>NC_085137.1:412252725-412604810 GCF_035046485.1 Aedes albopictus
GTTAAATGTTAAGCACAACCGGGATATCTGTACCTTGTAACTTTTATCACAAGTGTCGGATCACTTTGCGGTCTACGGCAAAGTTTTTCGGCATATCCTAGGCTATACTTTAACGTCATTAGTTAGATTGTTTTAGATAAAAAAAAATCAATTTATGAGAAAAATGCAAAAAAGCACGTTTTCCCATACTAAATTCCATACAAAATTCAATCGCAAAGCGGAATACGGGGATGCAACCAATCGCTCCCAAATTTTGCACAGTTGTTTTGGACGCTAAAAGGAATCGAAAAAGCTTTGTTCCAAAAAATCGACTTTGTTGACCCAGTCATAGAAAAGTTTGCTGAATTTGTCCATTACAAAACAACTACTACATGGATTTTGCAGTTATAATAGGGTTCACAACAAGTATCATCATAAATCCACTATAAAGTCATTTAGGTTTTATGATGGTTTCCAAAACCTCTCCAAAGTAGATTGCACTTCAAATTGTTGCTGGGGACCGGAACTGACTACGTAACGTACACACATCGCTCTTTATTTTCCACGAAAACGAAGCAACCCAATGCCGCCGGAAAGAAAAGAGCTCATCTAATCAAGGACAGTCATCATTTCAAGCTTGATATCAACTTCCCCAGCAGACAAACATTCCTCTATTTACATACACTAGTTAATTGTCTTTATTTAATCATTAATTATATATCGTTTATTCATTATTATTTATACTTTTCTTCATTTCGTGCTTTCTACTGTCACTTCCCTTCTTCTCCACCTTCCTGCGTGTGTATGTGTTTGTTAGGTGTACTTAATAATTTTCACATCCATTAACTTTCCCATCTATGCGGTTCGCTCTTCTCTACACGCACGATTCGAGATTATGTGTAGCACAGAATTGTTTAATCTTCATGCTGTCCGGAATTAGTTCCACATTTTTGCCTTTTTTCCCCATTTTTTTCGCGTCACGCTTACATTTTTTGAATACCTTCTTTGTTCGATTTACCTATTATCAGTAGTGTCGCATTTCGCTCTCCTGTTTCGCATGGAATTATCTTTCTAGCTCACTTGGGGGGTCGCAAAAGTATAGATAACAATTTATAGTTTGTTTTTTACAATTTTCAAAGCTATATATGTAATTTTTTATATGTTTTTCCCATTTTCTTTGTTTATTATTTGTTTTGTCAGTATATATATTTTCATTTTTGTTTTCGTTTAAGAATATTGAATTCAAAAAATTAAAACTGAAATGAATGTTTCTTTTTGTTCCGGTGAAATACTTTCACTATTCAATTCAAATTCAAATTGTTACGTTAAATAACACATTGTTTGTCTCATTAACTTTGTTTTTGTTTGCTTACTTTTTTGAATGGTGAACTGTGAACCTTGTGTTGTGTGTTTTAGAGTGTGATTAACTTGATTCTGATGCTGACTTTCTAATTGTTTGTTTTTTCTTCTTTGTCTGCTTATGCCGTTTGTTTTTAGATTTGTATTGATTCTTTTCGCTATGGTTTCACTATGTTTCATCGTTGAGTTGAGTTTTTTATTCTTCAATTTTGTCCTACATTTACTTTCACCTTTCTAAGATCATTTTGTCACTGCACGAAAGTAGTTTCTTGAGACAAAATCGTCAATAAAGCAAGGTATGTATGTGTAAGATGGTGATTGTTTCTCGTCTCGTTTGACAGGGAGATCTGTATGGAATGATGAGCGAAACAATAGACGCTTGGTTATCACATCACTGACTGGATGACGGATGACTGATTGTGAGTGGCGAGATTCTGTAGAGATGAAACAGTGGCGAGTTGTGTTGTTTTAAACGTTTTATACTTTTGATTCGATTCGAGACACTTTAATAGAAGGAACGACTAGCTTCTCTTAAAACTCCTTTATTTTGCTTTTGGTAAGTGGACACAGAGAGATGTAGTCGAAGAAAAATCGGTTGATTATCATGTCACTATCGATAAAATTCTACTGTTTGCAAGAAATTGTACTAAAGGTCGCGCTAATCGACGGGAAAGAAAGTTACTTTCTTTTGAAAGGTGTTCGTTTGTGTTTGTATGCGCAGGGTAATGCAAGCTGGAAACCATCACATGGAATCCGAGCATCGTTCCTGTGTCACGTGGTAATTGTAAGCAAAAGCTTTTTTTTATCTCAGTGTGCAAAGAATAGAACAACCATTCGGCGCGTGCACGGATGGAAGAGATTTGAACCGAAGGGTGAAAGAAACATTGACGAAAATCGTATCTTGTAGTTCTTCGCTAATGATTATATCGGTTTTAGTAGTATCCTTGTTTCCACTATTTGTATTTGTGTCCTATAGTAAATTTGTGATTCCCTAAAGTTCAAATTTATAACAATTTTTTGATCTAACCTTATGTTCTTGTTCAGCAAACCAAACAATGCGTACGGTCTGGATACTGCGTTTGCTTTTCTCGTTGGAAATTAACAAAACCTTTGTTTTGCTCTGTGTTGTCAGTTTTGTCAACAAAATCCTTGAAGTTTGAGTAGTTTTTTATCTTGCACTTTTGTTTTAGTGTAGTGACATTCTATTTCGCCATTTGATGTATAATTGTAATATGCTTTCTTTTGGTAGATTTTCACTTGTATTTTCATTTTGGTGTTTTTGCGACTTTCGGGGACATGAAAAAATGCTGCGGAGTTTGGAATTATTACGTTGTTACTTTTTCTGTGCTGTTTATTTTCTGTTCACTAATATTTTCATTCTTAACTGATTTATGTGTTTAACTCTGGGATGCCTCCCTTATTGAGTATGTTTGATAGAACGTTTCGCGCTTTCTCTAGTTTAGGGAAAACTCTTGGAAAAAACTTTGGGAGTAACGGTCAATAACGAAGAATGCATCACTTTGTCACCAGACAAAATTCAAACAAGATCAGTAACAACATACATAAATTTTGTTAGGTTAAGTGTAATAAATGGTTAACGTATAAAATAATCGATTTTTCCGTACCTTACTTTTTGGTTTCTCTTGTTTGATAAATATGTATAATAGATCATATGTAAAGAGTTTTGTTTGTCGTCACTATATACTTTAATTATTCTTCAAATTGTATCATTTAATGTGAGTGTTGTTGCTGTGTTTTGTGTATGTTTGTCTGTTGTTACTTGCCTTTTTCTTCCGAATAACTTTTAAGTTAGTGTGTTCCTTATGATTTTAGTGACTTTAGTTTTTAAACTGATGTTGATTGGAAACTAGCGACGAGGGGTCCTGTACGAGTGCCGCCGGGGCAGCCGGGACTTGCTGCTGTACCTGCATTGGCATCTGCTGCATCGGGGGCATCATCATCTGCTGTTGTGGTTGTTCAGCTGGCATAAATTTCGCTAGAGCAGGACAGAAAAACACAGGAACAAAAACAGAAAAAACAATACCGCATTAGTTTAATACAAACATCCCACCCACACGCACACAGACATATTTTCACACAAGGTGCTGGTACCAATACCAACGTCTACGCAGATAGTTGAGGAAAGTTAACAGAAAAATATCCATCCAATTGTACATTTACAGTCGAGAGATGATAGAGGGCATAATTTTGCGTTGCTAGGTCACAATCAACATTGGCAGCTAAAAGACAAATCACTCGGCTAGGGATACAATATAGAATACAGGCGCTAACAATGTAATTACGCAGCTCTAGAAGTAGTGTGAATAGCAAACCGTATGCCGCATCGGATCGTGACCCTGGTGAAGTTATCCAGAGCCGAAACGTCGCTCGCAGTAGCACGTAGTAGTAGGCTAGCAGGGGTCATGCACCGATACGAAATACCAGTTGAATGTTGCTTATACATACAGGCTTGTTTTGCGATGTTTGTTCAGCGCATGTTTCATACAGGTGGACTGGATAATAGTATTGTTAATGTTTTGCTATAGTACAGAGCTCTTAACAAATAGTATAGTTTTGTTTTTTAACTTTTTTAACTTTTGATACCATTATTATTTGTTTTTGGAGTAGGGTCTTGTACCATTTGGGCAGGTGTACCTATTTTGGGCACTTGCCGCTATAACTACGTCAATTTCAAACCGATTGATTTGAATTTTTGTATAGAGCTAGATCAATCGGTTTGAAATTGGCGTAGTTATAGCGGCAAGTGCCCAAAATAGGTACACCTGCCCAAATGGTACAAGACCCTATTTGTATTTTGTCAGGTGTTATGGTTGTACAAGTGCAAAAAAGTCGGCTGAGGATAATCAACCACCGTGGGCGTATACTAATTTGGTTCTATTGGCTTTTAACAGTGAATACTTACATAAGAATCTGTAAAGGAGTTATTTTTAATATCATAGAGGAATTCCCGAAGGAATCTTGGGCGAGATCTTCAAAGGAAACCTGGTAGAACCCCTGAAGGAATTTCATGAGAAATCTCTGAAGGGATGATTAAAGGAATCCCATTTTGTAAGAATATCGGGAGAAACCCCCTAGAGGGATTCCAGAAGTAGTCCCTGAAGAAATCTCAGTGAGAATCCCAAGAAAAATCACTGAAGGAATTTCGGAAGGAGTATCTGAAGAAATGCAGGGAGGAGTCCCAGGATGGATTCCCTGGAGGAATCCTTGACTGAAACTCAGGAGACATTTCTTGAGAAATCCTGGGATAAATCTCTAAAGGAATCTTATGAGAAATCAATAAAGGAAGAAATATCCCTGAAAATATTTAGAAATCTCTAAAGGCAACAATCCACTAATGAATCTTGGGAGGAATCCCCACAAAAAAAAAACACGTGATCATAAATGACAAAATTCGAGGAGATATCAATGGAGAAATTCAGGAATAAATTCCCAATGGACGCCCGGAAGAAAACCCAGGAAAAATCCTGGAATAATACTTGATGCAGAATCACGGTAGAAATCGCTGGAGAAATCCCGAGAGGAATCCCCGAAGGAGTCTCTAAAGGAGTCCCAACAGAAATCTGCAAAGGAATCTCGAGAGGAATCCCTGAAAGGATGCATGATGGAATAACTAAAAGAATCTGGGGAGGAATCCCTAGAGGAATACTGGGATAAATGCCGGGAAGATTCAATGTTGGAATCACAGAATAAGTTTCTGAAGTAATCACTGAAAGGATGCAGTTTGAATCCAAATAGGATGAGAAATGAAGGAAACTCAGAAGGCATTCCGAAACATATCATTGAAAGAATGCTTTAAACAATATCGTGAGTAGAAAACAATAGGAAGCAATCACAAATTCCAGCTCACAACTTTCAATCTAGTACTTCACTGATTGCATCCTATTAAGAAATCCATGGAAAAAAAACTCGGGAAGAATCCTGAAAGAATCCATCATACAGTTTCGAGAATAATACGTAAAATAATCCAGCTAGTAATCTTGGAAGAAATTTCTTTGGGAATCATGGAAGAAATCACTGATGGAATGTCGAAAAAGGTCCCTGAAGGAATCGCGATGAATTCCCTGGAACGATCGCAGGAGAACCACGTAAATTTTTGTAGGGAAGCCCAAGGGGGGGGTAGGTGTTTCTAGCCCAAGTTTACCTTACATATAAATTTTAAAATTGTTGTATGTACAAAAAACTAAGAGGGGGAGGGGGGTCTGAGATTGCAATTATTGATAAAGTCTCGGGAATAATCCGTAAAAAAAATTACTGATTTCTTCGTAAATGAATTCTGGGATGAACCAATGAAGGAATCCCAGAAAGGAACTCTAGGAGAAATCCCGGTAAAAATGCCGACAGAAATCACTGAAAAATCCGGAGGAAATAAAAGAAGAAATGGCGGGAGTAATCTTGGAAGGAAGGATTAATCATCAATGCAGTTTTATAGAAATACGCCTTTTAAGATGCTGAAAAACTTTGTATAACACCTTTAGAACCAACCATAAAAAGTGATTTAATTTTGATCGCAAAGTCATCGATTTTGAACACTGTGGATGGCGCAGTGGGCCAGGGCCCAGATTTACGAGAAAATATGCTTTCAGCGCATTTGAAGGCAAATATGGTCTTCTACAAATCTGGGTCCTGGACCACGGTGGATTGGAATGGAAAACCAGGAGATATTTTCAACGAATTCCCTGAAGAAATTCCATAAGAAATCAATGAAGAATCCTCGGGTGGGATTATTGAGAGGAATACGCAAGAAATGAATGCCGGAAGGCTTCTGTGATAAAATCTGCGGAAACCCCTGAAGGAATCCTTACAAGAATAGGGTTTGAGTGCTAGTAATGAAGCCTCTAAGCCACCGAAGTTTACTTCTGCGGCTTTTTAGTAATATTACATTAATGGATTGTTGCAAAGTGAATTTTTATAACAAGTGTTATGTCTTTTCTTTAAGATCGTAAAACATACAACGCATTTGAAAATATGCATCGACGTTGCCTATGATGGACCCTGCCGGGGTAACTATCAACAAACATCCATCGTATATTGATATACATACTTTCAAGTTTATGATTTCATTCAACTACGCAGGAAAGTGTGCAGAAAACTATCATGAAAAGGCGAATGACATGAAAAATGTCCAAAATCTTACACATCAAACGTTTTCAGCAATTTTTTGCTGAATTTTGCCGAGCTGAAGGGTCCAGCAAAACTTCTTGCTGAACTTTCAGCAAAGTTTGCTGAATTTCAGCAAAACGTTACTGGTGATCAGTAGAGTTTACTGAATAAATCAGCAAAATTTTGCTGAATTTCAGCAACATTTTTGCTGAAACCTTCAGATTGGCAAAATCCAGAAAAATTTTGCTGAATCCCTCAATCGATTTTTCATGTGTAGGTTTAGTCAGATCAAGGGGGTCAACTCTCTCACGCCTTGCATTTAACGAATTCCACGCTAACTCATCCAGGAATGGGCAACACCCTCTCAGAATCCAATGAAACTTTGTGGGTGTAAAGACTTTGCATACTTTGCATACATTGATTCCTACATGCTGAAAGAAAGTATTTAAAAAATATGTAAATTTGCAAAAAATGTCCATTTTTTAAATGAACGAAATTCTTTCTCGCCTTTTTTCAGAATATGGGCACTTTTAGGGGAAAAAGTTTTTCTAACAATAAGATTTTAATGTCATCCTTTTTTTAGCATGTATCTCGCAAACTCATACAGCAATGATCCCAGCATCTCTTCAGAATCTATTCAAACTTAACGAGCATGATTTATTAGACTTATTGGACATCTTTACAATAGCCAGATCTAGATTACCATTTGGTCAAAGTTTTTCAATAAAGTTATGTGAAGAATTGGCATTCCGTAAGAAGGTTTTTTCTTGGGGCTTCACAGAAGATCCTCTTGAAATTCTTCCAGGTGTTCCACCGAGACATTCCTTCTAAAGTTACGGTACTTCCAAAAGTTCCTACTGGATTTCATCCAGGATTCTTTTTTGATATTCCAACAGGAGCTTTTTGGGACCACCCTCTAGGAATTTCAACTGGGATTTCTTCTGAGATTTTTCGAGAAGTTTGTTGTGGGATTCGCCCAGGAGCATGTGCAGAAGTTAATTCCAACATTCTCTCAGGCAGGAATGCTTAGGCGCTGCCCATAAACTACGTTGACTCAATTTTGACAATCTCAGACCCCTCTCCCCCCGTGGGCTTCGTCCATACAAAATTTTCAAAATTTGTATGGACCGTACACTTTGGCCAGATTACCCCCCCCCCCTCACCCTTTTGAGTCTACGTAGTGTATGGACATGCCCTTATCGTGATTTTCTTAGGCATTCCTTCTGGGGATAAGTAAATATTAATTCCGAGATTCCCGCAGAAGTTCTTTCGGTATAATTCCTGGAGTTCCTTCTGGAATTCATTCCATAATTCGTCCAGGAGTTCCTGCAGTGATTTTTCTGTTCTTCTGTGTTCCTTCTGAGATGCATCCAGATGTTCCTTCTAGATTTTCTCCAGAAGTATTTTCGGAATTTCTCCAGGATTTCCTGATTCCTTTGAGAGTTGCTTCTGTGATTCCTCAAGGAGTTCCCTTTGGAATTCACCAGAAATCCATTCAGGAATGCTTTATGTAATTCTTCCAGGCAAGCAAGCTTGCTATTTGATGAAAACATTCGCGAAATGATGCGATTTGCTTTCGACAACGAATACGTTTTCACCCATCCTCGCTTTATTCAATCAACCTCCCATACGAGTAGCACACGAACGGACTCAACACTGATCAGCATAGTTGACTCTTCCTTTTCGCCGTTGAGCCGTTGCGTTCTAGCCAAGCATTTCTTTTCATCGCTTTCGATGCTTTTCGACAGCTTATCGCGAAGCATCGTTGGCTGGAAGCTTTATTAGTATGGTATCGGTACATGCGAATGTTGCTTCTGTGTGCGTGTCTAGCGTTCGTGCCGTAGCTTCGCAAACCAACATATTCGGTATGGTTCGGCTGTTCGGGCGACCGTGTGGCGGCACAGTCAGATGTGTGCAAAATCGTTTGTGATTTACATCATGTTCGTTTTGCCACCTCTTTGCTGCTGGTCATCGCTGATCAGTGCACAGTTCAATCGCACGCGATAAATATACAGTTGATGAGTTGTGATGAGCACTAGTGAGGTGATAATTTGCATCATTGCAGGCAAGCTTTCCTTCACGAATATCATCCGGGATTTCTTCCAGGAACTACGTCTAAGACTTCTCCAGGAGGTACTTCATGGGTTTCTCTCATAGTTCCTTCTAGAATTCCTTCATGATTATTTTCCGTGGTTACACCAGAAGTGGCATCTGGTATCCGTCCATAAATTTCATCCGTGATATCTTCTGAATTTTTTTTCCAGATGTTCTTTCTGATGGGATTACTCAGTAAATAATTCCTTACGAGATCTCTTCTGGACTTCTTACCAGGATTCCTTCAGCAATCATCCAGGAATCCTGGACGGAGAAGTACCGTAATAAGTTCCCAGAGGAGCCCAATAAGAAGCTTTTGACGGAATCTGGTAAAAAGATCTTGGTGGAATTCCGGAAGGATGTCCTGGATAAGTCTCAGAAATCATCATTGGACAAATCTCAGCAGGAACTCCTGGAAGAACATCGAAATGAGTTCCCGGAGGAATCACAAAAGGAATTACTGGAGGGTTCCCAATAGTAGTTCCTAGTCACACTCTGTAGAAAACCGTGGATGAGTAAAAATAAAAAGAACTTTGGCCAGAATCATAGAAGGAGGAATTTTGAATAGGAGGAATACCTGAAGAAACTCCTAGATGTATCTCAGAAGGAACTTCTGAACTCCTTGACGAATCTTCGAATGAGTTCCTTGAGAAATTCCAGAAGGCAATCCTGGAGATGTTTTGAATGGAATTCCTGGAATTATCCCAGCATGCATTTCTGGGAGAATCTCGGAATGAATTTTTGAGTTAGGCCCGAAAGAAATACCTGCAGAATCCCGGAAGGAGGTTCTGGAGAAACCTCAGAATGGACTTCTGGGGGAAGAAATTTCGGTTGAAATTCCTGGAAGGAATGACCGATGAAACTTCTTCTTCTTCTTTATGGCTCGACGTTCGCGTTGGAACTTTTTTAAAAGACACAGACACGTTTAATGCTTCCAGTGAGCTATTTTGCTCTTTGAAGGAAGCACGACACTAGACAACGGACTAGCATGCAACGCCCAGTGGCACAGCCGAAAACTTTTCCTGACAACTGCGGCGGGAATCGAACCCGCGCTCCTTAGCACGATGCGACTAAAGGCTTGGTGACCTTAGCCGCACGACCACCAAACCACTTGGCCTGTCTCTCTTCAACTTATTGTTCTTAGAGCACTTCCACAGTTATTAATAAAAGGGCTTTCTTTGCCTGCTATTGCATGAATTTGTACATTGTGTGGCAAGTACAATGATACACTATGCCCAGAAAGTCGAGAAAATGTTCCCGACCGGAACGGGAATCGAACCCGCCGTCTCCGGATTGGCGATCCATAGCTTTAACCACTAGGCTAACTGGAGACCCACGTCTACCTTTTTTGTATGGACAAAAGTCTAAGAGGGGTGGGGGATCTGAGATTGCTAAATTTTGGTCTACGTGGTTTATGAACAGCCCCTGGAAGGTATATGACGAAAAGTCAAGGTGTTTCTTCTGAATTCCCGGGAGAAATCCCCAAAAATCGTATGAGAAATCAATGAAAGAACCCCGAGGATCTCTGAAGGAATCCCTGAAAATATTCAGATAGAATTTCTAAATGAAAAATCCCTAAATGAATCCGATTCCGAAATCAAAGAAAAAAATCCGGGAAAATCGCTAACGAAACCCCGGAAGATCCCCAGAATCCCTGCATGAGTTATAACCTACTGATCGCCTGAGTGTGCTTATCTTTTAACATGTAAAGGAATAACATCAATAATAAAATCTCAATTTTCGGCCCGACTTTCGAAGAGTGTGTTTTTTATGTTTTATCACATGCATCGGATCGCTTTGCGGTCTTCGACAAAGTTTTTTGCTACATCCTGGGCTGTTCTTTAACATTGGCGGTTATATGGTATAGGACAATTTTGAGCAACTTTCAAGAAAAATACGAAAAGTATGATTTCCCATGTAAAATCCCATACAAACTTCAATCGCGATGCGCAAAATGTAGACTTGACCAATCATGCCCAAATTTTGCACAGTTCTTTGGGACCTTAAAATGGCATCTTAAAAACTTTGATCTGATTGAATCTGACCAATTTTAATTTTTCTCATACAACGTTGACCCACCCTATTGGATAATCTAGGTCATCCGGATTTCTGGAATTCCTTTTCTTAAGATCTACAACATCTACCATCATTTGTGTTCACTCTGTTCAAGAAATTTCGTCACGTTGTTGTCCACTAGACATCACAATGCTACGAGCAACTCGATATTGTGGTAGTTGGACATTCCTTGAAATTCTAATAGCCTCCAAAACACTTTGAAGTTTGGGTTACGATATCTACATACTGTATCATGCTTAAATTGTAAAAATTATTCGTGGAATGTAGTCCACACTGCTGATGGAGCCTCAGTGCACAACCATAATGCTTTTTGTGTATTCGTGGAGTTCCAGGCTTTCCAAACTATTTTGGAATTAGGACCTTCAAAGTCTACAGGCTCTACTCTTGTTTCTGTTCACTCTATCCGCATAATTCTTTCACGATTGTGTCTGTTGCACCTCATAATATTACGAGTAATTTTATGTGTTGCTATTCGGATGTCCACTGGCATACAAATGGACCCAATGTATTTTGAAATATAGGTCGCAATATCTGCAAATTTTTTGATATGTTTTTATTATAGTGAATGCTTGCGAAATATAATCTACGCTACTCTTGGAGCCTCAGTGTGCAATTCTGATAAGTAAGCAACATTCACTTGGTGATCTAGATCATCCAAACTATTCCGGAATTGAGATCTTCAAGCTCCACAAGCTCTATTCTTGAATCTCTTTACTTTATCCTCTTAAAAATCCTTCAGGAATTGCTCCAAGACATTCACCAAGAATTCCTCAAAGAATCTTTTAAGGTATTTCTGCAAAGAATTCCCGGAAGAATTCCTCCAGGATTTTTCCCAGAAATTCCTCGATAATTTTTCCAGAGGTTCCTTAAAGAATTCAACCAGAAATTCCTTCAAGAATTCCACCACCAGGAATTTCATCAAGAATATCTCCAGATATCCCTCTAAAAATTCTGCCAATTGTGTATTACCCATCAACAATACAAAATGAAAAAAAAAACAAATCCCTAAAACTCGTTAGGGATTAGATTCATATGATGGAAATTTAATAACTTTGCTTCTTTTCTAATGGTAGTCTGAAGGAATGTTGGGACCATTACATGCTGAAAAATGGTGACAAAAAAAAATTGGCAAATTGCAAATTGGCTTTTATTTTTTACTTTTTTTCAGCGACAATTTGTCTATTTTTAATTTTTTTACATGAATGTTCAGACCTGACCAGACCAGTTCCTGAAAGTCACCCATACATCACTTTTTTTTCTAGGTTTTTCCGTTTTTGAGTAAAAAAAACGATCAAAAAACCTTAACCCCTATCAAATATGAGTCCAGATAAATTTTGAAAAAAAAAACAACAGAGTATGGAAAGTTGCTTCAAAATACAAAGTCTTTATACTCGCAAAGTTTTATTAGATTCTGAGAGGATGCTGCCAACTCCGAAGATGAGTTGGCGTGAAATTCGTCATGTTAGAGTTGTACTGGACTTGTACTGGATTTGTAAGCATGATTTTTAGATATGGAAACGTTTGTGAATAGGACACGTCTGGTGGAGAACTAAATTTTTTGTAATGAGCTGAATTTTTGTATGGTAATAATGATAAATTCTCCGTTTCTGCAATGAAACAATGCAAACAGCGCGGATATTATGACATCTTGTCTAATTTGCTGCAGTTTGAGCTAAAGTTTGGGTCATTGGGTTTTTATATTCTCCGTTTCTTGCCTCTTCAACAACATAGTGGCCCAAAGTTTTGCTCAAACAGCAGCACATTAGGCAATAAATCATTGCACCGATGCATTGCAGAAACGTAGAATTTATCATATCATCATAGAAAAACCCAGTTCTTGACGGGCTTGGTGGTCTAGTGGCTACCGCTTCTGATTCATATGCAGAAGGTCCTGGGTTCAATTCCTGGCCCGTCCCTTTCCTTCTACTTTGTATCTTTCTATCCACTTTCTCTATACTTTCCTCTCTATATATACATCTCACGTATATTTAATGTTCATAGTCATCGCTAGAACCAGAAACGGTTGAAAAGTCGTTTCCTTTCCTTCCAACTTTTACAGAACAGTGTCAATATATCAGATAACGCCTACAAGTTATGCAATCAAGTGAACTGTGCCACTTTAGCTTCATAGTAATAATCGCACATATCTATCATCTTACGCCTGGCATCCACACACCAATGTGTGAACCCTCCGCCAACCATATTTCACCAACACTCCGACATCCGCCTGAGTTTGTGCAGACGCAGAGGTATATTCGGTTTGCTGTGCATACAAACGATTGCAATCATTACTTCCTTCCCCTTCCTCACATTGACCTGCAACCTGACGTGGCAGGTGCCATTATCGCCTAAAAATAGATGATCACCAACGCTAACACACTGAAGATGTCTGTTAGTCCCCGGCAGATATCTCATTGGTTTCTTGTGTGAGTGTAGCTGGTCTGGCGATGCTGGAGTAGCATCTACGGGCGGTCAATCAAGCTCAAGCTCAAGCTCATCATAGAAAAATCCAGCTTAGTACTATAAATATAGTACTCCACCGAACGTGCCCTATTGCGGCACTTTCTCTTAATTATCAGGTATTTACAAACGGATTTGTGATGTGAGTTAAAATAATGAAATAATAATGGCGATCACATCTGATATTGTATGAATTTTGTGGGGAATTTGTTTCGTCGTGCTATTTATATGTCTGGTGTCTTCTTTGTTATATGAACTAACGAAATGTGAAGAGTTAAAGAGAAACGGTTACATTGTGATTAAGAGTTCAATGCAGAATATGCTGATACAATTATGTTTTTCACTTGTCCTAGTGTACTTTGGTTAGTTAAAAATTTCTGAAAATTTCCCTAGTAAAACTCAGTACTAATGGAAATACCAATATTTATATTTTGTGTTGGTTCTCAAAACGCAGAATAAATAGGAGACATTTTAGAAGTGAAAAATATATTTGTATCAGCTTGTTAAATTTCAAAGATAGTAGTTCAAAAAATAATTATTGAGTAAATATGTGTAAGCGTGTTATTAATGACTTAAAA
The DNA here is from genome assembly GCF_035046485.1 of Aedes albopictus. Taxonomy (NCBI): domain Eukaryota; kingdom Metazoa; phylum Arthropoda; class Insecta; order Diptera; family Culicidae; genus Aedes; species Aedes albopictus. Next base: position 412,266,393 of record NC_085137.1, read on the forward strand.
TCGGGTAACCCGTAAGCTAAACTCCAGTTCCACCGAACATATGTTTTGGAAGCCATTTTGTCTGAAGCAGTGCAAGTCTAAACGACTTTTCTATTGCTATGCTAACAGTGGATCTACTGCAACTAATACTGGAGAGAAGAGTAACATAACGCTTCAGATGCGTACTTGTAGCTAGCAACTGCACAGGACTAACACATGAACATGAATAATTGCACTATGGGAGCTACGCTGTCATGCATACTATATACTTTGAGTGTATGAACGTTAAGTATTTTTGAGTTTTTTTTAGTTACTGATAATATCTGCGGTGATTAACGTTTCAAATAACAAAACTGTAAAAACTTTGTAAATTTTGTAGCCAGAAGTAACGAGCTGTAGTTACAGGTGGGCTTAGTTTATTATTTCTCAAAAAAAAAAACGAAATAACAATCACCATAAGGAAAGCGAGTTATCTGTAAATACCAAGTGTGTGAATGTAAGGAACAACTAAAGCCGGCTACCATTATGAAAGGAATAACAAGTACTACCAAATGATAATAATAATTACGAAGGAGCGAAAACTACAGTTTTAAGAAGACATCAGAGACTTTTTGATTATCTCCAAATTACACTTTTTTATAATTAAAAAAAAAACTTAATGATTATGAGCGATTTTACCAAATCATCAATAGATGATTGAGTCGTTACATTTGCTAACAAACACTTTCCTAGACAGGGCGGCGGTAATTTACAACAACTGATAATAATAACAGCCAGTGAAACATGATATTGGGTTTACAGTTTACAGTTAACACAACCATTTGGGGAAGGTGCAGTTTGCTTTGCCTAATTCACAGCTTCGTTCGCTAATTGTATGTACAGATAATTCCAAACTGAAAAACTGGGGGATACAGGTAGGAACAACTGAAACTAAAAACAAGAACCGTTCTACCAATCAATCAATTTAGAAAACTAAAATGGCGTCCAGACACAGAATATCAATAGAGGGATACATAGTTTACAGAGAACTAAAGTACGCATTTACTTAAACAAAATCAGACAGGACGAGCAATTTAGGAGCATATTTGTAGAGGTGTAAAAATATCAGAAAATTTTTCATACTGTTTTTTTGGTTTTTCATGAGCGCTGCAGTATTGGTAGGCTGAAGTAGTAGTAGTAGACAATAACTTTTTTTTTTGGTTTAGACGTAAATAATCTGCATGGCTGATGGGTAAACGGTTTGTTTTTTGGAATGGTTGGTTTGCTTCTCTCGCCAAATTACTGATAATGATACTCTTTTTTCTCAAGTGGAACAATATTTGCTAATGATTTGCATCAAATTTTCTGGTATTTTATGAGGGCGCTCTCCTTTCTTTTTTTTTGCTTTTTTGTTTTTTTTTTTTTTGTATTTGAGGTTGGCCGTGATTTGCATTTGTTTAGTTTCTGGCTGCAATTTGAAAACGGAGAAAAAGAGAGAAAAAATGGAGAAATATAATGAGGATAAGAAAGGCTTTTTTCGTGGTCAAATATTTCGTGTTGATATGATTTTTGAATCTGAATTGTGATTGGTTTTGTGGATCTTTCACTTGCGCTAAGCACAATGTTTACCGGGAAACACTATGTACCTGTTCAAAACGTTTTGCAATTATCAGAGAAATAAAATGAAACAATACGAAATTATCTGAATAAATAAAACAAAAGCAACAATATATCTTTAGGGTGTTTACCTCCTTGATGCTATTCATTCTGTTTCAAAGTGTTAAGGTTCGGGTCAAATGTTAAAAAAATACTAATATAGTTATTACGAATATGTTTGCTTAACCCGGGAGCGGTCGCGTCGTGTACTGAGTACACGCACCATGAAAAATACACGCTCGTGGTACACAGCGTGAGCGTGGCGCCGTTGCAGGTAGTCAAAGACGCGACTGCTCGAGGGTTAATATTTGAATTTAACGATTTGTAAACTTCTAATCATCTTTGTTCGAATTTCTCTAAACATTGACTTTGAAAAAACATTCAAGGTAATCCATTTTTGTTATTGCTTATTGTTCCAATTGTTTTGCTTAGAGCGAAACATTTATTCAGGTTTTTCCGGATGAAAAAAAAAATGATATCTCACGCGTTAGCTTGTTGAAAGATTTTAATGGTGACAAAAGAAAAAAAAAAAAGAGATTAAACTCTCTGTAGTCGACGTTTAGTTAGGATGGAAATTACTTTATTCAATTATTGAAAGAAAAGAAAAGCTTAACAATTCAAACAAGAAATACGATAGAAAAAACGAATAAAAAGTGAAACATCACAGGCAGATCCCTAAAACTAACGAATGGCTAAAGTGCAGTGGGAAGTTAAACCTGATGTGCATCCCTGTGATTAGGGCACAGTTAACTCTTTCGTTGAATTACATCTCTTCTGCCTTTCTCTCGCTATTCTAACCAACAAAAATAATGTTGTTTCTGATTCCATTCTATTAATTCAAGCGTGCGTTTCTACTGTTCTCCTTTATAATCTTGGATTTCAGCTCAAGACTATCTTGTAACGGTCTAGACAGAGGTAGGATAGGAATTAGGGAACAGTCTATGTCCTTTCTCCAAAATCGCATACAAAAAAACTGTTGATAACAACTCTTCAAGAATTCTATAGAATAGAGTATATTTAATGAAACTCTGTATATCATTCTGACTCATTTTCTTTTTACTTTCAATAGGAAACGATCGGTGAAGTACTAGATTTGTAGTTATGAGCTGAATTTTTGTATAATGAGAAGGTAAATTCTCCGTTTCTGCGAGGAAGTCGTGCTAAAACCGTGGGACTTATGATTCCTTGTCTAATTTGATGCTGTTTGAACAAAACCTTGGAAAACTGTGTTGTTATTTTCTCCATTTCTTGTCTTTTCAACAGCACAGTTTTCCAAAGTTTTGCTCAAACAGCATCAAATTGGACAATGAATCACAATACCGACTATTTTTGAACCATTTCCTCGCAGAAACGGAGAATTCAGCTTCTCACCATACAGAAACTCAGCTCATTACTACAAATCTAGTACTTCACCAATCGTGCCCTTTTTATTATACATGAGATAAGTAATTTGAGTACCTCCATCTGTCACCTAATAAAGTTTACTGATAATTGAAAGTGTACTGATAATTTTTCGATTTCGATGTACATGTTATCTGATAGAGATTTGACCTAAAAACACTTTGACAATAACTGTTTGCGGGTGGTGGGTTGTGAACAATTATGCGTAACTCATAACACGAAAATCGTGTACCTTAAGCTTACAAGTGAGATCCATTTAGTATTGGGATATTGCTCGGGGAAGAAAACATTTGCTGTTTTTTTTTGTTAGAGTTATACAGTTTTCATTTGTCCAGTTTGATTGAGGTTTGTCGTGAGATTCCAATCGAAAAACTGATTGGGTTTGCGATATACATATGTATGTAGTTTGAGGCTTGTTTGTTGGTAGCTTGTGTGACAGTATTGTGCTTACAAATCAAACGGCAACCGAGTTACAATACTTTACGCACTTAGCTGATTTACTTACCTACGATGATTGCAAGTATAACAAGGCCAATGACACCCATTATTATCATCATCTAAAATGAGAAAAAAGTAATACAGGTTTATTTGCTTTATTGGCAATAAAAAATATATAAAAAAGCATTCGGTTTTAAAAGCAAATTGCTCGGATATTGCTCAAATTCGGTAGGAATGATCGTTATCGAAAATAATTAGACCCTTGATCTTTTGTTTCGCCAATACCCGAGTGTAGGTGGAAAAATCTGATGAATAGCATATTCAGTTATTATTGAGCAAAAACTGATATTGGTTTGATTGATATAAGAGGTAAAAGATCAAAAATAATAATAGCAAAGTCTAGTATGGTGAACTACTGAATAATAGCTCGTTAAGATATTACAAAATCAAAACAATAGCAGACAAGATTTGTCACTTTTTTCTAGAAAAAAAAAAAAATAAAAAAATGTCAGCATCCAGCATCGAATCTAAGACCTTAGGATCAGCGGTCAGAATTTTCGCTCATTCTCACGAAAATAGAATTTCCCTCACGCCAATTTTCAGCGAAAATCTGGCTTGAGAAATCTCCCGCACAAAGAACAGAGCGAAAATATGTTTTCACTCACTCCCAAAGGTGCGAGAATTTCGTTTGCCCTTTGTCGGCCGATTATGTTGTCTTTCCTTGACTCAGATGACGCCGACGATGATTGGTTTTATGCATTATATTTTCTACAACCTATGTGTGGTTGGCGTGGTGGTGTGGATAGAGTGCGCGTGTCGCGTATGTTTTTAGTAATGTTCCAGGTTCGAATCCCGTCGCGGGCACAATTTTTGTTAATCTGCTTTGAAAAGATTTTCGTGAAAATTGGGTGAGAGAAAATTTAACAGAACGAAAAGAAATTATCTGCAGGTTGAAGCGATTTTCAGTTATCATGAATCGCTACTCTCGAAAGAAGTGCTGGAGGGGAAAAGTGTTCCTCAAGCAAAATAGTGAAAATAAGCTCTCCCGCCGCCGTGAGAATAGCCATATTTCGTATCGCTGAAACGAAAATTACGAACCCTGCCTTAGGATTATGCCACAAAAGTTCAGCCTATTGGACGCAGTGGCTTAATTTCCCCAACAGGGGAGGAAAAAAAAAGACCTTAGGATTCACAAGCGGCGATGCTTACCACTCAACTGAGTCTCGCTGTTGTAAATAACATGGGAATAAGAGCATGCGGATCTTCGTTTCCACAGCATAGAAAGGGGCACATGGCATTTCACTAACATTGAGCCACCTCTATGGGTGTATGTGTTCCATTTCGTGCAGAAGAGCTAAACTTGTTCTTATGTAGAAATTTTCAGCTATTTCGACAAGAACAAAAACTGATATCATATCATATTGCCCATTTTACTGGCACTTTACCAGATTTGCTGGTATGTCTGAAACATACTGGTAAAACTTGTAATTAGAAGGCACGAAATGTTGCTAATTGACAAATTGAGAGATGAAATTTGTGAAAAAAATCGGGTTTCGGGTGAGATTCGAACCCACGACTCCATATTCGCTAGACCGGCGCTTTAACCAACTAAGCCACATAACAGGTAATGGTTCTTCGGGATAGAAAGCCTAACTGACTCCGAAGCCGATATCATATCACTTTGAGCTATTCGTGAGATATTCATTAGATTTTTGAATAACTCATCAAAATCACTTCGAGCTATGACAGTAAAAAATGTTCGATATGAGAAATGATTTAGATATTCTCGTCTACCCGGGTAGGGTGGTAATTTTGAAAATATGATTTTTTTATGTGTGTAACAAGAAAATGAATTGCTGACCACATTCCTGGATAAATTTGTGATGAAGATCTTATGAACTTCAACAAATAGCGTAATATGACTGAACAAAGAATGTGAAGAGAATTCAAATTGTATCAGAAAATTAGACTCATACTGTAATATTTTTTACTCGACAAGAATGCCTATTAGAGTAAAGTGTCGTAAATATAATAATATGTAATGTGATATTTTCTGAAGGAATACTTGTACTACAGTCCGCAAGGAGCGACAGGACTAAAGGTAAAGGTGTCATTCAGCAGGATCTACTTCAACTCCATCCACTTCGATGACCAAGACTGGGAAGCCGGAGAAACTAACTTTCACGCGCCACTGCATCAGATCCTGATAAGCTTCTCAATGAACAACTTCGAGATTATTTTGCAATCGAAAGCAGCATGGTATTGCCTGGCCTGGCTTCCAAACAGATTCGGAGGAGGACAAACGGGTGAGAGCTCTTTTGGAATCTTCAACCCGGTGAATCGGAAACTGTTTTGAAACCGGACTTCTCTGGAGGACAGACGCGGTGAATTTCTCAGACAGTTAAGGCATGGCGCTACGCCGTCTGCAATCTATGGAACGCAAGTTCCGTCATCATCTAGATCTCGGAGACAGAGTTGCTAAGCAGATAAATGACCTCGAGCAAAAAGGGTATGCACGGCGAGCTACAGAAGAAGACCTGGTGTACAACGATACCCTTGGAATTGTGGTCAACCCTAAAAAATAACAAGCTTCGGTTGGTAGGGGACGCAGCGGCGAAGGTTGGCGACTTGTCGTTCAATCGAAACTCCTTAAAGGGCCGGATCTGTTGACTCCGCTCCCGGCTGTACTCTCCCAGTTTCGCGAATTTTCGATTGCGGTTGCATGGGATGTCCAGGTTGAAATACGAAAGAAGATCAACAGTTTCAACGCTTTCTCTGGCGGGAACATCCATCTGAGCCACCTCGGATCTACATACGTTATGGAACTTGCAACCTTTGGCTCAACGTGCTCCCCTGCATCGGTGCAGTTCGTACATAACCTCAACGCTGCAGAATACGCCGACCAGTATCCTAGAGCTGTAGTTGCTATCCACGACACGTTTCGAAGGATTGAGGAGCTTCCAGGCGAAAATTCAAAGGACTTGACGCGTGGGGAAACTACTGAATCGGTATTCGGAATGCGCTGGGTACCAACGGAGAACGTATTCACCTACACGTTTGCCCTTCGAGCTGATCTGCGAAGCGGTGTTGGAGGCCAGCTACGTGCCGTCAAAGCGGGAACTCTTGAAAGTAGTGATGAGTTTGTTCGATCCACTAGGCTGTATCCCCTTCTTCTTGGTACACGGGAAGATTCTCATCCAAGAAATCTGGATCAAGTCGCATCTACAAGCGATGACCCTTCTTTTTTGCCGACAAAAACCCCTCATGACGAAGAGAACAAACCTGCCGAACCGATAATACCCTTGGTCACCCTATGCAATAGCTAAAAGATGGACTGACTGAGTTTAATGACAGTTCAAGATGAACCAGGTTGAATTCAACATAAAACGTAAAGCTCAACAAAAATCTACTGTAGCTCAAACACCCATAAAAATGTCAACTTTTCAATGAGAAAAAGGTATGTCGGCAAAGTGAAGCTTCAAGATCTGGCCAATACTCACTTTTAGGTTCTGCAACCAGAATTTCCTCTTCAGTTTACCGGCTTGCTGTTCGAACTGTGAGGCTCCCTGCTGCAGGGCGTCGGCTCGGTCGTCTAGTTCCGATAGTTTCTGATCTCGCTCCAGCACCTTTTCCACATTCGTTTTCATGATGTCCACAACCTAGGAACAAAGTCGGAAAAGTGTTAAATTCCTCCGTGGTATTCCTTCCTCGGATTGGATTGCCTTCGCTCGGGCTTCGAAACCTTACCTCGTCTACCTGTGCTTGCGTCTGCTGCAGTCGCTTCTGTGCTGCGATCTGCTGGGGGGTTCGTGGTCCACCGACAATTCCATCCGCTCCAGGTTCTCCGCCCGCTGCGCCCGGTGCGAGTCCGTCTGGAGCTGACCTGTACGGTGAAAAGGATACAAAAAAAAAAACGAAATTCGAAGAAAGAAAAAGAATAAAATTTATTAGCTTCTGATTGATGTATATTTTTTCGATATTGCAAAGATTTTGAACGCATGAAATTTAAAACTAGAACGTAACGGCGTGATATCGTATATCATATGTGTTTAAAATACATAGCTATAGCAACGAGAATTCATAAACTTATTCAAGGAAAATTACAATGAATAATCAGTACTTGTTGCTTCCATACGTTACTATTGTGTTGATCCATTGTCGTACCATAGACGTTTTTGGTACGCTACAGCACAAGAGTTGCAAATAAAAAAAAATCAAAACCTTATAATCAAAGAAAATGTTCAAGAGTTAATATACTCACTCCTTGGTAGTTGTTATACAAAAATCATTATCGAATATCCCCATATCAACCCAGTTTCAGTCAACTATGCTCATGATATCAGAGAAGAGCGTGGTACTGCTAATGAATGGATCCAAAAAGATAAAAAGGCACCTACATATTTATACAAAAGGCAATGCACCTCCACTTCCATCACAACATTATCTTTTCCCACCCACGGGCTACACGACTGCTCGATTCGGTGGCGTGTGTGGGAGTTGTAAACTGAGACAACACACGTGGCTTGTGTCAATACGCGCGTGGGAGACAAATTTGAGGGAGCAATTGAGCTTTGAGATATGTCTTTTTTATTTACGTTCATGAATATAAATATATGCAGTAATCTCTCTAACTACGACACTCGGATCAACAAGGTTTGAATTTTAACCTTCCGCATCTCACGCGGTCGGCTAACACTGACTAGCACTGCGCTGGTGCTGTGTACTGCAAGCGAGATTTTTTCAACGTGTTGTACAAACTACAATAGCGCTTCTGCTGGAGGGTTAACATTGATTTCTAGAGAACAGTGAGCGACCATGCGTCTCCATTTGATAGGTTCAAAAGTTGACTTAGGCTTTACACATTGTGATGGGTGGTACTATCACGCCCACCGACATCTCACTGTTGGTCAAACCGTATGCCACTATCAATTTGTGTACAGTCAGGAGTCATTACCAATGAACTGGGAACAGGATTTATAGTGTTGGGCAAGATGCGACAACGTGTGATCGGGTGGCAGCCGATCAACGCAAGGATGTGCATGTTGAGAGTTAAGGGCCGTTTCTTCAACTACAGCATCATTAACGTCCACTGCCCACACGAAGGGAGACCTGATGACGAGAAAGAACCATTCTACGCGCAGTTAGAGCAAACATACGATGGTTGCTCGCCGCGTGACGTGAAAATCGTTGTCGGCGACAACAGGTAGGAAGGGAGGAAATGTACAGACTGGTAATCGGGCGAAACAGTCTGCACGCCGTATCGAATGACAACGGCCAGCGATGCGTAAACTTTGCAGCCTCCCGTGGTATGGTAGTCCGAAGCACCTTCATTCCCCGCAAAGATATCCACAAAGGCACCTGGAGATCACCCGACCATCAAATTCTTCTCGGATATAACCAATGTCCGCACATACCGCAGTGCGAATATAGATTCGGATCACTACTTAGTCGCTGTACGCATGCGCTCAAAACTTTCGACAGTTATTACCACGCGTCGAAGTCGAACGCCGTGGCTCAACATCGAGCAGTTGCGTAACGTAGAAGTGGCTCAAGACTACGCTACACTTGAAGATGGCTGGAGGGACATCCGATCCGCCATAGGTAGTATCTCGGCTACAGCACTAGGCTTCGCGACTCCGAATCACAGAAACGACTGGTACGACGGCGAATGTGAACAGTTGAAAAACGAGAAGAATGCAGCATGCGCGAGAATGCTGCAACACCGTACGAGAGCGAATGAGGCACGTTACAAACAGGCGCGGAACAGGCACAACTCAGTCGTCCGGATGAAGAAGCGCCAGCAGGAAGAACGAGATCGCGAAGCGATGGAAGAGCTGTACCGCGCTAAGGACACACGAAAGTCCTACGAGAAGCTGAACCGCTCGCGCAGAGGCTTTGTGCCACAAGCCGACATGTGCCGAGATAATCACGGGGATATTCTCACGAGCGAGCGTGAGGTGGTCGAGAGGTGGCGGCAGCATTACGATGAACACCTCAATGGCGACGTTGTAAGTACCGAAGGTGGCGTGATAACAGATCTAGGAGTATGTGCACAGGACGACAGACTTCCGGCCCCTGACCTCCAAGAGATTGAGGAGGAGGTTGGCCGGTTGAAAAACAACAAAGCCGCTGGAGCAGATCAACTACCAAGCAAGCTTCTAAAATACGGTAGAGAAGCGCTGGTGAGAGCACTACACTGGGTCATTACCAAGATTTGGGAGGAGGAAGTATTACCGGAGGAATGGATGGAAGGTATCGTGTGTCGCATCTACAAAAAGGGCGACAAGTTGGTTTGCGGGAACTACCTCGCGATTACACTACTGAGCGCTGAATACAAGATACTCTCTCAAATTTTATGCCGCCGTCTATCACCGATTGCAAGAGAGTTCGTGGGGCAATATCAGGCCGGATTCATGGGTAAACGCACTACAACGGACCAGATGTTCGCCATCCGCCAGGTGTTGCAGAAATGCCGCAAATACAACGTGCCCACACATCACTTGTTCATCGATTTCAAATCGGCGTATGATACAATCGATCGAGAACAGCTATGGCAGATTATGCACGAATACGGATTCCCGGATAAACTGATACGATTGATCAAGGCGACGATGGATCGAGTGATGTGCGTAGTTCGAGTATCAGGGACACTCTCGAGTCCTTTCGAATCTCGCAGAGGGTTACGGCAAGGTGATGGTATTTCGTGCTTGCTGTTCAACATTGCTTTAGAGGGTGTAATAAGGAGAGCGGGGATAAACACGAGTGGAACGATTTTCACGAAGTCCGTTGAGCTGCTTGGTTTCGCTGATGATATTGATATTATAGCTCGCAAATTTGAGACGATGGCGGAAACGTACATCCGACTAAAGAGTGAAGCCAGGCGAATCGGCATTAATGTGTCGAAGACAAAGTACATGATGGCAAAGGGCTCCAGGAAGGAATCTCCGCGCCCGCCACCCCGAATTTATATATGATAAAATGTGGTGGTTGAAGAATTCGTGTACTTGGGATCACTAGTGACCGCCGACAACGACACCAGCAGAGAAATTCAGAGGCGCATTATGGCAGGAAATCGTGCTTACTTTGGACTCCGCAGAACTCTACGATCGAATAAAGTTCGCCGTAACACGAAGTTAACTATCTACAAAACGCTGACTAGACCGGTCGTCCTCTATGGGCACGAAACATGGACCCTACGTGCAGAGGACCAACGCGTCCTTGGAGTTTTCGAACGGAAGGTGTTGCGTACCATCTACGGCGGAGTGCAGATGGAAGACGGGACATGGAGAAGGCGAATGAGCCACGAGCTGCATCAGCTGCTGAGAGAACCTACGCAGAGTGCCGAACTGGAGACAAACAGCCATGGAACGAGTGGAATAGAGACGGCTACTATGTACAGCAGAGGCCACCCCGGCCTTAGCCTGATCGGTAAGGTAAGGTACGACCCCTTTGCTTCTAATCCCCTCATATCAAAATGAAAAATCTGAAAAAAAAATCATAGTGGCTCAGAAAAAGGGTGTTTTTTGTGTAAAATTAAAAAAAAATATATAAATTTATCAAAATTTAAAAAAAAACCCAATTGCGGAATGATAAGAACGGAATGACATTCCCATGGGTTCAATTGACAGTCGGTATGCAGCACTGCTCATAAGTTAAGCAACTTCGAAACCGCAATCACACTAGCTAGCCAGTGCAATTGACAACGAAAACAACAACAAGTTACTGTGCTAGGTACGATGTGATAACGAGTAGGAATCGATCTGCGATATGATCTGCGCATGTCCTTCCAAGCTCGCTCCAACTTTTCTATTTCTCATGGTGACGTTCCAAAACACTACTGTAGTGCACTGTGTACAATATGCTTTACACAGCTACATGAACAGGTTCTGCATGTAGAGGTACTGTATGACCCGTACCAATAAATTTCAGAGCCGACAGTCTCGCAGATAGCAGACGATACAGCAACATTACATTGAAGCAGTTATGCTACTGCTCGTGCTACTCGATTGTGTACCCAAAGGTAAACGAATCAAACGCCAACCGTCGGATTTTCCTGTGCGTTGTTGAATATTTACGTGTATTTATACCAAAATTGATTTCCGCGTAAAACGGGAACATGGAATGATTGAAAGTGTGTGATGGAAAGTGTCCTACATAGGAACCTAGATAAGGAAATAGATTTACGAATGGATTTTTTTTCTCTTTATTTTTGAGACTTTCAGCCCTGAGCTGGTTCGTCTCTTCTACGAATGGGTTTGATTTTTTTTGTCGTAGAAGACATTCCCACGCAGACGATATCATCGTCTGTTGGATTACACTGCATGCAGATGTGCACTTTTGTAATTACCAAGGGGCATTGAAAAGCTCATTGACCCGAGAATACTTTTCCGCTGGATTTGTGCATCTGGAACGAATAGTTCCGTTGGAAGTGTCTTCGTTTCAAGTGTCTTCGTTTCTAAGGCCACAGGGTGAAATATTGGGTAGGAATGAACTGAAGAAATAACATCGTTTGACACTGCTGAAAATTCGATCGAGTCAAACAAGATGTTTGAGCTTTGGTTTCTTTTTGGACAAATATTTGACCCTATGTACTAACGGCTTAAGAGTTAAGGAGGAAGCATACAAAACTCGTGGAGACGCATGACTGTTTATTTTAGTGAATCATAGTGCGTTAAGTTATAGTTTTCTGTACGCATGACAGTTTGCTTAACTGTCATTTTCAGCGTAGTAGAATAAATAGGGATTATATTAGTTTTTTTTTGTGAATGAGTGCTACAATTCATAAACAAATAAACTAATTTACAATCTATCGTCATTTTCACGTGTTTATCATTTGAGCGATGTCGCAACCAGATGACCGGAAGAGACAATGATTTCATTGTAGGAATGTCAAAATTCGTTCGAGGATGTTCGCAGCGCATGCGTTCTCAAAATCGTCTGTTCCGCGTTGTTCTGAATAGGACCGACCGGATTAACAAACGGCTATGCCCGCCAACAATTATACGATTTTACAAGTTTGTCCCATTTCCTATCGGGATGCCGAAGTTTGTCTGCAATTATTTACGTGTATTTTGGATTATGTTTACCTTTGCCGGATGTTCGTTCGGGAAACGCGCAAATGGAAGTCATCAATTTCATATGCAAAGTACCGGAATACCTACAATTTTGTGAGTTCGTTCCTGTATATCTTTTTGAAACTTCGGTGTCTGTCGCCCATACGTATCCTATGAACTTTATCCTACCACTAATAACTCCAAACTTTCGGTGATGCGACTATGAGGATGGCAGAGGTCTATATTACTTTTTAAGTAGACATCCAATCTACAATCCTTCCCTATCCCTAGCTGTTGCAAGGACGACCGTTGGAAGATTGCGTCAATCTTGTCATAGAGTGAATGATTAGCTCCAACTCTCTGTGATTTGGTAACGTACGGGAAGTAGACAACGGCAAAAGGTTATTGCAACCATAACAAATTGCAAATGCTCCATAGAAATTCAAAAAGCGCTCCCTAAAGAATGAACATAAGTTCCATGAAAATGTGCAATGTTACACATAAATAATTGAAAACGTTCCATACTCTATAGAAAATGTACCAATAAATAATACTAAAATGTTCCATAATAAAATGCAAAGGCTCCATTAGAAAATAAAATTGTACCCATAGTAAATTTAATATTGCTCCATAGAAAAACTAAATTGCACTATAAAAAAATTTAAAACTCATCATAGAAAATAGATAAATGCTCCATAAGTATTATCAAACTGCACCACATAAAATATGATTTGCTCCATGAAAAATTAAAAATTCTCCATGGATAGCATATTGTCCTAATTAAATTCGGCAGTGCTGAATTGCTTTATATTGCACTACATGAGTGGTGCAGATGTTTAAAGCAGTTTATTATGGAACATTTTAGTATTATTTATTGATACAAAAGATGGCACTTTTAATGAGAAAATTTTATGTTGTACATTTTCTATGAAGTATGGAACGTTTTCAATTATTTATGGCTAATGCGAGGTATGCACTTCAAACGGAGTGCATTATTTTTTCCGTGACCGGAATGGTCAAGAAATTTAACACAGCAAGCCCCATTTGATTTGACATTTCGTTTCAGCTTCGTACTAGGACCCAGAATAAAGCGACGCTTTATTATTTCTAGAGCGATTCCTTGCCTGAATTTTCCACGCATCGAGATGGGCCAAGAAATTTCTTGCGATCAGCGTACTACCTATAACATTGAACATTTTCATGCAACATAATATATGATGTTCATTCTGGGCGTCTATAAATGACGTAGCTTTTTTGAAGCGATTTTTAATACCCCCTCCCCCCTCGTAGCGTTTCGTCACAAATTTGGATGCCCCCCTCTATAAATGAAGTAGCTTGTTAAACAACCGCCCCCTCCCACCCCAACAAAATTTTCATGTCAAAAAGCAAGTAACGAAAAAAACTCGAAACTTAGTTCTGATTTCAATTTTAACTTGTATGTTTAACGAATATTATGAAAAAACAACAATAGCAAGAAAACTTTGCCGACTGTGGAGCGGATCTGGTGTGATAGTTAAAGCACGTGACTATCACGCCGAGGACCTGGGATCGAATCCCACTAATGAAAAACTCGCAAAATATGAGTTATTCCTTCGGAAGGGAAGTAAAGCGTGGGTTCTGAGATGAACTATCCTAGGGCTTAAAATCTCGTTAACATAAAAAGAAAAAAATACATTGCCGACTGCCAGGTTCAGATCGCCATCATCAAGACCATAGGTGCAACCGGAGGAGATTAAGGTACACCGGGGCAAGTTGAAACGGGTGGGGCAAGATAAAACAGCGGGTTAATATGACGTTTTCTAACGCTGATAAACAATTTTATTGCCATAACACATAGTTTTTGCGAAGGATAAATTTCCAAATTGTATTGAATTATTTTTCAAAACTTCGCGTTTCATCTTGCCCCACCCGTTTCAACTTGCCCCGGTGTACCTTATCACCAAAGCTAATGACTGAATAAACCACCCATCGTTCTGCTTAATTCCGAAGAACAGGAAGATGATGCTCCCAACACAGTTCAATACCATATTTGAATGAAATTCACCATGGCATTTGATTGACACTGCAGGAGTTTCTTCTAAAATTCTTTCAGCAGTTCATTCTGGAATTCCTCAAGGAGTTTTTTTTTTTGGAATCCCATTCTTGAGAATTCCTCCCTTTTTAATTGCTCCAACACTTTCTTCTGAGATTTCTCCAAGAATTTCCTTTGGGATTCCATTTGAGATTTCCTCCTTTTTGTATTAGTTCCCTCCAAGAACTCCTTCCGGAGTTCCTTCTTAGATTCCACCAAAAATTCCTTCTGAGATTTCTCCCTAGTTTTTTTTTCTAAGGTTTTTCTAAAAGTTTATCTATGGTTTCCTTCGGGAGTTCTTTCAAGGTTTTCTTTTCCTCTGTTCCACCAGCACTTTCTTTGGATATCTCTTCAGGGATTTTAACCTGAATTTATTTTGAGATTCCATCAGAACTTCTTTCTGGGTTTCCTAAAGAAATCCCTTTCGTGATTCCCCCAGGAGTTCCTTCTTGGTTTCCTTCAGGAATTCACTCAGATATTCATGCCGAGATCTCTGCAGGAAACCCCTCCGGCATTCTTTCAAAACCTCTCCAGGAGTTCTTTTTCGAATTCCTAGGAAGTCTTTCCTAGATTCTTCTGAGATTCCTCGAAAACTTCCTTCTAGGATATATCCAGTTTTTTTTCCCAGGACTCCTCCAGGAACTTTTTCTGGCACCCTCCATTCACTCCTTCTGGAATTTCTCCAGGATTTCCTTTCTTAGATTTTATCAGGAGTTCTATCTGGATATCATCTGGGATTCCCTAAAAGTTATTTTCAGGGTACCTTCAGAAATTCCTTCCGGGTTTCCTTCAATTTCGTGTTTACTTCAGAAATTGAACCAGGAGTTTCTTCTGCGACTCTACAAATAGCTCCTTCTGAGATTCTTCCAAGAAATTATTCAAGATTTCTCCAAAAGTTCCATCTAGCATTGCTCCTCACGATATTTCTTAGGTAATTTCTCTATGATTTCTTTTCAAGATTACTCCAGGAATTTCTTCTGATATACTTCTGAAAGTTCCTTGGGGGATTCCTTTTGAGATTCCTCCAAATCTTTTTGGGATGTTCTCAGAAGCTTTTTCTGTGATTCCCAGTAGGAATTATTGTGAAAATGTTATCCCTCTCCTGTTGGGGAAACCTATAAAGAACACTATGAGAAATTCCTTTCAAAGTTGTTAGAGGAGCTCCTTCAGAAATTGTTGGAGGAATTCTTCGAGGAAGTCCTGTAGAAACTATATAAGGAACTCCTAGAATGCCACAATGTCAAAAACTTAGAAATTTTTTTGCTTTGCAACCTTAGCGGCGTGCAGTGCAGTGCAAGCAGCAAACTGTTGGTCGTGAGAAGCATTCAAGTCAAACTGATTTTCATACACATTATTCTTTCATTATTCATTATTCTTTACGAAATACTTTTTTTTAATGAGCTTAGTAGAAAGCTACGTAGCATATCATAAACCCCTACCCCCCCATCGTCACACTTCGTCACAAAATCACAAACACCCCCCTCCCCCCTAAAAAGCTACGTCTTTTATGGACGACCCCGGGGAGCGCTTTTTGATTTTCTATGGAGCGTTTCTAGTTGTTTATGGGTGCAATAAATAGGCTGCCGTAGACAACGTTTGAACGGGAAGTAGACATTAGCTCAATGCTAATGCTAATGGCTAGATACAATACATGTCACCCTAGCGTGGTTTGTTTTACTCCTCACTGCTTGTTCGACTTGTAACCAGATTCCATACCTCCTTCTGAGCTTATTTGATTGAAATTGAGCTGGATAAGCTCTTCAAAGTTTGTGTGGAAAACGGTGGTTTCCATAAAAGCGGCGGTATGATTTCCCCAAGTATCTTACAAGATTATAGTTTAGTCCTAGAACTCCTGGGCCACTCTTTCAGAAACAATTTTGCCGAAGACTGCATTGAAATCGCATGGAAGACTTTGCGTATGATGACACTAGTTTACAGCATTTTTGAACTCGGTAAGCTGATGATCATTTTTGGTGTAGAATCATGCCCTGAGTTCAAAAACGTGAAGGAAAAAAAATACAGTAGAGCGGAAATCTTTTCGACTTTCCATACAAGGATGATGATTTGAAATCGATTTTTGTTCTGTTTTTAAGCAAAGTCGCTAACTTCACACATCTCATTCTCCGTAATAAATGCTCCGATTGAGCTGAATTTTTTACTGTAACTCGCCTACATATGAAATGTCAAATAAACTTATTGAAAAAAATACATTTCTTTAAATATTTTTGGAAATTTTGCTAAAGTTTAAGGAGATTGTCCCAAAAACTCGCTAATATCTTGAATTTCATCAATCTGACGCAAAACCTGCATTCAGATGATCGAATGGTATTGTATTCAGCTTTTAATCTACGGAAAAAGATTGAACAAAACGCAAGATATTTGAATTTTAGTAAATTCCATATTTTAAAAAATTGTAAAACTCGATACTGAGCTGAAACTGAAAAACTGCTCTACTTAAAAATTTTTGAAACGCGGTTTCGAAATCAGCGCTAAATTGTGCTTGGTCGATGACAGAAGTTCACGACTTTCGTTTTATTTTGTAAACTAGTGTGATTAAACCATTCGTAAGCATAGTAGGCACGATTTCTGTGTATCCTTACCTCATAGTCAAATGCAACAATATTGCTTGCTGGAAAATTGGAGAAGCACAGATGAAGATTCTCAAGTTGAATAAAAAAAATCAATGCGATCTTCGGCAAAGTTACATTTGATAGAGATACTTGGGAGTATGTTCCAGGATTCAACCAACTCAGTAAGACACTTGGGGAAATGTTACGGTTGTTAAAATAATAAAAAAAACAGTTTCCCATAATAATTTCCCTATAAACTTTGAAGGACTTTTGAGTCTAAGTTTCCAATCAAATAAGTTCAAACTTTGGGAGAAGGTATACAATCTGGTAACAAATCGAACAAGTGGTGTGGAGTAAAAATGACTTTTGAACCCCGAATTTTAATTAACATATCACCGTGTACAAAAGTTCAATTCAATTGGTATTAAATTGTCAGAGATGTACGTGAAAAGCCTCCAAAATAGGACCAAATGCCCAAATGGTTCTACATGCTGCACTACTCGTCATAAGTATGAGCTCCCAAAAAAGTTTTGCAACATTAATGATAATAATTCCTTGCAGTTTTTTTTAATTCTAAAAATCCACACAGATATCGTCCCTACCAATAAGTTATTACTTTTGATCTTCAGAAGGTTTCGATCTTTCTTCGGCCGATGCTGAAGTTTTTGAGTTGTTTAATCATTATTGCAATACTTCTTTGAGCTTCAAACTTACGATGTATCTGAGTTAATGTATCTGAGAGATAATTGATATGTATAGTAAGTAAATGTTATTTAAGAACATTTTGAAACTTCGCCCAAATATCCATAAGTGTTAAAGTCTAAATAATATTTATGTTTAATAATGTATAATCAACAGTAAATAACAATATAAATGTATTAACGTAAAAATTAATTTGTTTCAACTGTAAATTGTTATGGTAAGATACTAGTTGTTGAACATATTTGAATAAGAAAGAGTAACTGAACTGCATGCATGCTAACATTGTTATTTGCAACAAATGAAATTAAAATGTGAAAAACTAAGTTATGTATATGTTAAGCAAAATTTCCTATTATTGTTTATAGTGTATGAATAGCTCAGAAATTGAATGACTGAACAACTTACTCTGCTGCTGGTGGTTCAGCGCTCATCTTTAGTGTTAGTAAGAAATAGTTTTACGAAATCAAAAAAGTAGTGTCTAGTCTAGTGTGTTCACAGTGTTGACAGGTAGAAAAGGGTAGAAAGAGAGGATGGAAACAATGAAAAGTTTACAGGTTAGTGTTGTATTTTATGTTTTAAATTTATTGTTCTGAAATTATTGTTATGTTGATGGTTGTGATTATGAACACCAGCATGAAGGTGAGCAGTGTTGTCATTGAATATTGTTTTCGGTAATATTTGTTACGTTTCGAATGAATTGTATACATTTTTCGCCCTGTACGACCTTTTACATATAGGGTGGTTTGTATTTAAGTGAAAGAATGCCTTACACCCGATTCTTTTTTTTGCACGGGTCTGGTTTTTGCTATAAATCAGTCAATTTTCAACCGACTTCCATGAAATGTTGTACACATGTAGGCACGATTAGTACTATCAGTGTACGAAATTTCATGAGAATCGGTTCAAAATTGACTGAGTTATATCAAAAACTAGACCCGTGCAAAAAAAGAATCAGGTGTATTTGTATTCTAAAATATGATGCAAAATCTTGCCCATAATCCAATACTGGTCGAACTGTTAGTTTAGGTCAAACTTTAAAAAGAGATTAACAATCCGGTTAAGAATTAAATGAGTAGTGTGTGGCTAACAAGATTTTCTAAACCACCTTCACAGCTATGGTACATTCATTTCTTTTTAAGGTGCAGTGCTCCTTTGACACCCTCCGTAAATCAAAGAATTGATGTTATATTTATTTATTTGCTTATTTATTTTATTTAAAAAAAAATAAAACAATAAATATGGATGCGTAGGATTAATAAGCGCAGACAGGCGTAGACCGTACTTTTTTCACTTTTGCTATTTAATTGATTCATTGATGAATTCAATAATCAAAATTAAGTACTTTTTAGCCAATTTTTGACTCATTTTTATCTTTATATACATGTACTTCCTTTGTTGTTGATAGAGAGCGAGAGAGAAACAGCTCAACTTAGATTGAATGATTCAAGCCAAAATTGAGCAAATGGAATCGTTTACCTCAATCTGATGTACAACAAGACTATTTCCTGAAATGACCTCCGCCTACAGCAAGTGCATTTTGAACCACGTTCCCCATATGAAAGTGAAAAAGAAAAGAACGGGGTGCATTCCACGAGACGTCTCTCTGGCGTCGTCCTGAATAATATTTTCCCTATAGACACTGTGTATTTCCTATGTAGCAGGGGAGCCTACCACATGCAACGTAGTTTTTTGCTATTACGTCGCCCGGACAGTGACGCATTTTCTGGCGATACGTAGCGCATATGGGCATTGAAAATATAGAACGGAAAGTGCATTCCAATGAAACTTAAGGCGAACACGGGTAAAAATATCCTAGTTTTTCTTTGGAAGCATTAGATTTTTTTTTTTTTTGGGAAAGAAATCGAAATTAGCGTTTGTGCCAACACGTGTCAGTATAGGCAAAAATAGAATGATGATAAGTGTTGACGATTTTGGTGCATCAATTCCTTTACTTTTTTCGTGAGCTGATAATCGATAAGAATCGGGATAAAGCTACGAGAAATTGTGCTGAAATATTGACAAATTTGCCGATTGTATTCCACAACTACAAAATTTCCCTTGTACGAAGACCGTCAATGCACTCTCTTTAGGAAAAGATAAATATACAGCTACACACTCGAAATGAAGGGTACGATGTTGAAAACAGATGGGGAAGATACAGAATAAGCAATTTCCTATTCTATTTTTTTTTCGTTTGCCTGCTGACAGTGCACCTTTATCGATTGACTGGGGAGCTTTGGTGATAGGCACACGTTATGAACAAGTAAATCATATGACATCTGAACTGGGATGGATTTCGCATGGTTGTGTGGGGAAACGAAATCGAATATAATCAATTTCAAAAACTGCAATTTCCCAGCTACGTCAAGTGATTTGGGATTTGCATTAAGAGATCCCATCCTCGCAAGATCATACTGGGTGTAGCAAAGCTGTACAATCCACCTGAAGCGTGAAACAGCAATATCACAGACAAACAGACGTAATACTTGCAAAATTTCCAATGACCACGCTTTTAACGATCATTTTTAATTTTCATAGTTGTGGCTTTCACAACCAGAGGCGCGCGCATCGTTTTTCTATGCGTTTGACGTTTCACACTAGCGCCTTCTGTTGACGATATTGCACAACACAGTGATTCGTGCAACTTTTCCACCAGGTGATGGTAGTGTGAACTGGGCAATGGATTTCCATGAAAATCGTTCAAGGTGTTACGTCTGTTTGTCTGTGGCAATATGTAGTAGGATGAGAGACGAATGCGGCTAATATAAAACGCTAAAACGCGGAATCGAGCACGACAGGATACGACTAGGAAGTAAGGTTTGATTGGTGGCAATGCATGCCCCTCTCCTCCTAAGAGGGGTTAAATGGGGATTTTCTAAAGGTGGTTCTTGGAGTATGGTTCTTCCAGTGAAGAGAATTGTCAGACAAAAGAGGCACAAAACAAGCAACAAAGAAGGTGCGACGATTAGTCTTTATCTCTACTGGTGACAGATAATGACATGATCTCGAAATTTTTTGTTGCAGACAAAACGGAAGCTGAATTTGTTGCGTACTTTTCAACTCGTGAATAATCAATTATTCAATAACTCAAAGTCGAAACTGTTTGATGATAGAGCTTCACCAGAGTTGCAGTGTTTACCGACTCGAAGTTACCGTTCGAAAATCGCAATGCAAGGCTTAAAAATCTCTAAACTCGTGGTGTACGATGTTAATCCCATTATTTTCAAGTTGGGACAAACTTATGTCGCATGGGTTGTTTTGTCGCAACAAATACAGGTTGCGACATTGTCATTATTGTTGCGCGATGGCTGAATTTTGATTCACTGAGTTCTTTCTGTAAAGAACTTATTTCCGAAAGATGTTCTAGGTCACCCAAGAACATTCGCAAGTAAAGGCCGGAAATCTAAGTACAAGCGTAATCAATGGATTGGAAAAAAAATCGCGATCATGACGCCGCTAATAACATCCTACAGATCCATGACGTATAGAACAACTTTTCAAAGGTGTTCTAGGTCATCCAAGAACTTTCGCGAGTAAATGACAGAAGGTTTACAAAAGTAATCAGTCAATTGTTGTTAGAAGAGATGAACCAGCCTAGGGCTGAAAATCTCTATAATAAAGTAATAATAATAAATTGTTGTTAAGTTACTGATACGGTGCCATATCATACAGATTCATGACGCATGGTTCTTCAGAGAATTAATTTCCGAAGCTGGAAGTATTTCCTCACTTTTTGGTTTTTGATTTTTTATTTAATAACGAGCAATATTTTCAAAATCGGTTTTCGTTCACATGTAGAGGATGGATCAAGGTATCTTCTGATTTTTTTTTTTGTGGTGGAAAATGTTTTTCGTTTTTGCAGAAACCAGTTTTGAACAAAATTTCACAAAAAAAATGGTTTCTGAAAAAATGGAAACCATTTTCCACCACAAAAAAAAATCAGAAGATACCTTGATCCATACTCTACATGTGTACGAAAACCGATTTTGAAAATATTGCTTCGTTATTGTATAAAAAATCAAAAACCAAAAAAATGAAGAAATGCTTCCAGTTTCGCCTTAATATAATTGTGTTACATTTTTGTCATGCGATTCTGATCGGATAAGGTGGGGCAAGATGCCATTTTTATACTTTCATCGTTTTCAAAAGTTTCAATTCACGATCTTATTACTAAAGGTCCCATTAGACGTGACAAATATTTGGCCAAACAAGTCCAACAAATAACCAACACAACGTGAATCATGGCAACATTGGATAAATGTCGGACTTCAATGGCAAATATTTGCCATAATGACAACAGTCTATAAGTCATTCAAAGTGTTAACAGGAACTGAACAATATTTGTTTGATATCACAATAAAAACATACACATGTATTTTCTTTGATTTATGGAGTTTTGAAAAGTTGTTTAATGAAACCATAGCGGAGTAAAATATCGTCTGCTATGGATAACATGCCACGAGACGCACGGGACGGTGATGCGATGAGCCATTGACAACAGTGTTGATGATAATATTGATTTTCACGTGTTAGGACTCCACCTCCTTTCAAACATTCATTCATAAAATCGGCTTGTAAAATCGACTACTGTCCGTCATTGCTCTGTTAAGGGTTTACATACCTTGCGGGGATAAAAACGATTTTTTATTGCATAATCTGAAAGTATACTAGCTGGACAATACACATTCCAAATTTGATAAACTTTGGAGCACTAGAACCAAAGTAACAGCCCATTGTAGTGCGCATCCTTCATGGGAACAAGGCAACGCGCGAAAGTATTTATCCCCGCAAGGTATGTACAGGGGATAGACAAAATGATAGGGACAGGCAAAATTTTTACTTTTCAAAAAATGTTCAACTAACTTTTCGAAACGTGCATCAAATATTCTCAAATTTTCACTGTAAGTTGATCAACTTACAAATTTTTACTTTTCAAAAAATGTTTGACAGTTGTGTATCAGTGTACACAATTTGGAAAAGATCGGGCTATTCTACACGAAGTTATAAAAATTTTAGAAAAAGGTAAAATTACCCGATAGCCAATTTTGAGCTATTATATCTCTGGATTCAATGAAATTTTGACCATTTATGTCTTATATAATGAGCTCTGAAAAACGTTTGACACAACATTAAATTATTGACAAGAGAAAAAGTTATAGCGATTTTATTTGTTTTATGATTTTTTAGTAAATTGGTCTATTTTTAATATGCATCCCAATACTTTTTCTATTAATTGGAGGCTATGTTGTTACTTTCCTTCAAAATATATTTATATTTTAGACAATTAGAGGGAATTTAAATAAACTACAATTAGCACCTTGAATTTTGAAACGATGTTGAAATTTTAGAAAATGTTGTGTTTTTTTTAGGAAATGAACTAATCGTAATAATTTTCTTCCGTATTAAGAATTTTAAGTTGTGTCAAAAGTTTTTCAAAGTTCATTATATACAGGGGATGGCCAAAATGTTTGGGATAGGCAACTTTTTTTTCTCCCAAAATAAAATTCAACATGCTGTAACATTTCATAGAGTGCACCAAAAAATCACAAATTTTGACTGTTTGTCAACCTATTATATGTGCATCATTGGTACAAATTTGGGCTCGTTTGATTAATTTCACGCGAAGTTAGAACCGTTCGGGTAAAACACTATTTTTTAGAAAACTATTTTTTGAACTGTCAAATCTTGGAAACCAGTGAACCGAATTCAATGAATTTTTTAACGTTTATCAACAATATATTGATACTTAATACGACGTTATATAATGTAATAGTTTCTCAAGGCGAATTAAGTTATACCGGGTTGAAATTTTTACCCATATAGAGGAAAATAACTAAAATTTACAATACCACACAAAAATTATTAAATGTGTTCTTCCTTCAATCTCTAATATATCTGATTAGAGATAATTTGAGAACAGAAGTGAAAAATCTTTGGATACCATCAATAAAAATTATTGACATTGATGTAAAAAAATTACATTTTTTCGAGAAAAATCCAAAAAGTGTCAATCCACGATAACTTTTTTCAACGTTAAAAAAGTACCTATGTTTAATATTTTGTGAAGCATTTACATATTGTTAAAGTACGTTCAAAATTTTATTCAACTCGGTTAACTGGTTTCCGGGATATGACAGCTCAAAAATGAGTTGTCTAAAAAAAATGTGTTTTACCCGAACGGTTCTAACTTTGCGAAATATTAATCAATCGAGCCCAAATTTGTACCAATGATGCACATATAATAGGTTGACAAACAGTCAAAACTTGAGATTTTTTGATGAGCTCTATAAAAAGTTTTAGCATGTTGAACTTTTTTGTGAGAGAAAAACAAGTTGCCTATCCCAAACATTTTGGCCATCCCCTGTAAGTCATGAATAGTCAAAATTTCATTGCATTCGGTTCATTGAATCCGGAGATATAACAACTCAAAGTTAACTATCGGGTAATTATACCTGTTTATAAAATCTTTATAACTTCGTGCAGAATAGCCCGATCTTTTCCAAATTTTGTCCACTGATACACAACTAGTTTATCAACTTACAGTGAAAATTTGAGAATATTTGATGCACGTTTCGAAAAGTTACAGCCAGTTGAACATTTTTTGAAAAGTAAAAATGTTACCTGTCCCGATCATTTTGTCTATTCTCTGTATGTAACCCCTTAATAGTGAGATGCAAATTACAGATTCTATGAACTAGATATTATGGTATTATGAACTAGAAATTTGTGGTGGACAATCGATTAAAGTTTCAGCTACGTCAATTGAGTGGAAATTTAATGTGCATCTCCAAAATAGCGAGGCAGTTTTTTTGCAAAGAGGGAGAAGATAGCAAAAATTAGAAATCCTCTACATAGAGATGAGCGGAAGTTACATATGTCGATTCGGCAACGCTGTTCGTTTTGTTTACATCGACAGCCAACACTTGCTTCAATGTTAGATGTTCAAACTTTGTGCGTGACTTCGTTGTGGTTCAAGTTGTTTTGTTTACATTTTCTAATTATGGTAGAATATTTTTTTCGAAATTTTGAGAAAAATAGCAAAGCAATCGAAGAAATCTGAAATTTATTGCAAAGTGTTACGCTAATCATATCGGCAGAAGTGAAGCAAGAAGCAGCAATGATTTTTCTTCGAGAAGTGCAGCAACAAAAGTTTCGTAATAAGCATGAGCTTTTGAAAGCAGAATTAATTAAATTTTATCTTTTTATTAAACTTACATATACCGCCAATTTCTCGATATTAAAAATAAATAATTATAATTTATTTAGTGAGGACTGCAATACCGTTCAAACGACGCCTTTCTACGAACGATCAGCATGTTCATTTGGCTCACACTTTGACAGTTCTCTCTGCACGATTGGCTTACAATGGCCGCCTCCGCAGATCTCTATAATGTAGGATTACTAGCAAAAATTACATGGCGTCCTGTGACACCTTACCGTGGATAGCATAGGTATGACTATTCATGCTCCTCCATTTCTCTATCACTTTGGAAACACATGGTTGATAAAAAAAATCATCAGAGAAGCTTACAAGAACGACCGGAAGCTGCCAATTTTGTATTGAAAAATTGAACGAAGGATTATTTATGGGAAGGTATCTTAGCACCGTTTAACTATAGATAGTAGAGTAAACATAGATCCGTGTTGATGAATCCGTTGTATTTAAACGAACTGTCAAAATCTGTAGCCAAACGAGCATGACGTCACGATTTGAACAACATCAATGGAGCGCATGACGTCATATTCAACCGTCACACTCTTGAAAATTACTACTTACACGCTTGAAACATTTTAGTCAGCGGTGTCCGCGGATCTATGTTTACTCTACTATCTATACGTTTAACCATCGTAATGATCAAATCACATTCAGGAATTATTTCACTCCACCAGTACATTTTGGATTTAGTTCCCCTAAACAGAATCGTAAGCAAAGGATCCTTTTCTTTTCAGGATAGAAATGTCACCTAGAAGAAGTTGGATTGGAACTGAAGTTCTCATGAAACACGGAAGTTCAACCAGAAGATTATAACATCTAGAAAAGGAGTCGTCTCTCGAAGGTAAAAGCGCAGGAATAAAAACAAACATCTCCATGAACCAAAGGACAGGGATTAAAATGGAATGTGTTATTCATACCTCGAAACAAAAATTGATTATCACGGAGACAAATTTCGTTCGTTTGAAACAAAAATATTCATATTTATTCGGTAAACTGGTAAAATGTTTAAAACATTTTTTTTTTTATTTTAAAACTAACTCAATTACACATTTATTTCGACAATACCCATTGAGGAGCCCCCCGTTCTGCCGTCGAGAACATAAACAAAACTCAAGTTCCAGCTGCAACATCAAACAAGATTTCCTCCTGCAAAAAAGGCAAGGTTTACCGAAAGTGTCCACGAAATTCCGTTGTTTTCTGGAGCGTATGTTATCTAATAGATGTATACATGATGTTGGCATTGAAAATACAACACGGGAGGTGAGTTTTTCCAGCGAAGGAAATGACTTTATAAGTTTAATGGGAAAACAATTTTTTCCGTAGGGCCGACCTGCCACAAAAAAAAAACAAAAATATTTACATTTATTTCTAACATAATCTGTCAGAAGATGCTTTTTGTTCCAAACATGGATTGAATTTGCTTCAAATGTGACATTCGATTTGCTCCAAACAGTTCTATTTTTGTGGCCTAAACAAATTGACGAATTTACCTCAATTATTTTTAATTTTAACATACTTTTTTCTGCGAGATATTGTCTTCTCAAGTCGCAAAAATCAATTTATCTACTAAACAATGCGTTAGACAATAGTGCAATACACACGCAGAAAAAAGCATGGTAAAATCGAAAAATATTTCAGGTAAACTCAAATAAGTTGTCAATTTGTTCTGGCAACAAAAATAAAACTGTTTGGAGCAAATCGAACGTCACATTTCAAGCAAATTCAATCCATTTTTTGAACAAACATGCATCTTCTGACAGGTTATGTTAAAAACAAACGTAAAAAATTTTGTTTGTTGTGGCAGGTCGGCCCTACGGAAATATTTGTTTTCCAATTAAATTTACAAAGTCATTTCCTTCTCAAGGAAAACCCACTTCCCGCGTGGTACTTTCATTGCCAACATCATGTATATAATATACGCTCCCGAAATCAATGGGATTTCGTGGAAACTTTTGGTGAAACTTGACTTTTTTACAAGAGGAAATCTTGTTTGGTGCTGCTGCTGGAACTTGAGAGTTTTGTTTTTGTTCTCGACGGCGGAACGGGGGGCTCTTCAATGGGTAGGGGTAGGCGGGGCAATATGGACACCCTAAGGTTTTTGCCAACTTTATCTGGCAAGATGTCAAAAAAGTTATGTTTTTTGATACATGTATCCTTTTATAGTCTATTTAGCATCTATTGCATAAGAATGCTCACGAAGAAAAATGATTTATCCACTTCAAAAAATGTTATGAAAAATGTTAGTTTTTCATGACCGTCTTCAAGCATACGGGGCAGAATGCCCAGTAAACCACGCATCGTAAAAGGATGTGCATACCATATCGCATATCCATTCATACTAAATTAAAATCATATAAAATGTCATGCCTTACTGAAGAATTGTTAAAAAATATTGTATATAAATCACTCTTGAGATTCGTTTACGACTATCTGAACTATAAGCAAAACAAGTTGTAAATAACGCAATTCAGACTCGCTGCATATTACATATCGATCGACAGATCATATATCGCGTCAGAATAGCGTCAAACGTAATCACAAAACACAATGCACACTTTCCCCACAACAGCCACATTTGACGATGAGCACTTCTGACTAATTAACAAAAATAAAACCCACGAAAACACAAATGTAGAGCACAATAGATTACATACCTTAATTCAATCCGAATTTGTCGT
Organism: Aedes albopictus; assembly: GCF_035046485.1. Classification (NCBI taxonomy): domain Eukaryota; kingdom Metazoa; phylum Arthropoda; class Insecta; order Diptera; family Culicidae; genus Aedes; species Aedes albopictus. Next base: position 412,294,136 of record NC_085137.1, read on the forward strand.
CTGGGCCATGCAATTACAATATGCACTAGCATACCGTGCTGCCTAAAATTCTAACATAAACGTCTAACTACTTACTATCAATTTTCACTTCACTTAGCACACATTCCAAAAGTACACTGAACCTGCTCCATTCATTCAATCCACAACGGTGCTTCCAATCTCCGTCACAATCGTCTATAGCAGGAATAAATCACTGTTTTTGGAATCTTTATTGCCATCTCCCCATCGATGGTGACGGTGTGCATCTGGTTGTAAGATTCTGCGGGTTGATACTTCGCGATATTTTCGATGAGGGCCGTTTCCGGATCTGCATCGCGCACCTCGGCGGCGTGTTATTCCAGTGGTCACATCTCACCTGTTGGTTTTCCCTGCTGCTGACGCATGATGCACTGCCCGGCCAATTGTTCAATTACCGGATTTCCACGGATTTCACTAATGTTTTAGCGCGACGACGACGGCGACCCGCACGCACCGCGAACACTTTTTTGTAAACAAACCTATGCTGTATATATCGCAATTCAAATTCGCCACAAGTTGTATAAATTGACAGATCATAATATGGGATGGTTGAAGTAGGTCAGGATAGTTTCAGATGGAATCGCAATGACTTTGGCAAAATTACCACATCATTAAGTATCAGCATTGTTGGAAAATCAACAAGGCAAGCAACAGGTTTAAGGCTTAAGTTTATATTGGTTCAAATTCACTCTCTATTCAAGAAGGATTAGCTAGCACGGTGGTATGGCATTGGATTAGGTATCTAAAGATCGTATGTTCGAGTCTGGGTGCTACTCTTTTTTATTTTTGTAGACATGGGACGTCGTAATGCTATTCATGAGAAATCGTTTTTTTTTATTTTCCTTTCTAATTTACGACATCGTATTATTTGTTAGGGGAAGTCGAGAAAAGTCGTCAGAGGTATGTATATGGCCTCCACTTTGGTACGTATATAGCAGTTTTGTGCACTTTATACGATTGGATTGGTTTTTATATGGAGATGTATAGATGAAATTATACGGACCAAAATGTTTACTGGGTGGACACCCCCATGGGGCAATATGGACACCATGAGACTTTTACGAATTTCGTACATTATTTACACCTATAAAGTCATTTCATTACAAAACAACTATTATGGATGAATAATATGCCGAAGTAGTTCATTTTTGTTCAGTTAATTTAAATTCAGGCTGTTTTGTCGGCATGTACAGCTGTGCCTAGAATAACTATTTTTCACTCGTTTTTTGACCAATTTGTTTCACCCTATGTCTACTATAGTGAACATTTAACCGAAAATATACTGAAATCGAAGAATTTGGTTGGTTTGTGATTTAGGTTATATTTCTCCCTTGCCGCTTCTTTCAAAAAGGCGAGTGTCCATTTTGCCCCGGCAGCAGAAGATATTTCCAAACTTGATTTTTGATATAATAAAGAAAAAAATATAAACATGTTAAGCATGTAGATACAGCAAAACTACTTGCATGTGTTCTAGAAATATCAGGTTTTAATCGACCTGCAATAAATTAATCACTAAATCTTATTTTAGATGGTGTGAAAATTATAATTTCCATGCACAAAAAACGGAGGACGCAACTTTTTCGTGTAAAATCAAGTATAATTTTAATTTCGAATGTTTCTTTCCTGAAAGTACGTTTTAGACAAATGGACTATATTCTCCATTCATTAAAAGTTCAAAAAAGTTCGCATATTTAAAAATATTGAGGGTGTCCATTCTGCCCCGGGTGTCCATATTGCCCCGCCTACCCCTATTGTAGAAATCAATATGTAATTGAGTTAGTTTTAAAAATTAATATTTTAGTTTAAAATATTTTATCAGTTTACCGAATAAACATGAATATTTTTGTTTAAAACGAACGAAATTTGTCTCCGTGCAGTGCACTATGCGCGACGTTAGGTTCAATGTATGGTTTGGGAGTAAGGATGGGAAATGTCACGGAGTTTCATGAAAAAAATGTCATGTCATTTTTCAATTTCCACCATTTTCTGTGTAAATTTACATCCCCGAGTTTTACCAATCGATAATGCAAATTAGTAATGGAAAGCTAATGGGCCAGCGAAATTAGCAAATAATCAAATGACATTTCCCATCCCTGTTAGGTCGCTATGTTAATCAATTTTCGCGACTTGAAAAATTCCGGATTTCAAGAAAATTGACATTATAAGAATGGTTGAACTGGTTGTGAATACGTTTGAAACTAAAGGAAGCACTGTCAGGCAGTATCGTGCACGATAAGGCACGACAGAGGCTGATAACACTGGCATTGTTCATTGCACGTAGGATTTTTTTTGACAAATCTCAGGTCATTTTGACAGATAACGCATGAGCGAGGAAAGGAAAAAAAAATCATGACCATTTTGGTCTTACTCATGCAGATCTCTCAGGATGACCTAACACCTGACAATAGGAATCAATCAGTGAAGTACTAGATTGAAAGTAGGGAGCTGGATTTTTGTATGGTGAGATGATCAGTTCTCCATATCTGCAATGAAATGGTGCAAACAGCGTGGATTATATGGTTTCTTGCCTAATTTGATGCTGTTTGGGCAAAAGTTTGGGTAACTGTGTTGTTGTATTATTTATTTCTTGCAACTTCAACAGCACAGTTACCCAAACTTTTGCTCAAAGAGCATCAAATTAGGCAAGAAACCATATTTATAATCCACGCTGTTTGCACCATTTCATTGCAGATATGGAGAACTGATCATCTCACCATACGAAAATCCAGCTCACTACTTTCAATCTAGTACTTCACTGATTGCGTCCTATTGCCAAGCTGCGTAATGAAGAATTCATACCCAATGAACCTTTCTACGAAACTACAACAGTGTTGATACTGATATTTACGTGTTAGAACGCCACCTGCTATGAAATTTTCATTCATAAAATCGGCTCGTCAAATTAATTAAAGTATCATGCGTCTCCATTATATTATTGCAACGCATTCCGCGTTATTTAAAATTTACCTAGGGCATGAGTACCCTTATATTTTTCCAGTAGTAGTGTTGTAAAGCCCTGTTTTCTACGCATGGTGCATACAATGCAAAAAGAGGGTTTTGTGTATTCTTGGAAAATCATACAAGAGCTTTCATTAATGCGATCGCGAAGATCAAAACCGCGGGAAGACACGTTGATTCCATTAATAGTTTTTATCATAACTAAAAGTATTAGAATAACTAGCCACAGAAGTCCAATGTCGCGACTGTTCTTGTAACTAACATCTAGTTTGCCATGGCCTTACAGCGTCAGTAGCGGTCCTAGAAGTGTAAAATAAATTTTGTTTACCAAAACAAAAGATCCTCTACAAGCTGGACACTTTTGAACATTCAATTATTACAGTTCAAGTAATTAATTTAATTAAATAAGAAATGTGACTACAGCGCCTTTGGAGTTCTAGTGTATTTCTATTCTAAAAGTAGATGCACATTGGCACATTGTAAACAGTGGAACCATGGTAATTATCAAATTGTCATGCCAGGCACCATAGCAAACAAGTCGTTCCTGCGATTGGCCACAAAGTTATTGTTCAACATCGCTGCTGATACACGTGAGAGCCGAACACAAACTTCACACGCGAACGTCGTCGGAGAGTTTTCCTTCCCCTTTTGGCTGGAAAGCATATGGCGAGAGCGAGCTTTCAACTTTTCCCCACCTTGTTCTCCTAGACGTAGGGGCAAGGATTTCCCACACCAATACCCAGAAACGCGCCGAGCGAGGATGAATGGAAAGTGAAAAATAACCTGACGGACGACACTCTTCACCACCATTGTGATGATGACTGTGTGTTTTATATTTCCTTGAATGTTCATAAATGTGATGTTGGCTAAGGACTGTTCAATTTATAGAATGGACATTTTTTTTGTGCGATATATTTGTATGCTAATGGACGAGGCTTTGGATCACCAATCCGAAGCCGTAGGGCCAAATAGAAGAAGAAGAAGAAGAAGACATTTCTACTAAAAGTAGAGTTCGACATTTGGTCACTAATGCCGTTTTTCTTTTTTAACCTGGGTTGGAACTGGATTGGCGGAAAATGTGTAAACAAACAACGTCAAACAAATTTTAGTACAAGCGAAACCGAAGTCGGGTTGGGGTTGAAACTGTGATCTGATCCAGTTCCAACCCAGGTTGGAACTGGATAATAAAGAAAAACGGCATAATATTCAACAGGACAGATCGGTGAAGTACTAGATTTGTAGTAATGAGCTGAATTTTAGTATGGTGACAAGGGGAATTCTCCGTTTCTGCAATGAAATGGTGCAAAAAGCGTGGGTATTATGGTTCCTTGCCTATTTTGATGCTGTTTGAGCAAAAGTTTGGGCAACAGTGTTGTTGTTTTCTCCATTTCTTGCAACATAAACAACATAGTTGTCCAAAGTTTTGCTCAAACAGCATCAAATTAGGCAAGGAATCATAATACCCACGCTTTTTACACCATTTCATTGCAGAAACGGAGAATTGACCTTCTCACCATACTAAAATTCTGCTCATTACTATAAATCTAGTACTACACCGAACGTGCCCCATAGGACGCAATCGGTGAAGTACTAGATGCAATAAATTGGTGTAAATAGCAAAGGTATTATGATTTCTTGCTTTATTTAATGCTGTTTGGGCCAAAGTTTGTGTAACTGTGTTTTTGAAGTTGCAAGAAATAAATAATACAACAACCTTGACAACAACACAGTTACTCAAACTTTTGCCCAAACAGCATCAAATTAGGCAAGAAATCATAATACCCACGCTGTTTGCACCATTTCATTGCAGAAGTTGAGAATAATTAATTATTAATACTCTAACCATAAAAAAACAGTTCACTACTTTACTACTTTCAATCTAGTACTTCACTTATTGCGTCCTATTCACCAAGCTTTGGGTAAAGTTGAGGCTATGCTGACAAAGTGGTAGGAAACTATTTAACATGAATATGATTTTCAGTGCATACTAGGGTGGCCCACACCTTTATGAAAAACAAGAATTTCTAAAAAATCAAAGGCTTACCCCCTGAATCAGTTGTTTCGAATTCCCTGAAGCTACGGTCGAAATTTAAACTTTACTATTACTTTAGAGCTTTTAGTAGAACTTGTTACTTCAGACTCTAGTTTAATTTAAAAACACTTCACTAATACTTCACTTTTGCAAAAGAAAATAAAAAATGAATAACTCTTTTAAAGAAAAACTAGAAAGGACGAGCAAATTCCTTTTAATTCTACTACTGTGCTTATCTTCGGACACATAGGCCTATTTCGTCTGTGACTTACAGACTTCTTCAGTGTCAAGTGCTCGACAGTCGAGCACTTGACACTGAAGAAGTCTGTAAGTCACAGACGAAATAGGCCTATCTGTCCGAAGATAAGCACAGTAGTAGAATTAAAAGGAATTTGCTCGTCCTTTCTAGTTTTTCTTTAAAAGAGTTATTCATTTTTTATTTTCTTTTGCAAAAGGGAAGTATTAGTGAAGTGTTTTTAAATTAAACTAGAGTCTGAACGAAATTTAAAGTTTTTTTTTTTGTTTTTATTACGTGTTTTTTAACATTGGAGCCAATTCTATACTCGAACGAAGTTGATTACGTCTAAGGGGGCGCTCAACTAGATTTAGGGCCGATTTTTTCACCTCGGCTTAACCGGTAAGCCAGGCTTACCCATACAGTTAAACCTGGCTTAATGCTTAAGCCAGGGTGAAGAAATCGCCCCTTAGTAAGTATGGGAAAACATGGCCAAATGTATACAAAAAACACAAGTTATCAATTTTTGCCACTAGCTGGCATTCTTGTAGGAAACTTTCTGCCAAACAACTTTATGAAAGACCGCAAAGAGATCAGACGTCTGTGAAAGCAGTTATACCCTAAGGAAAATGAGGCAAAACAGAGATTTCATTATTGATAGAATTTTTTTACATGCATTGGCAAAACAAGAATATTGCTTAACCTGAGACTTCGCATTTTTCGAATTTCATGTTTTTCATATAAAAAAATATATATAAGAAAACAGTTGCCAGATTCAAAAGTTCGCTTGCCGGGAGTTCGTTAGTCGGCGAAGTAAACAGTTTGCACGGAGTTATTTTGTCACAATCATTCTTATCATCATCATCATCAGATGCGGACTACCCTAATGCGTCCAAAAATATTTCTGCAGCGTGGTACTAATTTTCAAGAAAATAAGCAATATACCTGTTTTACAGCCATTTTATAAAACAAATCGGTTTCTTGTTTAATCCCCATGGTCATCTCGTTTGGAGTTTTTAATAGTTTTCCTTTTGATAATTTAAATAAGATTAAATTAAAGCAAGATTTATCAAAATTTAATCTTGTCAAAGTCATGCAAACTGGTCCGTTTTATAAATTGAACAGTCCTTAGCGAAATGTATAGGGACGTGGTGAGACAATAACAGAGTCCGTGGGTAGCACTGGGATGGGGAAATATAACGATGCAAAGGGGGTGAGACGTGGGCTTTAACGGAGACTTTTGTGATCCATTAATGAATACGATTTATTTTCCAGAAAATGTCGTCCAACAAATGTCACTTTGTCTGGAAACTGACACCCTGAATATTTGATAATGAATGATACTAAAAATGCGCTCTAACTAAGCGATGGAAAGAAAACGGAAAACAATAGAAACTGTACTTCTTGACTTACATTTTGTGTGTTTCGCTGTGTGGGTAACAAGGGCCGAAGTGTAAAAATCCGAAATCCTTTCTCGTTCAGAAAATTTTCGCTAGCTGCCTCCCCTCCCTGCTCCACTCGTGCTCCTCCTCCTGGCTGCTTCTGGTAATCCTATCGAGTTGGCTGAAAATCCAATTTTCACTTTAGCAATAGCAGGCTACTGAAATTTTCACGCAATTTGGGTATTCAGTTGAGTAACTTTTATTTTTTCGCAATCGTAGTAACCACACTTCGTTTTTTCGCTTCCCTTTATTCTTTTTTGTATGGATATAATGAGCTTTTTTCCTCACGTCACATGCACGCCACTCACTGAGAGCAGAAAATTTTCACACCTACGAAGCAGAAATTTTCCATGAAATTTTAGCAAAATTCCGTGCTCGAAACCGTGCAATAACGCATTAAACGGAAAATTTCACTATCCTTTTCTTCGTTCATCTGGATTACCCAACCTTTGGAAACGCGTTTTTCCAATTTTCAGCAGCAGGGTCGAATATCGAACCTTGGCCGAAAAACCTTATCCGTAGGTTTTGCCTATTCCCCAAAGTAATTTACACTAAATCAATCACCAATCCGTTCGGTTTTCTTACGTTTTCGCTCGATTGTGGGTCGAATTTTCCAATCAAAGTAGGCGAAAAATCGGAAAACTTTTCTTCTGGTTTCTTCTTCTGCTGCTGCTGGCTTCTGCTTTTTCTTCTTCTGTGCCGTCCCGGATCGAAAGTGGTACGTGTCCGACTGCCAGCTTGGTCACCGATCGTTTGCGAAAAGGGACATGATTTGGACGATTTTCTTCACGGCACGGCACACTTCCATAGCGGAAGCGCAGCGAAAGCTCTTCCAGTGTGCGCACCCCTTCGGATTTTCCAGTTCGAACGGAAAACGGGAGAGAAGTGAGAAAAGTTTCAGGAAAGTGACAGTTGTTTCGCGCGGTACACAGAGCATTCGGTGGCATATTTATGAGCATTTGTCCTAACAATTTCCATGTGTATCGCGCAAGTATTGTGCAATGCGCTGGAAAATTCTAGGGGAAATTGCTCTCACGCACATCGGTGGGAAGGAAAATGACAAAAACTGCCATGAATCAGATGCATTTCGTGGAAAATAGTGGGCACAATGAAAACTGCGATAGGAAAGAATGATCGAAAAAGCTTCCGACTTGGAAAGCTGTTCTCTTCGAAACTGAAAGTTACAAGGTTTTAGTCTGGATTCATGTTACACTTTTGACTACGTACATTTTGTTTCACAAAAGATTTCAAAAATGCGTGGCATCAATCTAAATTGAATGAATCGGTCAAATTAAACATTTAAATTAAAATTCATGGTCATAAAAACAAGAAAAGTCGTAGTTTAAATCTTTGAACACTAAAATCTCGCTGTAGATTGAGCAACCATGCGTTTCCATTTTATGTGAGTTATGTCTAGCAAAGTGTATTGAAGGAAGGTGAAAGCATCTAAGATCTAAACAGTCAGTGGATGCGGAGAGAGACACATGGTGGGGGAGGTTGAAAAGAAAGCTGTTGAGTTTGTTACCTACCTTGAGTTTGTTAATTACCTTGATGTCTAGTTTCCACGTAGCGAGTAATTAGCAGTGGTGTCATCGAGGTTACCAGCTTTTGAGATAAACAAAATCCCCAAAATAAGCCCTTTGCCTAAAAATAAAAAACGTATTTTTGGACTCCGGATATCTTCCCCATACTAAATATGTAGAGGTAATCTTCGATATAACGTACCCTCGATATAGGGAATTCGATATAACGTACATTTCGCTTCGATATAACGTACAACGTTGATTTTTTTTATTTTTCCCAGGAATAACCCTCAGATGTATTACGAAATCACTCAAATCAATGTTTTATTGCAGCACTAGCCTTGTTACCCAGAATAAGAGCAACTTGGGGAAAAAATAGTGTACATTATATCGAAGCAAAATGTACATTATATCGAAGCACAAAAAACGGAATGACTTTTTCGTGAAAACTCATGTTTTTCATTACATATTGGTTTTATGAATTCCACCAAAACCATTAATTGGGGTTAATTTTACGTCGAATACATCAACACTAGTATAATAGTTATTAATGTCGTAAATTTATCCAGCGAGGCTTGCCGAGTTTGATAAATATGACGAGTGCTGTAAAAATTGAGTTTTGCAACGAGTTGCATACAATTTTTTTCGCAATTGCAAAAAAAAAACGGTAGAATCTAATTTATTTAAACGGTACCATCGCCATCGTGCTTCGCCATAGCTGAATGACAGTGCCCACGTGTTCCATCCTACGAAATTTGAATCAAGCAAGCCGTGATATTGATATAACCGTCACAATCGTCACAATATTTCAAGCTCTTACCTTGGAAACTCTGGTTTCCAATCAAAAAATCGCATTATGATTCATAATGCAACCTAAATTAGTTGCATTATGAACCGTAATGCAACTCTTTGATTTAGTGAAGACAAGTAGGCCGTTACGATACTAAAAAGGCAAGTATAAAAATAGATATTATAGGACGGAGTAACAAAAAAAAATATTATTTTTTTTCTCTGCTTCGATATAGGGTAAAAGCTCCCTTAGTGGAGGTAGTACCAATAGTGGTGCTAGTGGCAATTTAGCACTATTTCGTCCAAAAAGCTTGCAAATGGAATTTTTAATAGATGCATCATACCTAATTAATAACATTAATTCAGTTTTGTATTCAGGATTTGGCGGAAAACCTATTTTAAATAATTATTTTCCTTAATTTTTTTGCTGCTTTGCACCTATAGTGGTGGTAGTGTTCCTATAGTGGTGGGTCCCATAAGAATTCAATAGGATGCGCCACTATAGGAACCAATGTTAAATTTTACCTCCATAATAGGAACGGTGTACCTATAGTTGGTGCAAGTGATTTATTAGCAAAAACTGAAATAAATAATGCTTTTTACATTTTTCCTAGCAAATTTAAGTGAAAACTACCGATTAACGTTTTCAGAGTTTTTATTTTGTTGTATTATCAATTTTATGCAATTCAGTATCATAATTTACATTTTATATAACTCATTATGGTATAATAATGGCCAATTTTTCCGAACGGGCTCATTATGCAACTGAAATGAGTTGCATAATGAAAAATAGTTGTATAATGTTCATAATGCAACTCATTTGAGTTGCATTATGAACATTATGCAACTCAAATGGGTTGCATTATGAAAAAATCATTGCATAAAATTTTGTATGGAACTCGTTGCAAAACTCGATTTTTTCAGCACTCTTCGTATTTATCCAACTCGGCAAGCCTCGTTGGATAAATGTACGACTCGTGCTGAAAAAATCAACTTTTTGCAACTCATTACATAAATAACTATTATTCAATTATTTTAGTACAAGGAGCTACTAATAGCACCACTATTGGTACATTTACCCTAACGTACATTTCGATATAACGTACAAATAGAATTGTTTGTACGTTATATCGAAGAGTATCATATTGCATGGTTTTAGAGCCTAAAACACCATTAAATAACCGCCATCTTGAATTTTGAGCCGCCATCTTGGATTTTAGGCAGCCATCTTGGATATTCTGATCGCCATTCTTGGACTTTGGACACTTCTTTATATCGAATATTTCCATATTGCATGGGTTTACCCGAGCAGAGGGAAAAAGCACCATAATACAGTAGACGTTCGATAACTGCAACATGTTTACGTTTCACTTACCGAATGAAATTCGATAACTGCAACAACTGACAGACGTCAAAGAACTGTCAGTCGCTGCATAATGCAGCCAATGTGCATTCGGAAAACATCGCATTGCAACAAAACTGCATAGGAAAAACATCGCATCGCCGTTGACATTTGATTTTGACGGATAGCGGTGCGATAACTGCAAAATTGTTGCACTTAGCGGACTTGCAGTTAAAAAACATTGCAGTTAAACCGTTTGCACCGAGCGAATGTCTACTGTAGCATATTTTGATATGGAGAACAAAAAGTGATATTTGTTTGTTTGAGATAAGAGGTAAAAGTACTGAAAATAATATCTCAATTTTACTCCTGAAACATCATCATCATCGCACATTTAGCTCTTGGTAAGATCTGACCAATAGCAGTGAGCTATTTGATTGATCTTTAAATATCATATTTTGCTATTTAGCTCACTGCTATTGGTCAGATCTTACCAAGAGCTAAATGTGCGATGATGATGATGTTTCAGGAGTAAAATTGAGATATTATTTTCAGTACTTTTACCTCTTATCTCAAACAAACAAATATCACTTTTTGTTCTCCATATCAAAATATGCTATTATGGTGCTTTTTCCCTCTGCTTGGGTAAACCCATGCAATATGGGAATATTCGATATAGAGAAGTGTCCAGAGTCCAAGAATGGCGATCAGAATATCCAATATGGCAGCCTAAAATCCAAGATGGCGGCTCAAAATTGGTTAGATGGTTAGATGGTTCAAGAACAAATTTTTGCTATTATTTTCAGTACTTTTACCTCTTATCACAAACAAACCAATATCACATTTTGATCGTCAGTACTTGAACTCTGCCCGGGTAGGGCCAAAACTCCATCAAACAGCCGCCATATTGAATTTGGAGCCGCCATCTTGGACTTTAGGTCGACATCTTGGAAATTCTGGTCGCAACTTTTAAACTCCGGTCCAAACGGCTGTCATCCACATACAACTGTAGTGAAGCGATAAATTTGGTGCTGGAGGTGGTGCTGATTTGAATGGGCGGTTGCAATAAGCTTATTTCCACACTTGGTGTTTCTTGAAAGTTTAACAAAGAACACTAAACGCTTTGAACAATATGTGGAAATGATGGTTTCTCGATTACGAATTTATCTTTGTACCACAAAGTTCGCTTCCGCACGTAGCCAGCAGACTAAAATTTCGTTAACAAACCCGTGGCGCCTCACCAAAGGTGGCGGCTTCAAGAACTAACACTTTATTGAGGGGGTTGCTACGGACATCTTCCCCATACCAAATATACCCATATTGCATGGTTTTAGAGCTCAAAACTATTAAACAGCCACCATTTTGAATTTGAAGCCGCCTTCTTGGATTTTACACCGCCATCTTGGATATTCCCGTCGTCATTTTTGGACTCCAGACATCTTCCCTATACCAAATATACTCAAATTGCATGTTTTTGGGGCCTAAAACACCATTAAAGAGCCGCCATATTGAATTTAGAGCCGCCATCTTAGATTTTAGACCGCCATCTTGGATATTCTGGTCGCCATTTTCGGATTTCAAACAATTTCTCCGTATCAAATATGCCCATATTGCATGTTTTTGAGCCTGAAACACAATCAAACAGCCTCCATCTTAAATTCGGAGCCGCCATCTTGGATTTCAGGCCGCCATCTTGGATATTATGGTCGCCATTTTTGTACTCCACACTCCAGACATCTTCATCATACCAAAAATACCCCATATTGCATGATTTTAGGGCCTAAAACTATTAAACAGCCGCCATCTTGATTTTTGGGGTCGACATTGTGGAATTTCTGGTCTCTAGTGTTGATTTCCTGCTGGTTCGGATCATTGATATGGCCATATGTCCAGACATTCCTCTAGAATTTCATGCATTATTACTTTCAGTGATTCATGCAGAAATCCATCCAGAGATTCCTTTAGGTTAGGATATCCTCCAGATACTCTTCCACGTATTCCCCTTGGAAATTCTCTGGAATTTCCTCTAAGGATAACTCTAAGAATTTCTCCATGGATTGCTCAAAGAATTTATTCAGAAATATTTCCAAGGAATTTCTACACCGATTCTTTTGGAAATATCTCAAGAGTATTTTCAATAATATTTACAAATACATACTTATCTAGGCGTTTCTACAGATATATAGGAATTCTTACAGAAAATCGTCCACGGATTGCAACCAGAATAAATTCAGAAAATCCCCCAAGATTATTACAAAAATTTCTCCTGGAAAATTCCTCAATAAGCTTTTCCAGGAATTCCTCCAAGGTGTGTCCAAGGTTCCCCGGGTGTTTTTCCAGCAAAAACATCGAAATCTTCCTGACATTACTTCAAAAATCCTCTAGAGATTCATTCAAGAGTACATCCTGAAATTTCTACAGGGGTTTCACAGAATATTTATTCAGAAATTTCTTCAGGAATCCTTTTAGATATCCCTGCTTGGTTTCTTTTTTAAATTGATTCAGAGATATCATCAAAAATATCTCCAGAGACTTCTTCAGATTTTAAGGGCTTTCTTCAGGAATCCCAGTAATGGTTTTATGCAAAAGCTCTTCCATTAAGTTTTCAGGAATTCTTTTATTTTTTTTATAAATTCAATTCATTGGAAAATTTCTGTAAAAAAAATCTGCTGGGATTCCTTTAGAGATCCTCCAGAGATGTTTCAGAAGTTCTGCCAGAAATCGCACAAAACATTACTGGAAGAATTCTTGAAAAAAATCTTCAAAGGGATATCTAAAGAAATTCCTGCATGACTGTCTGAAGAATCCCTTAAAAAATTCCTGGTGATACCTTTGAAGATTCCTTGGAGAAATTCTTGAAAATTACCTAGAGGGATATCTGCACAAAAACTCTTGGTCAAACAAAATTCTCGCGCTTAGTATCATACGGGCGTCTACAATGATCGATTTCTCTTCATCAATGATGGAATAGTTTTTCAAATTCCTGAACGAATCCCTGAATAGATTTTTGAAGACATCCCGTGAGGAATTTCTGAAAGAATCACTAAAGAATTTCCTAGAACAATCCCTGGAAGAATTCCCAGAAACATCCCTGGAGGAGTTCCCGGAGGAAGACATGGACATTCTTGGACAAATTCCTGGAGGATTTTCTGAGGGAATTCGTGAGGGAATTTCTGGAGAAATCCTTGTAGGAATTCCGGGAGGAATCCCTGGAGGAATGCCTGAAGCAATGCCTGGAGGAACCCCTTGAGAAATATTTGGACAAATCTCTGAGGCAATTCCTGACGGAATCCCTGCAGGAACCACAGGAGGAATCCCTGAAGTAACTCCTAGTGAAATTCCTAGAGGAATCCCTGGAGGAACTCCTGGAGAAAAATCCTGAAGGAATATCTGGAGGATTTCCTAAATTTTCCTGAAGGAATTTCTGAAGAGTTAACTGGATGAATTGCTGGAGCAATCCGTGAAAGAATGCCTGGAGGAATCTCTGATTGAATTCCTTGAAGAATTCCAGGATGAATCTCTGAAGAAACCCCTTGAGATATTGAGAATTTCCTAGTAGATTTTTTAGAGAAATTCGTGGATAAATTCTCGGAGAAAATCCTGGGGGAATCCCTTGACACAAACCCTGGAAGAATCTCTGACGGAATTCCTGTAGGAATGCTCGAAGAAATGACCGGAGGAAAGCCTGGTGAAATGCCTGACGGAATGCCTGAAGCAACTCCTGGAGGAATCTCTGGAGGCAATCCTGGAGGAATCCTTGAAGGAATTCGTGAATAAATTCCAAGAAGATTATCTACTCCTGTAGGAACTCCTGAAGGAATCCCTGAAGCAATTCCTGGAAATATCTCCTGAGCAATCTCTGGAGGAATGTCTGGAGGGATTCCCAAAGAAATGCCTAGAGGAATGCTAGGAGAATTTCCTGGAGGAACTCTTAGTGGAATCCTTGAAGGGATCGCTAGAGTATTCCCTGGAGGAATTCTCGAAGGAATCCCTGGAGGAGAAATTCTTGGATGAATTTCTGGTGGAGTCGCTGAAGGAGTTCTTTTAAGAATACAAGGAAAAATCCTTGAGGAATCTTTAGACGAATTCCTGGAAAAATTTTTAAAGGCATCAATGCAGGATTTCCTGGTGAAATTCCTGGAGGATATGTTATAGGGATTACTGAAGGAATCCAAGGAGGATTTTCTTAAGAAACCTCGAAGGAAGTACTAAAGAAATCGCAGATGGAATTCTTACAGTCCTGAAAGGATTCCTGGAGGAATGCCTGCAGGAATTCTTCGACGAATGCTTGGAGGAATGCATAGTGGAAATTTTGTAGGAATTCCTGGTGTAATCCCTGGAGAAATCCTTGAAGGAATCCCTAGAAAAATCCCAAGAGGATTCCCTTGAGTAATTCCTGGAGGAATCTCTGGAACAATTCGTGGAACGCCTGGAATTCCTGGAGGAGCCCTTGGAACAATTCCTGGAAGAAGCCCTGGAGGAATCTATAGAGGAATTCTTGGAGAAATTTCTGGAGGAGCCCTAGGAGAAATTCCTGGAGGTATCTCTGGAAGAGTTCTTCGAGGAATGCCTGAAGAAAAATTCCTACAGGATGGTTTAGAAGAATTCCTAGATGAATCTCTGCAAGAATCTCTGGAGGAAGTTTGGATATCTCAGGGGAATCCATGCAGAAATTCCCGGAGGAATATCTGGAGGAATCCTAGGAGGTATCTTGGGAGGAATTTTCGAAGAAATTCTAAAAGGAAGTACCTACTGAAGAAAATGCAGAATTCATGGAAAAATCCTGAAGTGATTCTAAGAAGAGTTCGTGGGGAACTTCTAGAGGAATCCCTGTAGCAGTTCCTGAAATAATTTCTGAAGAAACCCCAGGATGAATCCCGAAAGCAATCTAAAGAGGTATTCCTAAAGGAATTCCTTAACAATTCCTGTATGAATTCCTGAATGAGTTCCAAATGAAAGCCCAGTAGGAATCCCAAGAAGAATTTTTCAAATAATCGCTGGAATTGTTCCTGAAAGATTCTCAGAAAAAAAATCAAGAGTGAATCCACGCAAGAAAGGAGGAATTCTCGGAAAAATATCTAGAGAAACCCCAGGAGGAATCCCGGAAGCAATCCCTTGAGGAGTTCATAGGAAATCCCAGGAAAGCTTTCTATACAAATATTTGGAAGAATTTCTGTACGAATCCATGAAAAAAAAAAACTGATGGAATCCATGTCTGCAGTAATTTCTGGACGAATTATTGAAGGAATCCTTGGATGGACTCGTGAAAGATTTTTTTTGTGAAAAAATATGAAGGAAATTTTGGATTAATTTTTGAATGATCTCTGGTAAAAATTTCTAAAAAAAAATCCTGGAAGAAATTCCTCCTAAAACACTCCAAATAATTCCAGATGGAATTATCGGAACAAACTCTGGTGGGCTTTTTGAGGGAATATATGGTGAAATCCCTGAAACAAATCTCTGAAGGAATGCCTGCAGAAATACCTAAAAGGATCTATGGTATTTTTTTGGAATTCCCTGGAAAAGATCCTGAAGAATCCTCGAAAAAAGCTGGAGGCACTGGAGGAAAGATATTCCTGGGGAAATTCCCGGAGGAATGTGTGGGGAAATCATTTGGGAAATACTTGAAGGAATCTCTGGAGGAGTCCATGATGAAGCCACTGCAGGAAACTATGGGAAAATTTCTGGAGATATTGTTTAAGGCGTTCTTGCAGAAGTATCTGTAAAAAATGCTAGAAAAAACGTGTGAAAAAATCCTGAAGCATTTCTTGGAACAAGCCCTGGAACACTTACTGTCGGAACCCCGCAAGACGACCAGGGAGGTATTCAAGATGGAGAAATTCCTAGAGCAGACCCTTGAGCAATTCGTGAAGGAATTCCTGGTGAAGTTCCTGAAAAAATACCTGGAAGAATTTTAGAAGATGTCCCTGGAAGAATTCATAAAGAAATCACAGGTCTTTTGCTCTTCCCAACTAACATTTTCAGCGCTATAAGCTTCAGTCATTTGCTTTCTGTTGTGTAACAATCGAATTGAAGCAGTCGATGCTGAATAAAAGGGAAGCTAGTCAAATATAAAACATATAGCTTATAAGCTGTAGAAACCAGAATACATTCCCATACAACCAGAAATCCCCTAAGATTATTTCAAAAAGATTTCTCCTGAAAAATACCTCAATAAACTTTTCCGCCATAAAACATCGAAATATCTTCCTGAGGTTACTTCAAAAATCCTATAGAGATTCATTTAAGATTACTCCCTGAAATTTCCACAGAGATTCTAAAGAAGATTCATTCAGAAATTTCTCCAAGAATCCTTTCTGAAATCTCTGCTTGAATTCTTTTTGAAATTTCTTCAGGGATATCATTGAAAATATCTCCAGAGACTTCTTCGAATTTTAAGGGCTTTCTACAGGAATTCTAGCAAGGGTTTTCTGAAAATCTTTTAAAATTTTCTTCATAAATCCAATTCAATGAGAAATTCCTATAAACAAGGATTTATTTTTTCAGGAAATTGTTTCTCTGGTTCTGTAAAAAAAAATCCTGCTGGGATTTCTTTGCAGATTTCAGCAGGAATCGTTAAAGTATTCCTCCAGATTTTTAGTAAGTTCTTCCAGAAATCGCACAAAACATTACTGGGAGAATTCATCCAAAATAAAAATGTTTGAAGGTTTAATATCTGCCTTTTGTTAAATAAAAAGATTAAGAATTACGCTATTTGATTTTAAGATTTTCTTACTAAGCTTTCAATAAAAGGACACACGTTTGAAATGCCTCCGCTTACGGTTGCGGCTTAAGTTCGAATGAGCTCATTTATTATATCTTTTGAGAGAATTCTTTTTAGTACAATATCGATAGCACTCTTAATGCAGAACACACAAAATAGGGATATTATAGTTCTTCCCTTTTTAGATAAATTCATCAAGAATTTCTATCTTCTTTTGTTACTTGAGTTTACGATATTTTTCAATAATTTTAAACAACTTCGACATTGCTTTCACAATCTTTCAGATCTTTGTTTAATCACTTCTGATAGCTGAACCAGCCTTCGATCGTGTCACTACAGGACTGCGAATCTGCACATGACGCTTTTTCTCCGGTTGGATGTCCTCTGGCACTAAAGGAACATCGGGGAATCCGCAACAGTCTTCTTCGTCAGAGATACTTCTGCGACGCTTGCTGGATTCCATCCTGCCCTTGGGTACGAACACTCTTGACTGTTGGCGCGGCTGTTCTACCATTTTTAGCTGGTTGCGATGGGCTGTTAGCCGACGACCGGCCAGAGATATCTGAAATAGATTTTTGGAGAACTTTTTAATAAAGGTTGCATCTAACCATCTGGGTAAATCTTTTTTATCAATGTTCTTATAGAGCAGCTTATCCCCTGCCACTAGCTTTTCAAATTCATCCGGAAAACGGAGTAGTTTATTGGACGGACCCTCTTCTTTTTGCACAGGTTTTATAATAGCCGGCTTATACAAATTATTTTTGTAACTATTACGTGGATTAATCAAATCCAATAAAGTTTTAGGCTTAAACGAAAATATTTTCTCTGAGGGAAACATTCCTTCCGTTCCAAGACAACTATTACGGTAGTTGATTAGAAAAAGATTCAGTCGATCTTCAATTTCTAAGGATTTTGTCTTTTCGTCCAATAAATGTTTTTTTAATATGTCCTTAATCACGCTCACCATTCTTTCTGCTTGGCCATTACTCTCCGGGTTATAGGGAGGGCTTTTAAGAACTTTGATCCCTTGGCATTCCAAAAGAGAAACGAATTCCTCCGAATTAAAAGGTGGACCCCCATCTGTCACAACGACGTCTGGAAGACCAAATCGTGCAAAAACAGAGATAAATTTACGAATCACCGATTTAGCATTTGTTCCGTACCGCATTAGTTCAACTTCAAGCCATTTTGAATAGCTGTCAACTATTAAAAGAAACATTTTTTTATCAAAGTAAAAGAAGTCAGCGTGCAATCTACTAAACGGCCGTGTTGTGGGTATCCAAGTTTCAGTAGATTTTACTTTCGGAATAATGGTCATTTTAGCACACGTATCACAGCGTTTCACAAAATTTTCAATGTCTGAATTTAATCCTTGCCAATATATTGTCCTTTTAGCTAGTTGTTTCATTTTTGTCAACCCACTATGATTAGCATGTAAAAGTTTCAGCACAGCGTTTTTAATATTTTCCGGAACTACAACCTTATCTTCCATTAATAAAATACCCTCAACAATTTGTAATTTCTCCTTTTGTGCAAATAAATTTCTAAATTGCTTTGGGATATTTTGGGGCCAGGTATTGGATACAAATTTCATAACTTCTGTTAAAAACTTATCTGATTTTGTTTCATTCGCAATCAGTGCAAAGTCTAAAGGGAAATCGTTGGAAAAGTTTAAACTGTTAACACTTACTGGATCTACGTCCGTGGAAATTTTTTCATCAAGCGGAAAACGACTACAAAAATCTGCATTTCCCATTTTTGTTCCAGGCCTGTATTCTATTTCAAAGTTGTAGATTGAAAGTTCCATTATGTATCTTTGTAATCGTGTAACAAAGACAGAATTTCTTCCATCTTTACCGAATATTCCCCGTAAAGGTTTGTGATCTGTGAACACTTTAAATTTTTGCCCGAAGAGAAATTTGTGGAATTTCTTAACTACACAAACCAAAGCTAAGGCTTCTAAGTGTAAAATCGGATATTTTTTTTGCGCAGCGTTTAATGAAAATGAGGTGAAGCATATTGGCCTTTCTAACCCATCCACTAGTTGAACTAGAACTCCTCCAAGGCCGTAGGAAGATGCGTTACTACAATTAAAGGCTTAGTTGGATCATAGAAATCAAGTATGTTTGCCGACAACAAGCTCATCTTGCTCTGTTGAAAAGCTTTTTCACATGTATTTGTCCAGATAAATTTTTCGTCTTTCTTTAAAAGGTTATAAAGGCATCTAAGTCTTGTAGACATATTAGGGATAAATTTCTCATATATATAATAGCCCTGTTTGTCTGTCCGGTGACTAGCCAACCAGACGCAGCACGTGGGGAAATTCTCACAAAAAATAAAATATTTGACATTCAATTCATTTTTACCATCAGATGCAGAGAACAAAACCAGCGACAACCTTAGACAACCAGGCACTGCATTACAGTAACAATTTTTGAAAACGACGTATAATCAATGGTGTAGCATTTATTATACAGTAGACGTTCGATAACTGCAACATGTTTACGTTTCACTTACCGAATGAAATTCGATAACTGCAACAACTGACAGACGTCAAAGAACTGTCAGTCGCTGCATAATGCAGCCAATGTGCATTCGGAAAACATCGCATTGCAACAAAACTGCATAGGAAAAACATCGCATCGCCGTTGACATTTGATTTTGACGGATAGCGGTGCGATAACTGCAAAATTGTTGCACTTAGCGGACTTGCAGTTAAAAAACATTGCAGTTAAACCGTTTGCACCGAGCGAATGTCTACTGTACGTCGTTTTCAAAATTTGTTACTGATTTGATGAAAAAAATCACAGACAACCAGACTGAGCATTTTATGAAAAAAAAAAATCACAGACAACAGAGGTTAAAAATTTTGATTATTTTTTGTTAAATATTTGACACTTCAATTCTTTTTCACTATCAGATGCAGAAAACAAAACCAGTGACAACCTTAGACAACCAGACTGAGCATTTTATGAAAAAAAAAATCACAGACAACAGAGGTTAAAAATTTTGATTGTTTTTGTTAAATATTTGACACTTCAATTCTTTTTCACTATCAGATGCAGAAAACAAAACCAGCGACAACCTTAGACAACCAGACACAGAATTTGATGAAAAAAAAAATCACAGACAACAGACGTAGACAATTTTGATTTTTTTAAAATATTTGACACTTAAATTCTTTTTCATTATCAGATGCAGAGAACCAAACCAGTGACAACCTTAGACAACCAGACAGAGCATTAAATGAAAAAATTCACAGACAACAGACGTTGAAAATTTTGATTTTTTTAATGCAGAAAAGAATCTGTCACTCTTAGACAACCGAATGCAACAGTTGCTAGAAATAACACAGATAGCCCTGTTTGTCTGTCCGATGACTTCACCGAAGTTTTTCAGATGTTAATAAAAGCTGCATTGGATTCACCAAATAAAAAAGTATTCCAAACGAAGAAAAATGTAATGTTTTTTTTTTTCACTATGAGATGCAGAGAACTTAACCAGTGACAACCAGACACAGCATTTGATGAAAAAAAATCACAGACAACAGACGTAGAAAATTTTGTTTTTTTTTCAATATTTGACACTTAAATTCTTTTTCATTATCAGATGCAGAGAACCAAACCAGTGACAACCTTAGACAACCAGACAGAGCATTAAATGAAAAAATTCACAGACAACAGACGTTGAAAATTTTGATTTTTTTAATGCAGAAAAGAATCTGTCACTCTTAGACAACCGAATGCAACAGTTGCTAGAAATAACACAGATAGCCCTGTTTGTCTGTCCGATGACTTCACCGAAGTTTTTCAGATGTTAATAAAAGCTGCATTGGATTCACCAAATAAAAAAGTATTCCAAACGAAGAAAAATGTAATGTTTTTTATTTAATATCTACAAGCGTGGATAACACATGAACCGTTTATATTGTAAAAAAAAACACTTGCCACGGGCGCTACTGCGTCCATAAATAAACTAGTATTGTAATAATTTATAAGACCAAGATAAGCTTTTAATTCTGTTTCGTTTGATGGTGTCTATAGTAGAAAGCTTTTCCGGAGAGGGTAGCAAACCATCTTTAGTTATCAAGTGTCCTAAGTATTGAAGAGATACAACGAAAAATTTACACTTCTTGAAATTAACACGTATGTTTGCACTGGCCAGTCTTTTTAGCACCTGAACCAGTTTGTCATAACATTCTTCTAAATTTTTCCCTGCTATCAGGACGTCATCTAGGTAGCAACATACACCTTCAAGTCCTTTCAATACTTGGTCCATGATTTGTTGAAACATAGCCGCACTTGATGTTGCGCCTTGCGGTAAACGGTTAAACGTGTATAATCCTTTAATAGTGTTGATAACTACAAATTTCTTTGAGCGCTCAGATAATTCGAGTTGGGTATACGCGCCTGTTAAATCGAGTGAGCAAAACACTTTGCATCCTGCTAAGGACGCAAAAATGTCTTGAGCGAGTGGAAGAGGATAAGTGTCAGATATCAAAATTTTATTCAGGGATACTTTGCAATCAATTACCATGCGAATCTCGCCGTCCTTTTTTGGGATTGCAATCACGGGCGACGCCCACTCACTAGCCTTAATAGGCGATATGACTCCCTGTTGCTCTAGCCGATGGCCCAGTAACTTTTCTTTTAGCTTGTATGGTACTTGATATGCCCGTTTGAATATTGGTTGCTCAGACTTGAATGTAAGATCAGCTTTGTAGCCTACAATAGGTTCGGAAAAATCTATACTAAAGACTTTTTTAAATTGGTTTTGGATATTACCGATAGCTTTTTCCCGCAACTGCTCTGCATTCAAATGGTTTATTGTAACAGTGTTTTTGAAATGCAATTTCCACTCTGGATAAAAAGTCTCCATCCAGTCTCTACCGAGTAGAGGGGTGAAATCATTTTCACTTTTCAAAACAATAAGTTTCTCTAAGCTACTACGACCATTTAACTCAACTGCTACTGAAATCTGTCCAACAACCTCAAGTCTGGAACCATTAACCACAACTAGCCTTTTGCTGCATAATTTAATGTCCATCGAATGAAACCGTTTTTTATAAAGTTTTACACTGATCACTGCTACTGCCGATCCTGTGTCGACCTCCATCAACAATTTCCGTCCTTGAACTTTCACCTGTACTAAACACGGGTCACTTTTATCATCCCCAATCTTCATACAGTTGATATCTGATTCGTCGCTAGATTCACTTATGCGTACTCTATTGAACTTGTCAAAGGGCGGTACACTCGCGGAGTCGTCTTCTTGTTTTACAAGTTTTACCGAACTGTTACTCAAAAACCAGCATTTTTTTCTGATGTGCCCTACACGCTTACAGTAATTGCAAACTGCATTTCTATGTCCATTCCAGTCGGATCGACCTCTTGCTGGTACGTTGTGCCTATCCCTGCTTCTTGAACGACTTGCTGAACGGTCTTGACTTCTACTTCCTGATCTAAATTGTCTACCTCGCTGAGCTGATCTTCTACCAACGTAATCGTCGTCTTTGCCCTAATCGATGCTTCACCGACAAAACTGCCCCCGTGTCATTTGGATCAACGTTTTCTCTTGTTCTTTGGCTTGCTTCCTCGTCATTAATAATCATCTTTTCTAATGCTTCTACCGCTATTTCGTCTTCCAGTAATATCTTACGCTGCAGCTTTTTGTTTCTCAAACCAAAAATGAGTCGATCACGTATAGCTTCATCCTTAAATTCTTTGAAATTGCAACTTTCGGCCAACAACCTTACTGCCAGAACAAAATTTTCCGAGCTTTCCGCCGGGCCTTGAAATTTATTATAAAATTTGTACCTATGCATAAGCGCCGGTTTAGTTTTGTCGAAACGACACTTCAATTTTTTTTATCACCTCGTCATAATCTAAATCTTCTACATTTTTCTTCGGGAACAGCAATTTTATTTCGTCAAACACATCATCGCCACTGAGGGAAATGAACCATTGCTTTTTTTTCTTCAGGTTTTACTTTGTTGAGATTGCACATAATTTCAAATCGTTCTATATAATTAGAAAAGGATTTACCAACATGATAGTGATCGATCGTTCCGATCATGCCAGGAACAGACATTGTTTTCAATGGATTGCACTATGTATCGAAAAGAATGATAATTACTCACTTGTACTGCAGCTCACTACTCACTAGTTCTCAACAAGGCAGCTCTTCTCGCCGACGTAGCTCTCCTCCCTGCTTAGCTTTTCACGGCAACCTTGTTCTTCGCGCCGCTCTCGATCTTCTCACCGACGTTGCTCTTCTCGCGGATTAAGCTTTTCTCGCCGAATGTTTTCACTGTTAACGCTGGCAAAAAGTCCGTTGGGTTTTAATGTTCTTCACACAATCGCTCTGGAGCACGATATACACCGCTCCGTCCGATCACTCGTAGCTAATCGACACAAACAATCATGCAATTTGCTCGACTCTCCGCATGCACTTCTGCTGGATGTTCTCATGCACTCGTCACAACGATCGGACTGATCATCTAACTTCTCACGACTTGATAACGCTCTTCTCATGCACGGTGCTGTTGCTCTATGGCTACGACCTTCCTCTCGGAGAATCGATTCGGTAGTACACTAGGGAACAAAGAGTCTCGGTTTTTAATGCAAAATAAGAACTGTAAAGAAAAATTTCAAAATGGAGATGGTAAAGACTAAGCAGTCAATAGCTAGATGAAATTCACAATTTCGATGTGCAGGTTTTTTTTTATTTTTTTTTTCACCACCAGGAAACGCTTATTCACTGAAATGGCTTAATCACTGTCACAGTCTCGCATATGCCCAACAACTACTCTAGTGAAATATCACCTACAAGTACGCTGTCTACAATGCTTCAAGCTCTGCACTCTACTTACCCAAGCTCACTCTGGAATTTCTCCGTCTGAGCTAATTTCGTGGTTTCGTTTCACTTCTCGTCGCCACTTTAATATCTGCCTTTTGTTAAATAAAAAGATTAAGAATTACGCTATTTGATTTTAAGATTTTCTTACTAAGCTTTCAATAAAAGGACACACGTTTGAAATGCCTCCGCTTACGGTTGCGGCTTAAGTTCGAATGAGCTCATTTATTATATCTTTTGAGAGAATTCTTTTTAGTACAATATCGATAGCACTCTTAATGCAGAACACACAAAATAGGGATATTACAGAAGGAATTTCCAAAAAAAAAATCCTGCAGGATTGTCTGCAATAAGGGCCCATATAGCCGAGGCGGTAAACGCACGGGTATTCAGCATGACCATGCTGAGGGTGACGGGTTCGATTCCCGGTCGGTCCAGGATCTTTTCGTATAGGAAATTTCCTTGACTTCCTTGGGCATAGAGTATCTTCGTGCCTGCCACACGATATACGCATGCAAAATGGTCATTGGCAGAGGAAGCTCTCAGTTAATAACTGTGGAAGTGCTCATAGAACACTAAGCTGAGAAGCAGGCTTTGTCCCAATGAGGACGTTACGCCAAGAAGAAGAAGAAGAAGGATTGTCTGCAGAACCCCTAAAAAACTCCTGACGATACCTTTGGAGATTCCTCGAAGAAATTCTTGAAAATTACCGAAAGGGATATCTTTTTTTTTTTTTTTTTTTTTTTTTGAAGAGTGACCAGGTGGAGCTGCAGGACAGCTGATAGCAAAGCCTGGACCCTTTCCCAACTTTCCCCCTACTAGGACCAATACTCACGATGGACTAGACGATGTCGTCAACTTGAGCAAAGTGTGTAGTAATTAGCATTGAGTCGTAGTAGTTTTTAAAAATACTGTTTTTAACTTTTCCCATCGCACTAATGTTTTGATCGAATGGAAGCTCCACAGATGATTTGATAATTGAACAATATTTCAAGAATCGAAAATCTCCGAGGTCACTGGACAACATTCAGAGAGAAAAAAAGCTGTCTATGTTAACGCCTTCAGAGTATTATTTTTTTAGAAATATACAAAGAGCAAAAAAATGTGTCGTAGGTAGTTTTTAAAGATTTGATATTTCTGAAAATTATTCAAAGACAGCTACCAGAGCTAGCGATTTTAGCCGATATGGGCAACTAGTTTTTCTGACAGCTTCCCCAAACAATAATCAGATAATATCCTCAGTTATTTTGTAATACATTCTGAAAATTATTTCAAGCTGATTACCAATAGTGTCAATAACCGATGTTAGTAATTGACAGCACCAGCATCATCTCGAAATAACTCTCATATTATTGTTAGATAACACTTTTTGAGCTTCCATTCGATGGAAAGAAATGAGTCAAACCCTATATGTCAAAATATAGTCTATAATGTATCAAATTGTGTTCCTAATTTCGCTAGTCGTCTTCTGCATATCTGTGATCATCTCAGTCTAAATATTATATCCACCGTAACCCTTTACATTGTCAACCGTCCTAAGTCCTAAAGAAACATGTAACTAAATTCCTGCTTTTTTTGGTCAGTGAAATAATACCGTCTAAGACATAAAACAAAAAAGTTCAGTCAACTGCTTTTTGTCAAAAATAAAAATGATAATGATTATTTGTCAACTTTTATAAATTCACAAAACCCATAAAAATAAGAAATACAAATATAAACTCCTATAATCAACAGTTTTATCTTTACCTAATCAGTCCATAATTTTCTAATTGTAATGAATCTAATCTGTAAGGCTGTAAGTCAACTTATTCTAGCGTCCCCTGTCCTGTGTACTAACGAATTCAAGTAACGAGTGATGAGTGTAACGCAGAGACCTCCTCTACCCACTCTTGCGTTACGTTAAATTTAACAATTATTGTTAAATTTGAGGAAATTCAAAGAATGCAAAGATTAGGTCTATGCAAGCTGAATTATAATTTGTTTTTGACTTGTGATAAATGCACAACGGATACTCCTTTGGTTCCCATTAGCACTTACGGCGATTCCTTCACTTGCGCTCAACTCGAAACTAGATATATCTAGCTCAAAGTCCAAGCGGTGGTGAATGAACTGGCGCTAAAGTGCTAATGGGTTAAGCCCTCCCATCGCGTCAAGATCGAATATCCAGGGGGAGGGAAAATTACCGAAAGGGATATCTGTACAAAAATTCTTGTTCCAAACTGTTTATTCCAACAGTGCAACTTTTGATAAACAAAAGAAAACTATTAATTTACAACTTAATTGATTTCGAAAATCGAGTCAATTTGCAATAACTTTTGTGCAGTCGGAAACGTTTTTCGGAAACGCGTTTTAGGCATTAAAATTGTCGTTCAAAGTGATGCACTACTCGTCCCATAAGAAGGAAAGGATTAAATTCAAACTACTTCTATATCAGCACACCTGGAATTTTCGAATGAAATAAATGGAAAACTAACTCATCTCAGCCAATGAAGCTTTTATTAAATATTTTCTTAGGTGCTGTAGGGTAACATTGAAGAAAACAGAAAAAAGGGTAAAAAGTAAAAGAACAAATAGAAAAGAATAGTAAAGGAAAACTTGGCCCAACCGATTATTAAGTCTAAATAAATCTATTCATCATTCAAAAAACACGCAATTTTTCTTCAAAGATTGCTATAAAGCTGGGTTTAACAAAACGAACTAATATCTAGTGAAAATGGTGATAAAATGTGAATGAGTTACAATCATTGATGAGTTTGTAAATTTATGAATACCGATATCATACTGGTTATGAAAAATTTGGTAGGAGAGGAACTAAAAATACAATCATTGAAAACATTATCCTAGCAAGACACGAAAGCATAAATAAAAGCACTTCTTTTTTCCTAGCATTTAAGTTTATCGGTGGCCTTTTTCTCGAGCAGGGCAATAACCTTGGCCAGGTCACAGTCTTTAACGATTTTTACGTACATAGTTTTGCGGACCTCGGCCAGCGTGAGCCAGCAGGGCGCCACTTCGGCTATCAACTTCAGGTGGTCCTCCAGCTCTTTGATGTTCAGGCGACCACGGTAGCTGTTTTCGATTTTAACCAGGGTCGTTTCCAGCGGGAGGACGTTCTTCTTCTCGGTTACGAAAACGTTCCGTAAGTGTCGGGCTATCTCCGGCAGGCGGGAATATTGGATCGCTTCCTTTTCTTGGGAAGGTCGTCGAGTCATTTGGTCCAGGGCTTTGGCGGCCTGCTTGGCGCGGATTTTCTCCAGCAGAGACTGCGGGACGTTCTTCAACGCCGATTGGAAGGGGTTGTCAGTCTTTTTCTTGGCGGGGTCTTCTTGAGAGGAGGATACGGTGGAGGTGCTTGGGCGATTCGCCGGATTGTCCGTTGCGTTAAGACGTTTCTTCTCCTCCAGACGTTCCAGAGCCTTTTCCATTGCGGTGCCACAGTTGAAAAGGTTCCTGGCGGTGCAGAGCACATCCTTAGCCGAGGAAAAGCGTTCCACGTTGGGGGGCTGTGGAATGTCTCCGAGTTCGATGTCGGGACAATTTTCCAGATTGAAATCCGGGTGCCATCGGGTCAGTTTATGCTTTTCGATGACAACCGGTGGATCCAATTGTAGCAAGAATTGCTCGTGAGCTTCCTTGGCTTTGGCCAGTAGAATTCTGTTGAATTTTTGGTAACGTTCAATCATAATCTGGGGATTCATTGATTGATTCTGTGCATTTCTGATAATGTTGTCTTCGTCTTCGATCTTAACTGGTTCTTTTTCCTCAACATTCGGTTTGATAATCAGCTGATAATATTCGTTCTTAGTTGCGGAACCGTAATTCTTTGTCAGCTCCTGTTTGAACTCGAACGCATCGGGAAACAGAGTCTTGATCTGGGCCAAATGCGTTTCGTACAAATTCTTCCGGGCCATTCGCTGCACCGCCGGTTTCAGCTTTTTGAACGTGATCTGCTCCTTGCGGTTGTAGAACATGGCACAGACGGTATCGATGCACTTGAACAGTTCCACCAGGCTGCGATACTTGTAGGGCAGCTGGAGCGATGGGGTGCCGGATTCGACCAGGGTCTGGAAACGCTGATATGCTGGAACCTTTGTGGGGCTGGCAGTTACAGGGGTTGCGGTTGATGGCTCCTTGATTGGGCTCATCAAACTGCTGAGGCGTTTGGGGGTGACCTGCTTCCGCGGAGACAGCAAGGCATTGTGGCTGGCCTTGGTCGGAGTGCGGTGGAGGGCTTTTGTTGGCGAAGCGAACGGTTTTTGAGGGCTGAAATTGGAGAAGGAAATGCATTCATTAGAAATGTGGAACTAGAACTTATCAAGGTTCGGCAATATTCCCCGACAAACATTTTCCAGAATTCTTATTCTTACTTTGTATGCATCATTATTTCTTCAAAGTTGTCTAAAAAATCCCTGGAAGAACATTTCCTGAAATGTTCCTCTGAAACATTCCCGGGGTGTGGTTCCAGAGGGAGTCAGATGTTTCAGGGGTCAGATGTCAGGATATTTCAGGGCGTTAATAGGGGCCAGGGGGTTTCAGGAGCGGTCGAGATATTTTCAGAGGTTTTAGAGGCATTTCAGGAGTGTTCAAGGGGGTTAAAGTGGTCCCATGAGTGTTCCAAGGGTGTCCAGGATTGTTCTAGAGGCTTTCAAAAGCGCTCCAAGGTATTTCAGGGTGTTTCAGAAACGTTCCAATGGTGTTCCCGAGTGTTTTATGGGGTTTATGTGGAAGCTTTTCTGAGCATTTAACTCTGATATCACCTCTGAAACCCTGAAACAGCTTGAAACCCTGAAACAGCTTGAAACCCTTCTGAATATTTCCTGAATCTTCCTTTTTTATGTCATTATTTCTGAGATTTTCAGCCAGAGGCTGGTTCATCTCAGCTGAATCTTCCTTGAAACCCTCTTGAATCGTTTTGAACAGTGTTGCAAAAATTCATCTCATTCATGTGAACATAATTCAGCAAATCTTATCAGTAAATTTTGCTTCTAGTCATGTTCAAAACGATTTCCGTCAATCAGAGCTCTTGAGATTCCTTGTCATTTAAATGAGTTGTCACTCAAATGACTAACTGGGAACAAAACACGAAAAACCCGGAAAAAATCCAACAGACTGCATAATTATCGAATGCCGGGTCAAATTTAATAGAATACCCACATCGGATAAGGGTTCATCCACATATTAAGTAACGCAGAATTTCCCAATTTTAGAACCCCTTCATCCCCCTTGTAACAGCTTTTGTGTGGGGAATTTTGAATTTTTGTATGGAGCGTAACACAGAGACTCCAAGTGCGGGAAACGTTCGAGAGATGACGATCAAGGCAAAAAGCTCGAAGACGCATCTCTGTCCGAAGGAACATGCTGGATTATCCAACTATGATAACCAGGCTACGTCCAGGAAATAGAATGACTGGAGTGTAAATGAAGATGAAACAACTAAAGGAGTTCATGAACGTCCTAGGAGTTCAAGGGCTGATTGAAACTCAGGAGGTCGTTCTTTCAGGGGTGGGGATATTCTAGAACGGGTTCCCTAGCAAGCGGTGAATCAAAATTCAACCATCGCGCAACAATAATGACAATGTCGCAACCTGTATTTGTTGCGACAATCCACCCAATGCGACATAAGTTTGTCCCAACTTGAAAATAATAGGATAAACATTGCACACCACGAGATTTTCAAGCCTTGCATTGCGATTTTCAAACGGTAACTTCGAGTCAGTAAACACTGCAACTCTGCTGAAGATCTATCGTCAAACAGTTTCGACTTTGGGTTAGTAATAATTGATTATTGACGAGTTAAAAAGTACGCAACAATTTCAGCTTCTGTATTGTCTGCAACAACAATTTTCGAGATCATGTCATTATCTGTTACCAGTAGGGATAAAGAGTAATCGTCGCGCCTTCTTTGTTGCTTGTTTTGTGCCTCTTTTGTCTGACAATTCTCTTCACTGCTAGCAAGCAATTGTCGACAGCTCAACTCGATGCTGTACAAGATGCTCTGCTTCTAAAAATTGAAGAACAAAGACATGCAATGGTAAAACCGAAGTTTACCAAATGTAGCTACAAACAAGGGTTGCGGCTGAAAGAGGTTACTCGGTCAGTTACTTCATGGGAAAATGCGGAGCTACTTGCTCTGGATGAAAAAGACATCCCTCGTCCAGAGCTGTTCCATGCATTCTTTCCTTTAAGCGTTGACTACAGTAATGACAGACTCAAGGGACTCTCATAGAGAGTCAAAACGATGGGATAAATACAGCTGGCTGGATTATCCTTAACCGATCGAATGCAAATAACCACGCGGAATGGAAGTTATGTTATTTGGATGAAGAATCGCTAAGGACTTTAGCTGATCGCAACTTTGTCCTTAACTTCCGCTTTGGTGGAACACAGTGAGGAAAGCCAAAACTCAAGGCCGGAGCCAAAAGGATGGCGGCAATTCGAACGGAAATGAGCCGGTACAAAACGTAGAGGAGGAAATAACGCCAAGCCATCGACTCAAAACCAGGAACAAGTGAAGTCAAAAGGCGTCAGCTAAGGGTTCTATGGAGAACGAAGGGACAATTGACGATCGTAGGTTTACTATGGTAAACAACAAGAGACCCCAACAGGGAATACGAGGCAAACAGGAATGAACACAATTAAATTCCTGCAGGTGACCCTCCATCACGCTAAAGGCGCTTCTGTCGTATTAAGCCAGAGATTCAAAAAGGAGGAACTGGATATGGCCACGCTACTGCAGGATAGACCATGGAAAAAATCTTGTAATTCAAACGCATACATGTATACATGTATGTAACTTATAAGTTATTTTATGGCGAGAATCAGAGTTCACCAATAACTGCAATTCTCACGAATAAAACTATGAAATGTTACCCTTTTACAGAATTCATTAAACGTGGCATCGTGGCGGTCGTGGTTGAGGTACCAACAACCAGGGGGAAAGACGGCTTGGAGTAGTACCGACATCACCAGTCGAGGAGAGTGTCTATTAGAATTCTTATCTTGCTTCTAATAGTATAGATATATGTAACAAGGGCAATAAACCAACGTTGTCAAATGCCACCAGAGAAGAGGTGTTATATTTGACTTTGTGTAACTCTGCAATTTCTGAGAAAATTCGAAATTGGCATGTCTCTGATGAAACTTCATTACCTATTAGACCATAATCATATAGCTTTTGAGCGGAGTGGAAGCGACTTATCAACGGCAGCATGGCAGCATATATAGAGATACCAAAAAACGAGCTGAGATCATTAATGTACTAACACCTTAATTATGACCAGTGGCGTCGCGTAACCCCACTTTTTACCTGTGCACCGACCCTAAAACTTGTAATTGCAGAGAATTTATAATCAAAATCAAAATAAAAATTAATGAAAGCAGCTATTCCCGTCATTTTCTAGTTATCACAAGCAAATTTGTTCAAAAAATTCAGGAATTTATACTTGGTGCACAGGTAGATTTGAGGTTAGGGAATCGCCACTGATTATGACACTTTTACAAATAACACTATACCAATTATTGCTAGATTAGGTACAGAAAACTCTTGCTACAAAACCATCCATCCGAAATAGGCAACCTTAAACATCAAGATGACGTGTTTACCAAAACTAACAATGAAATAAGACACTAGGATTTGATGATGGGAACTCATTTTATGAGCTCGGATTTATGTGGGGATACCTAGGGCACTGGTGTTCAAAGTTGTACTATGCAGGTCACACCGGAGGCCTGTTATGTAGATGTAGTACAGAAAATCATACACCAGACATAGCTGATGAAATCTTAACATTTTTAAGAGTAATAAATGCAGTGAGATCTTTAAATGTGCAGGTGTGAACAAAATATTTCCAGCACTGCTTCAAAAGGGAGAAGTGGTTCTGATTCTGTCCCTTATGAAGATTTTTAAGGCAAGCTAGACTGCCCCCCACTCGCAAAACAGTCCCATAGGAATATGAAACCCAGCAAAGATGGCACTGTTTTGCGAGTGACGGCAGTAGAGGTTTAACTTTATTCCATCGAATTGGAGGCAGTGTCTATTAAGAGTTTCCATACCTGAACTTGGTAAACGAGATAAAACGAACCTGAATTTTTTTAAGCCTATCAGTCTGTCATCAGTTCTGATGAAAACTATGAACAAACGTTTGAAGAAATACGTTAACATATAATAAATGCACACATATCCAATGTCTAAATATCAGTACGCGCATCAATCTGGAAAGTCAACCGTCACAACGCTGCATAAGCTGGTCAATAAAGAGGAAAGATCTCTTTCTGTAAAGGAAATTGCGCTCTGTTCTTTCTTGGTTTGAAGATGATTTCGACAATATGTACTTCCTATTCTTCAATGCCTATAATTGGCATGAACCAAAAAAATTTCAACACTTGCATTATCAATTAGCAGAGCGTTAATGATTAGTCATAAATTTAATCATGATTAATGATTAATGATTAAGATTAATCAAAATCATTAATCATAATCACAAAAAAATCTCATTTAATCATTAATCATTAATCTTAATCACACTGTTTTTGAAATCTAATCATTAATCAGTAATCATAATCATAAGAAAAATATTAATCAATCATTAATCATTCATCACCAAAAATGATTCATCATATTAAATATTTGATCTAATTTAAATTGGTTCAAATGCTGTTCAAAATAATATAATTTATGATTCTTTTTTAAAAATCTTCCGGACAGACTTACCTTTTACTTTTGAAACTTCAAAAACATGTTAAACAATAAATATATTTTAATCATTTCCAGTTTTTTGTGATTGATTAATCATGATTAATCATGATTTTTAAGGTGACTTGGTGCATCACAGAATTTTCATAGGAATCATTGACTTTTTAATTTTCAATGATTGTTTGCCTCGCGTTTTTGAAGTGATAAAAAACGGGATATTTTGCAGTCACGCAATAGAAAAAGTATCATCACACTCACCACGAGTGAGCATATGGGATGATACATTTTCATCCGAATTTGAGCTTTGGTAACTGAGTTTTATCACTTTGAAATTTCGAGCGAGATTTCAATGATGCTGATGACGCACTACGCGTCGTTAATCAATGAGCCATTTTTAATCATTAATCATAATCAATAATCACACATAAAACCAATTTTAATCAATAATCATAATCTTTAATCATCCTAAAAAACAAATTAATCATTAATCATAATCAATAATCACCAAAATTGGAATTTAAATCATCAGTGATTAATCATGATTAAAATTTTTATTAATCATGAACGCTCTGAATTAGATTCATTCTATGCATGCAAACAGAGAAATCACTTCAGAGCTACGTCGTTCGTCTGTAATCGTAAGGGCTACGAAAGGATGTCCGCAAGGAAGTGTACTCTCTCCATTTTTGTGGTCTTTGGTTGTAGACGACCTTTTCAGGAGTTTAGAAGCTAAAGGCTTTGCGGGTAATATACCTAATCATCTCGGTAAGAAGAAAGTTTGGCCATATAGTTTCGGGACGAATGCAGCAGGCCCTAAAGTACCGTAAACCGGGGTCAAATTGATCACTTTAAAACAACTTTTGGTGATAACATGAGCACCAATTCAAATATTGTCAAAAGAATTTCTGAAAAGTCAGTACTGGGTGGACCTCTATAAAACTACGTGACACATTTTTGGTTCAGCAAATTTTAACATGAAGTTAAATAACTTCTCTTGGATCGCCAATCCGGAGACGGCGGGTTCGATCCCCGTTCCAGTCGGGAAAATTTTCTCGACTCCCTGGGCATAGTGTATCATTGTACTTGCCTCACAATATACAAATTCATGCAATGGCAGGCAAAGAAAGCCCTTCAATTAATAACTGTGGAAGTGCTCAAAGAACACTAAGTTGAAGAGAGGCAGGCCAAGTCCCAGTGGGGACGTAGAGCCATAGAGCAGAAGAAGAAGTTAAATAACTTCTAACTCAGGAAAATTTAAAATACCACTTTGGGGTGAAATTGATCAGCATACAAATAAACATCAGTTAAAATTTTAAATTGCCAATTCCCACTAATTTTGACCTTCTGAACACGAATAGCGCATCAAAACTCTTACAACTTGTGAATTTGGCTGGTTAATGGCTAAATAAACTTTTGATATTGACACTTTAACGCCTGAAGGTAGGCAATTTTCTATAAAATAAGCGAATTCCGCCACATTTTATTACTTTTTAAACAAAATCTAACAGTTTAATAACTGATTCTTGCCTAGAATAGCTACGTTACACCACCATAAAGGTTCCATAAAAATGTTAACACGGAAACTTCACAGATAATACTGATGGCAAACGATTGTTTAGTACCAACGGTTTGTTCTATTTAAGGAACACATTGAAAAACCTTAAAAAAATAATGTAAGATGAACTTTTCCTAAAAACTCAAAAGTTCCCACTCAACTCTAGGCATCCATGAACTGAGTGAGGTAAGAATTTTATGATCATAACGACGTATATAAGATGCTAGAATGGTGTAACAATCTAGTCCCCGATTGATCAATTTCACCCCGCTGATCAATTTGACCCCGGTTTACGGTATACTCAATCTTGGTGTATACCGGAAGGTCTAAGGTACAACCCGTCAAAAATCGTAATTTTACTATAATTTAATAAAAGGAGGAAGATCAATTTAAAATCCTTTAAGATCGAAGCAGTTGAAATTCAAGTTAGCGATCATATGAAATAATTAGGAGTGAATACTTGATGCCACGCTAAACTATAATTTGCATCTTGACTAGGTATGCGATAAATAAGCGATTAACGCGGTATGGTTATGCTCCAAAAGCGTCGGGAGGAAGTAGGGCTTGAAACCAAAAATGATTTTGTGGATTTACACATCTATAATTCGACCTAATAATAAATATTTCAATAGCAATGGAGCGCTGGTCAAAAGTGTTTCAAGTTGTAACTGGGAACTATCCGAGCAGATACCATTTGAAAAACATTGGCCAAGTACAGATTCTGAATGATATCTATAGGTTTAGTAATATCGAAAGTGAACCTCTGAACATCTGCTTTGCAGTTGTGGTCCGTTAAACAGGCGCAGAATGAAGTTTCTCGGTAGCGATTGTTTACAACTTAGTGTGATCTGGTCTGCTGATCTTGGAAACGTGATTGGTTTCATAAACCATATCATACCTGATTGGGAACATGTCAATGCAATCCGCTGATCTCCCCATCAATGATGATCAGCTGGTGTGACATGTAAAGTAAACTGGGATATTCTCTCTCTCTTCTTGGCGTAACGTCCTCACTGGGACAAAGCCTGCTTCTCAGCAGTATTCTATGAGCACTTCCACAGTTATTAACTGAGAGCTACCTCTGCCAATGACCATTTTGAATGCGTATATCGTGTGGCAGGCACGAAGATACTCTATGCCCAAGGAAGTCAAGGAAATTTCCTTTACGAAAACATCCTGGACCGACCGGGAATCGAACCCGTCACCCTCAGCATAGTCAAAACTGGGATATACTACAAGTTATTAAAAAAATTAGCCCTATTTTGCTTATTCTTTGACAGATACGCGTATTTCGACTACTTTGTAATCTTTCTCAGTGTCAGTTATCCAGTGGAAAACTGACACTGACGAAGGTTACAAGTGGTAGTCGAAATACGCGTATCTATCAAAGCTGGAGCTCGATTTGAATAGGTCGTATGTGCTTTTGTCGATATAAAATTCGATCAGTTTATTTTAGTCATTGTAGCAATATGGCAGATATTTTGCAAACTTTTAATGATGGAACAGAAAGCCTGTTTTGTGAGTATTCTGCTGTATGTATCAACTTTGCTCAATTTCAACTGTTTTCGCTATAATAAGCGAATCCAACTGATCGAATTTTTAATCGACAAAAGCACATACGACCTATTCAAATCGAGCTCCAGAAAGGATAAGTAAAATAGGGCGGAATTAAAAAAAAACAAAAACAAACTGATAACACTCATTTGGAGAGGGTATACTGCTTAGAGAGTTCGAGAAGTCGGTACAAGATTGTTTTATGGTCAAATAGACACATATAGCTTCAATTTCGTGGATAGAACGACAGTTCAATCGATAGACTGACAGCTCGCTCGAAGACTTTTTCATTTCTACAAACTGTAGTTTAGTACTAGCCTCCAATGTTATAAATATCTATATGTATGATTTTCCTTGACCTGATATATGGCATGTCCAATAGGGTGTCGTGATGTTACTAATAAATTACAATTACAATTAACTTTAAATTAAATTTAAATATAGTTCTGGAGCACCAAAATTATTGAAATTATTACACTATGATTCTTTTCGTATGCAGAGTCTGATACTGGAATAAGATAAAACATGAACTTGAAAGTAGTGATTCGCTACTAGTCCTGTAATAGCTATTTACTACTAAATTAAAGGAGCCATAAATAAGACCCGATTTTCTTTTCGATAACAGATAGGACTTAGTTTCGTACAAGATCCCTGGAAGTACCAACAGCCATCCATTATGTGACACCAATAATGAAAGTTTCATAGCTAAGCCTGTTAGACAACAAACACATTCCTGTGCTACCAGCGATTGTACGCACCTGCGCCAACAATCTATTTTCGAATCAAGCTCGGCGCATACATTATGAATGATGCACTCTACCCCGTCAATGCAATAAACACACTTCTGCACGAGCGCAATGACACTTTTCTGCGCTCCATTTTATTCGCTAGTGTTCGTGTTCGTGTTCGTGTGTCATTGCGTTTAGGTATGCGATAAGATTGAAAGATAAGACGTCATAATCGTCAATCGAACAACAGTCCCTTATTGACAAGTATGTATTACTAATTTAGGTAGTGCGATAATTTGCCACGCAGCAGGGTTACACTGCCATTGGAACCTTCGAACTACATA
Organism: Aedes albopictus; assembly: GCF_035046485.1. Taxonomy (NCBI): domain Eukaryota; kingdom Metazoa; phylum Arthropoda; class Insecta; order Diptera; family Culicidae; genus Aedes; species Aedes albopictus. Next base: position 412,330,927 of record NC_085137.1, read on the forward strand.
CCTAGCAAAATAATCAACATGCCCTTCATCAGCTGATAAGAGCAAAATAAACTCACCTCACTGGCACTTCCACCTCCAGCCGTTCGAACTCCTTCAGGTTGCGCGCCGCAGTGGTCGGGCTCGGTGGCACCGGAGCCTTCCAGTTGTCCTCCTGCCGGACCTTCTCCAGGCGGTCCAGTTTGTCGAACCCATTCTGCAGCTTGTTCAGCGACGTCGTCAGTTCGGCCAGCCGTGAGCTCTTGCTCAGCTTGCTCCTGGCTTCCTCCAGAGTTAGCTTGCTGACGGCACTGGGAGCGGCCTGCCGGCCACGGTTCACCGCCGGAGGAAGACCCTGCTTCGTTGGCGTCTTCATGCCGCCCCGCTCGACGTTCGTCGTGTTGTTCTTGGCGGAAAACTCCGCATTGGCAGGAAGAGCTGCCTGCTCCGGCGCGGCCGTACATGCTTTGGCCGGACTGCTGGGGTATTGCTTCATCTTCTTCTTAGGCGATAAATTTCCCAGCTTCAAAAATTGAACCAATTTTGGTTGTTCTAACGTTTGCTTGCTTTTCTCAGCTCCGATCCGTTTGATGGACCTCGTAGCCCGGGTAATCCTCTTTCGTTCCGGGGTCCCGGTGGAACCCGTCTCATCCAAAACGGCGACATTCTTGGAAAGGAAATTTTTAGTATTGGCGAAAACGACCCGACTCGAAGAGTCTCGGCCATCTTCTACTGGTGCTACTCCTCCTCCTGCTGCTGCGGGAGTCGACTGTTCCAGGACCAATACCTTGTTACGAGTTGCTGCACTGAGCTCATCCGCCGCCACACGTTTTCTGGTGTTAAAATACGCAGCAACTGTTGGTTGAGACATTGTGCACTAAATTCACTCACTTGCAACCGGATAATTAGCTTTAAATTACAGAATTCAAATGCGGCGTCACCAATCGTCCACTCCACTAAAATCCCTTTAAACTTCTGACACTAGGTTTTTCACATTCGCAGCTGGCTGACCTGCAAACCTGAGACCTGCAAACGAAAGAACGATGCGATGGCGAGAGCGCGGTTTTCCCTCCAATTTGAATCCAATTGGTGCAGCCAAAACTGCATTCCAGTGCATAACAATCGACGAAAGGCTTCGAACTGGCGCGATTTTGTGTCGGGTCGGTCGATGAATGCGCGGTAGCTAACCCTTCGGAAACGTATTCTTTGACAGGTGTCGGTTATGCTTGGTAGCGTTTAGGTTTGTGTCTGTGCTGAGAATCAGTTGAATCACTACACGCTAAGGTCAGTTTACCCAAAACAAATGCTCTGGATTGCCCGAGTAGAAAATAATTCAAGGTATTGTTCGATACCCAGATTTAAATTCGTGTGAGTAACTGTGCGGAATTCTATAACACCCCGAACACACAATTGCTCGCGTTGGATCTGTCTTGCCCCTAGAATTACCCAAACAATTGGGTTGTTTATGTCGTTTTCGTTTTTGCGGTGGTGCTACACCGGTGTAGCACTTTTGCACCGAAAGTGTTCGTTTTTTATTTTCGTGCTGCACCGGTGTAGCACTTTTTCTGCACCGCTCAAGATAGTGCAGCACTCAAAAATTCGAGAGTGTAGCGAGTGTACACCGCGTCCACCACTCAGCGTTTGCAAAGTTGCAAATATTTTGGTTTTTATTCACGCACCCCACACGCTAAGCTCAGTTCTAGATTGAGTTTAAATAAGGGCGAAAGTAACATGAGAGAGTTCTCTTCATCGACTCTCTCTTCCTTAAATTAAAGTGACAAGATGCAAGTATGGTTGAACTTTTTGGTCATAAATCGCTAGGTTGCGATGCAATCTAGCGTCTAAGTGTAAAAAAGTTCGATTGAATTAGCATCTTGGCACTTTAATTTGCAGAAGAGAGAGTCGATGAAGAGTACTCTCTCATGTTACTTTCGCCCTTATTTAAACTCAATCTAGAGTTTACCTTTTTTCCAAAAAGTGCACAACCGCAAATATGCGTAAATGATACTCAAATATAGGTAAACAAGACTCAAATATGGGTAGTGTGTACCTAAATATGAGTAATTGTAACCCAAATATGGGTAAATATTACCCATAAATGCGAATGTGCACTTTTCCAAAATATGAGTTTTATTTACTCATATTTGCGTAAAGTTTACGCATATTTGAGTAAAATTTACCCATATTTTAGAAAAATAGGTAAACTGACCTTAGCGTGCAATGCAACTGCACCGTAAATGTTCGTTTTTGCAGTGAAAAGTGTAGCACGAAGCGGTGTAGCACCGCCGCAAAAACGAAAACGACATTAGTGAAGTGTTTCTTCGAGATTCTCCCGGAAGCTTCCAGAAATCTAGCGTAACATTTGAAAAGGGCCTATCTGCAAAACGTAAACATTGAGAAAATCGCATGAAAAGATTACCTCCCAGATTAGTTAATCCTATTTTAAAACGAAAGACTTTTTTAGGTGTTTTATCTCATCTAGGCACGTATGGAAATCTACTTTATGGTTCTGTGCATTATTTTCATTATAATATAGCAAAAATTCCATAAATAATGTATTTTGAACATGAACGGCAGAAAGGCCCTTTTACAATCTCAAAATCAGATAGGCCCTATCAGTTAGGCCCTTTTATCGTCGGCAATTTCAGTTAGGCCCTTTTATTTTTTCCTTATTTTTAGCTTATTTTAGTTATTGTGGATTATTATTATCGATAATTCAAAGGAAATTTAAAGAGCTACTCAAAATTATTGGTAAACATGAAAAATAACCCAAATTTACAAAAGGGCCTATCTGATTTGAAGGGAAAGTTTCAGTTAGGCCCTTTTATTTTTTCTTAGTTTTAGCTAATTTAAAATATTTTGGATTTATTTTCATCTATAATTCAAGGAAAATTATTGCGATTTTTTTTTCTACTTAGACTTCAGTGCAATAAATTTCGTCGTTCTCCGATTTCGCTTTCGGTTTCGCTGTCGCTCTCTGTTGCTGCTCTTTAGCAATTCGCCCGATCTAATGACAGATTTCGCCGGCCGCCTCAATGTTTACCATTTTCTCTCATTGTTCTCGGTTTACCAGCTGATCATGTTTACACAACAAAATCAGCTGGGCATCCGATGTTTACGTTCATCCTTATTGTTCGGCAACCACCAACTGATCTTGTTTTCACAACAAACCACGCTGATTTCGCCTGAATCTTGGGTTGGAAGCGAAAAGCTGTCGGAGATGACAGATAAGTACGATTTTTGGGCGATTTCAATTTCGTCGCGAAAGTCTGATTATTCGTAAAAAATACAATAAAGAACTACTAAAAATTATTGGAAAATATGAAAAATAATCAAAATTTACAAAAGGGCCTATCTGATTTGAAAGGTAATTTTCAGTTAGGCCCTTTTGAATGCAGTTAGGCCCTAAAAGATTATTCAATTTCAGATAGGCCCTTTTAAAATTTATTTAAAATACGGGTAAAATAGCACTTTTCACATTGATTAAGGTGTTATGGGATAGCTTAGGTAGATATTGATAGGAATAGCGAAAAATCAGGTTTGTTTACATTGTGCAGATAGGCCCTTTTCAAATGTTACGCTAGAAATAAAACTTCAAAATGTATATAGTGCTAATTACAATACGTTTATTCTGATTGACAGATACACTTATGTCATTTTCGTTTTTGCGGTGGTGCTACACCGGTGTAGCACTTTTGCACCGAAAGTGTTCGTTTTTGATTTTCTTGTTGCACCGGTGTAGCACTTTTTCTGCACCGCTCAAGATAGTGCAGCACTCAAAAATTCGAGAGTGTAGCAGGTGCGCACCATGTCCACCAATCAGCGTTCGCAAAGCTGTCAATATTTTGGTTTTTATTCACGCACTCCAACGCAACTGCACCGAAAATGTTCGTTTTTTCAGTGAAAAGTGTAGCACGAAGCGGTGTAGCACCGCCGCAAAAACGAAAACGACATTAGAATGAAAAAAATTTCTTATGCACCACCTTGTGCACTACAGTCAATGATTGCTGCGATGCTAGGATCGAACATTCAGTGAATGAAATATGTATTGATATTTTCTATAGCCCAATCGAAAGAATTCATTTTTCTGAGTATAACGTGATTTTATTGGATACCAATACTTTTGTAAATTAACAAAACAGTTTTAATTTTCGTGGATAGAATGACAGTACAATCGATTAAGTGACAGTTCGACCCGGACAAAAAAAACATACAAACTTTGAATGCATTTTTTAAAAATAGTTCCCGGACTCCAAAAATTATGAAATTTTGGATTTCACCAAATTTCTACACTGAAGATATTTTCCGTATAACTATTATGTGTGAAACTATATAATTTTTTGCAATTTGACATTACCTTTAAAAAATATGTTCGGAAACATAAATTTCATAAAATTTCTCACTAATAAAAGTTATGTCTCTAGTTATATAAAATTTATTAGTTTGATAAATAAAATGTATGTGTGAGGCTTATAATATTTATGTAAAAGAGGTATATAACATTTATGTCTCAGTTTTACATAAAAATTAAAATTCAATCCATGGTCGAACAAAAACAAACAACTATCAAAATATTATTGTTTATTGAAACAAGACTCTGCACTACTACAGCTTATCGCTAAATATTTGTCCTTCTCCGTTCTGCTGGAAACCTGGCACCAATGATTATGCTGGAACTTCACATTCTGGCCTATATTCCGGCTGCTGGTGGAAAGGCCACAGGAGGATGTGCCGTCGTTCCAGGGAATGCTGCAAAAAGAATCCGGCGACGGGATGTAACTTATGCTGCGCATCGAGGAAGGTACAGATGTGAAACATTCCGGCGCAGCCTTGGGCGCAACAACCATTGGTTTGAAATTTGATCCTGCGTGTTTGTCTATAGTTTTGGAGGACATAAAAGGATGCTGAAAATTAAATACAAATATCACTCGACGGAATGCGTAATACCAATCAATAATTACCTTCACTTTTTACGGTGACTTTTCGGTTGATTATATTCACCGGTAATTTTTCGAGTTTCTGGTCCGGAACAGCCGGAACTCGCTTTTCCTATTACCTTTTGAAATGGTACAGCTAGAATGAATAAAAATTAAAAGTTTTAACACAAATTTCACGGAAAAAAGTAGTTAAATTTATTAATAGATACCTTCAAACGACTTAGCCGAACAATTTTCCAACGTTGCTTTTGGCGCGAAACCTGTTGTTTTGTTTCCGAACAGGAGTCCAGGTCAAATCGGTCAAACTTCGAAATTAAGTGTGGAGAAACATAATTTTTTACTATAGCAGGGCATTAATACCTTTTATGTTTGCGCTGTTATGAATAACATAAGGGGTGTGCATAAGTGTTATAGCTAACCGCATACACAGTAATAAAACGGTTATGATTTTCATGTTGGTGTATTTAAAACTAATCATTGGGGAGTGTTATAAATTGTAAATTTGTTAGTTAAATAAAATTTACGTTTGCAATTTTGTCAGTGTATGGAATAATCACAGACAAACAGACGTAACTCTTAGAGGAAATTCATCAAAAACTTTAGCCCGGTGTCATTTTCATGAGCACACTGCCACCTGTTGGTAGAACCGCGCGCGACGCTTTCGGCCATGATGGATTTCGATTTGACGTTTTGCTGACATGCACACTACTACACAAATTGCCTGTAATTTTCGTTTGTATCATTCAGCAACGTGTACACTGGCAAACGTTAAAGCGATCGAACACTAGCGCATCTGGTGGAACGATCGCGCAAATCAAATGAAATTTGAATTGATCGTTAAATGCATGTGCCAAGCCGTTTTGAAGAGTGTTACGTCTGTTTGTCTGTGAAATAATCCTAATATCCCTAAAGAACCCAATTAGGCCAAATCTTTAAACTCATCGGATTTGTTAAGCAATTTTTCGTTTCTTAAATAATTTATTTGTGCCCCCCCCCTCAAAATGTCGAATTCTGACAAAAAATTCCAAGAGGGGGGGGGGGGGGTGATATAAGAGAAAATCGAAATTTGTGTCAGCTTAATCCATTATTTTAAAATTCGCATGTTTTGTTTTGGCTATAAAATTTGGTTTGACACATGTAGGACTGCTACTGACGCTGTATGGGCGTGGCAAACTGGATGTTGGTCACGTCGGCGTCGGTGGTGTAGTGGTAAGCGTGGTTGCCTCTCACCTCAGTTGGTCGGGGTTCAATACCCGTCGACGCCGATGGGATTTTCTGAGACATAAAATCTGTGATCACGCCTTCCCTCGGATAGGAAGTAAAGCCGTAGGTCCCGGCCCATGTGTTGATGAGTTCGATATGTAGGGTCCTCTGGTGTGGGGCGTCGTAATTTAAGGCTTAGCTCCTAGACCCAGCCGACGTAAAACCAAGCGTAACACTTAGCACAAATTTCATTAAAAAACATCGTCACGAAAACATAATCGCCCAATGCTAAATGTACTGTGCTTGGCCGGGCCGCCACTAGATGGCGGTAGTGAGCAAACGTCAAACCGGAGCAAAAACGATACCAGCGCCGCGAGTGGTCAATCGACCTACTACTGAATATTTGAATCAATCGTTAAAAAGATGATCGATAGGAAGCGATGAGAGTGTGACGTCTGTTTCTCTGTGTATTAATTATCTATGATGCCATGCACGCTAAGGTCAGTTTACCTATTTTTCTAAAATATGGGTAAATTTTACTCAAATATGCGTAAACTTTACGCAAATATGAGTAAATAAAACTCATATTTTGGAAAAGTGCACATTCGCATTTATGGGTAATATTTACCCATATTTGGGTTACAATTACTCATATTTAGGTACACACTACCCATATTTGAGTCTTGTTTACCTATATTTGAGTATCATTTACGCATATTTGCGGTTGTGCACTTTTTGGAAAAAAGGTAAACTGAGCTTAGCGTGTGGGCATTAGATACATCAAACGCTGTCACATTTTCAAATGTTTCGAGTGATGGTTTCTACGGTATAGTAATAATGTTCCAAATTATTAAAAATACGGCTAGATTGCATAGATATATGCTACACTCAGGAAAATTGCCTCATACCTAATGGCAAATATCCATGTGCCAAACCACATCCAAAGTATATGCAACCAATACCCGATTACGCAGGCAAATTAGCACATGATTAGTATGTGCTCTAAATTGTATGAGTCGCTGCTGTATGGTGCCTCATCAAAAGTATGAGTCGCACTAATGGAAAACATTTGTTAACCCCATTGCAAAAATCCATGTCCCGGACACATAGAAGGAATGAAGATTTTTTTTCCCAGTGTACACTTCGTGAGGATCAAATTAGTTGAAAATTTTCACAGCAGTACGCAAACGTCTATCCCACACTCTTCATGTTACGAATGCTCCTGTGCAATGATTTCTGGTAAGTTCCCGTTCCGTCCCCTGGCGCTCTATGAAGGGGTATCAGAAACCTAACCGGGAACAACATTTGACCAAAGAGCACTAAGAAGCAAAATGCAACAATTCCAGGAATGAAGCAGAAACATGAATTGGACATGTTTCCTTCTGGCACGCCAAGCAGTTACAGCTGAATTCTCACGTCGCAGCATTTTCAGGCTGATTTCTTGAAACTCCTCTCAAACAGTATGTATGGCCAGTATTCAGGGGATCACTTGCAAACTGAAATAAGTAGGAGTTTGAATAAAAGCATGCAAAGTAAGCTATTTCATCAAAAATAGTTATATAAAACATAGAAACGAATTAATACTTACTTTCGTCATGCCGACTCAAGAGAAAATTTTCACAAACAACCCCTAACAACCGCATAGAAACTCTGTGTAGTGAAAGGAAACATAAATAAACCCATCGGCTAGCCAGATCGCAAACTCGCCAGCTATCACTATTTTCTCCCCGCCATACTGCGCACCCCGCATCCACTGACTGCTTAGAGCAACATTAACGGCGGCTACTATTCGAGCAACCCGCGCAGCGCTACCATTTTGACTTAACCACCCTTTTCCACACCGGTAGCAATCAAATCAGTCACCTTGATTCGTATCGGGAGGGCTGTCATATACCCATATAATTTTTAGCAGCGCAACTGTTCCGCTACTATATTTGGTCACCCACCCATAGCGCTACTATTTTGCGAGCGCATCCAGCAGCGACCGGTAAAGTTTGCTGCAATGATGGAGGGCTGACAAACGGGGTATAGAAGCGCACCGTTAAAGGTGCACTGCAAAAACTGCAAACAATTATTTTATGTTTTGTACACATAAATTTTTGCAATTTGTGTGGACAAATGAAGATTATGGGTGGCACACATAACGAATTATTTTTTGGTATTTATCGTTTTAATGTGAGATCACACATAAAAACAGTTTAGAATAACAAATAAAATCAATAACATTACTTATACATTTAATAGATGTACTCAAATGGTTTTTATATTAGAGAATATAACTTTATCGGGAAATAATGTTACAAGTTTGATCCAAAAAGCTCTTAACATGATTTTAAAACACAGCAATCAGCTTATTTGGAAACATTCAAACATCGTATTGCTCCAAAAAGTTGGTCGATGAGTGACCAATCGATCAACTTTGCAGTTCCGAACCAGGTTTCGGATGATGTTTTAAAGTTGTGCTCCTGAGAATTCTCGAGTTTCCAAAGACTTTTCAATTTTATGCGATTGAGGACAACTTCCATGCTCCAGAGAATAGGACTTCGAAGATTTAAAAAGAAATAACTCCACTACGAAGTGCAACTTCCGCAGCACATTATTTTGTAAACGTGTTTCTGTCGCCATCTTTTCACTTTGGGCAACGCCGGCGGCTTGGCCGACGGCTGACACAGACACTGATGCAAACACAGTTTCTCTATACATTGTTATTATGTGTGTACACACATATTTTTTTGCTATAGGTGATCACATATAACAATGATTTGTGAAACTAATCAAAAGAATAAATAATAACCATGTTAGTTATATTTTGGGTTATAAAATATATGTGTGGGAAGGACGATTGGCTCAATGTGTAATTTCACATAAAATAAATATTTACAGTTTTTGCAGTGTGCTCTTAGATGCTTACACCATAGACTAATTTCAAGACCTCGATGTACCAAAGAAAACGATCAAATTTTCGGTGACCAGTCCGGTACCCAATAAATATTCATAACCGTGTATTTTTTTCCGTGTAAATTGCCTTTTGTGTAAATTTTATTTATGTCGTTTTCGTTTTTGCGGCAGTGCTACACCACTTCGTGCTACACTTTTCGCTGAAAAAACGAACATTTTCGGTGCAGTTGCATTGGTGTGCGTGTATAAAAACCAAAATATTGACAACTTTGCCAACGCTGATTGGTGGACACGGTGTGCACCCGCTACACTCTCGATTTTTTGAGTGCTACACTATCATGAGCGGTGCAGAAAAGGTGTAGCACGAAAATCAAAAACAAACATTTTCGGTGCAAAAGTGCTGCACCGGTGTAGCTCCACCGCAAAAACGAAAACGACATTAGCGTGTTACACTGATCTGACAGCTCTGACAGTAAGGGACTAAACATAAATTACGTACACGGAGAAATCAAACTACCTAATTTTTGGGTCGATTTTACTCAAAGCAGAGTATATCGAATAAACTAGTTACCCAAAATTAGGTTGTTTTCCCTCTTTCCCCCACCGATGTTGTCAAAAACAAACAGAGATACGTCTACCCAATGGGGGTCCTTGAGCCCAATAAGCCAATTTTGAGTAAATGTAGGTATACTCAAATTTGGGTTGAATGAGGGGGGGGGGGGTCTTGGATTGAATTTACCTACTCTTAAGTATATTTTTTTGCTGGAGGTAAAGGCAATTTACCTACACGCTAAGAAAATGTTACTCTAAAATGAGTAAGATTCACACAAAACTGAGCTAAACTGGAACAGCTCAAAAAATGAGTAAATTGCATTTCCAGCGATAGCGCTAGCCCAAGTGCAAAAATCCAACTGGTTTAAGCCGTATAATATTCTTCGCATCATCAAGAATATTATACGGCTTAAACTGATGAGATTTTCGCACTTGGGCCAGCGCTACCACTGGAAAAAAAATTTACTCAATTTTGAGTTGTCCCACTTTAGCTCGAAAATGAGTGAATTTTCTGACCGTGTAGTGTGAGTTTAATCGATTTACTCAAATTTGGCTTATTGGGCGGAACTATGGGATTGCGTCAAAAGAACTCAATTTTGGGTAGTTTGGCGGTTCCGTGTACACTCAGAAATAAAAGTATACACGGAATTACTATTATTTATGCATTTTGTATCCACATCTCTCTCACTCTCTTTCTGTTTTCATGCTATCTGGTGCTTCACCTGGGTTGACGAAACACTTCTCTTCAACCGAAGACGGCTAATAACAAGACAGACATCTACCCTCTTGCTCCATATACCTTGGGAGCTACAATCACACTAGCGCCACAAACGACTTCAGGGAACAACATCATGCATGAGTGTGCATGCGATGCTACCATTTCCGTGTACGTATTTGCATGTACACGCACACACTCATGTTTTAATGTTCCTGTGAATCGTTGAGGGCGTTTCAACCATGTCGCCTGCAACAGGGTGGGAGCTGGCTGTCTTGTTATTAGCCGTCTTCGCTTCAACCCAGGCTAAACGGCAGATAGCATGAAAACAAAAAGAGAGTGAGAGAGATGCGGATACAAAATGCATAAATAATAGTAATTCTGTGTATAGTTTTATTTCTGAGTGTAAAGTGAGTACCGAGGATTGTTCACAATCTGCGAACTTGACTGCGGAAAAAATCGCGACCATGACGCGCTTACACCTTCTATAAAAACACCTTGGTTAAACAGGGTTAAACCGGTTAAAAAATTAAACATTTGAGTTGATTTGTAGTTCCGTGTATTTTGATTTCTCGGCGCGTGTCTCGGCTAGAAGGACAGCCGACAGCGAAAATCGTCCCTGCGCATTTGCGGCTTGTTTGTAGACTTTCATCTTTGGTGGTAGCCGCTGCGATGTTTTTTTCACGGTGGACAGTGTGCCGAGAAAAATCCGTCGCTCAGACTGTGGAACGGACGGTAGTTTGCTGCGTACGGTTGCGTTGGGAATGGTTTTTCTTCGTTTTCAGTTTCTCTCGGTCGTCGTCGTCGTCGCGGGTCCGAAAAAACGCATTTTTTGTCCGATTTTTCTTTTGTTCCGACGGGGTGGCTACGGTCTTCCATTGCAGTGACCACACAGAGAGGATTGGAACGAAATTGGTACGAGCCGTGGAATTTCTACAGAGAAGAAAAGTTGGTGAAAAGGTGTTTTTGGATTCGAAGAAGATCGCAGCAGCGCTGGGTGTTGGGAAGAATCCGCGAAGAACGCTGCTCCGGGAGTTGTGTGGTTGTGTGCGGTTGGAAGAACAAGCAGAAGCGAGGTGATTCTTTTCATCCGCGAGTATCGCAGGGTGATTTTTTGGATGTGTTGTGTGTCGAGTTTGGCTGTCAAAAAAAGAAGGAAAGTGGTGTTGGTGGTGGAGAAACATCGCATCGCGCACACTTTGTGGATTCTGACTGAGCTCGTCGCCGTCGCTGTCTCTCGCTCGCAGTTTTGACAAGGGAAGGAAAATTCCGGACGATTTCTTCCTTTTTCGAAGTAAGGTGGTACGTAAAACAAATTTTGACGGAGAAAAAGCGTGTGAAATTGGGGGATTTTAGTGATTTTTCTTTTCGTTTGCTTTTTTAGTTCGGGGGCGTTTGTTTTGGAGCTTGCTGGAAGCCAGATTGCATAAGCGATAAGAGTGTGCAAAACGCCTTCGGTCCGGAAGAAGAGGATTTTTTTCGGTAGCACGCCGAGTGTGAACTTCCTGCTGTCGGACGGAAGAGTGAGAATCGATAAGAGCCGTCGTTTTCGGTGCTGTGCGGTTGGTGTTGTGTGTGGACAAGGAAGAATTGATTAACGGCGACAGTGTGGAAGGCAAAAAATGAACACAAAATCTGACACCAATCGGCATGTACTAACGATTCAGGCGAAAAAGAAGCGTCATAAGGCAGCGAAGAAGAAGGCCAAACAACAGGCGGCCGCAGCGGCAGCAGCAGCTCAACACCAGCAGCAGCAGAGCCAGGTGTCGTCCGATGATAATGAGATGAATCCGGTTCCGGCGAATGACAATCAAACGCAGCAGTATTCGAGCTTGACTAGCAGTAATAAGAAGAACAGCAGCTCGAATGAGAGCATCGATGATCCGGATGAGCGGCTGGTGGATGACGCTGGAGGCTACAGTAGCGATGAACGGGAAGGCGAGCAGGAGTGCAGGGAGGATTATTGCCGGGGTGGATACCATCCGGTAAAACTGGGAGATTTGTTCCTGCAGCGGTACCATGTCATCCGAAAGCTTGGGTGGGGTCACTTTTCGACGGTGTGGCTTAGTTGGGATCTGGAAGAGAAACGATACGTTGCTCTGAAGATTGTCAAATCGGCACAGCATTTTACCGATACGGCGAAGGATGAGATTCAAATTTTGAAATCGATACGAAATGCCGATCCGGCGGATCCGAAACGGAATAAAACGGTCCAACTGTTGAACGATTTCCGAATAACCGGCGTAAACGGAACCCACATTTGCATGGTGTTCGAAGTGCTGGGCCACAACCTGCTGAAGCTGATCCTGAAGAGTAACTACCGAGGGATTCCGCTGTCTAATGTGAAATCCATCATCCGACAGGTGCTGGAAGGGTTAGACTACCTGCACTCGAAATGCAAGGTGATCCACACCGATATCAAACCGGAGAATGTGCTGCTCTGTGTGGACGAGAGCTACATCCGGAAGTTGGCATGCGAAGCGACGGAACTGCATACGATGGGTTGCCGTCTGCCGTATTCTCTGATTTCAGCTGCCCCGCCACAATTCCAGGAGCAGCCCATTAGCCAAAACATGAGCAAAACCAAGAAAAAGAAGCTCAAGAAGAAGGCCAAAATGCAAACGGAACTCATCCGGCAGCAGATGGAGCACATTCAGAAGCTTGAATTCGGAAGCCTTGAAAACGGCGACTTAGATGCCAGTTCCAAGAAAATGGACCAAGAAGACACGCTGGATTGTGAATCTCCGATAGCCTCACCGGAAAGCCCTCGACTTCTGAATGGAGACCGGTCCGGCTCCGTTTCGTCCGGCGACGAAGACGAACCAACCCCGAAGCCAGCCGCCGGGAAAGCGTCCAACACTTCCGCCACCTGCAGCAGTCCGGATCAGTCCGCTTCCAACAACAATGACGACTCGTCCATCACTGAGAAAGCTTCCTCATCTCCCCTCCCAACCGCTTCATCCTCGGCCGATGCGGCCGCCTCCGACAGCGCCAACAAGCTGGACATTAGCGCCTCGATGCGCCGGATCCTGTCCCGGGTGAAAGAACGCAAGGACCCCGCTTTCGAGATATGCGACGTCGAGGTTAAAATCGCCGATCTGGGCAATGCCTGTTGGGTGGACAAGCATTTCACCGAGGACATCCAAACGCGGCAGTACCGCTCGCTCGAAGTCATCATCGGATCCGGCTACAATACCTCCGCGGACATCTGGAGCACGGCTTGCATGGCATTCGAAATGGCCACCGGAGACTATCTGTTCGAGCCACATTCCGGCGACAACTACTGCCGGGACGACGACCATATTGCCCACATCATCGAACTGCTCGGACCCATCCCCAAACGGATCGCCCTGTCCGGGCGGATGTCCACCCATGCGTTCAACTCCAAGGGCGAACTGCGCAACATCACCGGCCTCAAACCGTGGGGACTCGTCGAAGTGCTGCGGGAAAAGTATGAATGGAGCCTGGAGGATGCGATCGAGTTCAGCGACTTCCTGACGCCGATGTTGGATTACGATCCGAAGAATCGGGCGACCGCGGCCGAGTGTTTGGCGCATTCGTGGTTAAAGCACTAGAGAAGAATGAATCGCGGGGTGGTTTTGTGTGTTTGCGAGAAGAAAATTGTAAAGAATGAGTGGCACGAAGAAGTACGGAAAAATTGGTGATACCGAGTGGCACGAGAAGGGAAGCGCAAGAGAGAGAGGGAGCCATAAATGATATTGCACAGTGTTTGTTGTGGGGGAGAGGAGGTGATGAAGAAAGAAGAATGACAAAAGAGGTTGAATGGCGGAGACGTAGGCGAACGGAAAACCGGGCGGCTGAGGATAACAAGATACAACTAGGAAAATTGTAAGTTTTCACTTCTATATGCTTTGTGTTTATAATACAATAAGGTACGAGAAGAAAAAAAAGAACTAACGTTAGGCGAGGGAAAATTCTTTTGTTCGTTCTGTCTGCTATTTAAAAAACTTGATGATCCGTTACCAGCAGCATTCTGTTCAGCTCGGTGGCTGAAGACACAATAGGATGGGAAATGTAGTTTACTGGGTTGATTGACTTGTGTGCTGGGTTTTCACGATGTGTGAGGATGCACGTAAACATATTTTTCCTTGACAAGACTTAAAGTAGTAAACTAACATGTTGCCGTTTCGTAAAATAAATACAATACAATACAATACAATTACTGTGCGAGAGCATAATTAGTGTTGCACAATAGCCTGCCAGCGGAATAGAACTGGTACCTATAGAACAAAATGTGTTGGGTTTCAGAAATCTTCCAAAATGTTTACGTTTTGGACGATGGATCAGTTTAGATATGTTGTGATGCTGAGTAGTATAGAGATAATGGCATAATCTCGAACATTTTTGTAAGTGACAATACAGAAGTTGAATTTGTTACGTATCTTTCAGCTTGTGAACAATTCTCGCGTTTAGTATCATACAGGCGTATCTACAATGATCGATTTCTCTTCGTCGATTTTCTCTTCGCATTATTTCGGAAAATACGACCAATATTCGGATTATCTCTCGGTGTATTTCGGTGAAGGACGACTAGGACTTGCATCTAAAACAACAAAAACAACCAAAAATGATTCGCAGGCCAAGTTATTAGCCGAAGAGAAAATCGATGAAGAGAAATCGATCATTATAGAAACGCCCGTATGATACTGAGCGCGAGAATTAATTATGAACACAACATCAACACAACACAAAATCTTTGGATGGTGGGTTTTGAACAGCAATGCAATGTTTACCAACTCGAACCTTACTATCAAGTATCAGCAGGTCGGCTCTAGTAGCACGTTCTTCTCCATTTGGGAAATTTGTACCATGAATACGAGCCTGTTCATCATCTACCTGCGGGAGAGGGAAACAAATAAAGGGTGGGATGGGGAAAAATACAGCTAGGGGAATAGGATCGTCACCCTAGAAGAGGGTTCTAACGCACAACTGTTCTTCAGGACAAGGTATTTGGAGTATATAGCTCAAAATTTCTAGAGCACCGTTTTTTAGAACCGGATTTGGATGAAAATGCATCACGCTAATCGTTCAATGGTTGTCAACAGCGTGATGCATTTTAATCCAAATCCGTTCAACGGTTCTCAAAAACGGTGCTCTAGAAATTTGTCACGCGAAGCACTTCACCTCAATAATCTGTGTTGTAGTTGTGGAGCACTCATAATAGCGCCAAAGCATACCTAAGGACATACTTAGTTTTATATATTTACCTTAATCTTATATTTCTCTTTCTGACTACATTTTTTATAAATATCTCGCTTTGTCGATGATCACGATGAGCGGAGTATATGGGGTGATTCTCTGGCGATATTTTCTACATATCCCTGACAACATTTTCGGCGGATGCATGCAAACTGCCCATTCGCCAAACTTTTCCTCAAAGCTAGCAAACATATTTTATAGCTTCCCCACCGAGAATTGCAATATATTCATTATATTTTTGTTAGGTGCCGTATACTACTTTGACGTGTACTCTGCTGATTGAATTCAAAACTTGCAGCAAATTACTGACTAGATGCGTGATAAATTATTTCCGGTGCTGTCATGATAATTTCTGGATGGATGGATGGATTTCTGGAGGAATTTCTGAAGGAACCGCTTGAGCAATTCCTGGAGGAACTGCTGGAACATCTTCTGAAGAAATTCCCCCTGAAATTTCTGAAGTAATTCATATTCCTAGAATTACTAAAGGTATTTCCAAAAGTATCGATAAAGAAATTTCAGAAGGAATTAAAAAAAGATTGAAGAAAGTTTACAATGAATTCCTGAAATAATTTTTGTAAAAATCATGAGTATTTTAAGAATGCATACATGGTTTTTCTGAAGAAATTCTATTAGGAGTACCTGAAAAACACCTGACAACTCCTGGTGGAATACCTAACAAAACCTCTTACGATATTTTTGCAGAAAAATCCTGGAGAAATCTCCTGATAAAAATCCTGAACAAGTTTTTTTTAAATGAATTCCTGAAGGAATCCAATGAGAAACTTCTAGAGGTGCACTTGGAGGAAATCCTAGAGAAATTTCTGAGAAAATATATAAATGAATGACCGGCGGAATTTCTGATGAAATCTCTGTGTGAATTTCTGCAGGAATCTCTGCAAAAATGTCTTCCAGCCTTTCCACAAGAATCCTTATAAGAATCTTTGAAAAAAATCTGTAAAAAAATCTGAAGAAATCCTTGGAGGATTTTCTAAGACTTTCTTAAGAAATCCTTGGAACATTTTTTCTGGAAGAGAAATGTCTTGAAGGAATATCTAAAGAAATATTAAGAAATTTTGCGAATTTCCTAAAAAAATTCTTGTAGAATTTCTAAAGCAACTCTTGAAGGAAATTCTTTAGAAAGCTTCTGTGAAAACTTTGAAGGAGTTCCGAATGTCTGATTCTTAACTTATCCGTGAATCATTTCCTGAAAAAAACAACCATTTTCTAAAAAAATCCATGAAGTATTTTTGAGAAAGCTCATGAAAGGTTTTTACGATGAATGTTTTGAAAAATTTTTGGAGGTATCTCTATGAAAAAAAAATCTGAAGAAATTCGTAGATAAATTTCTGGAACAATCTATGCAAGCTTTTTTTTAAAGGAATTCTTGAGGCATTTTCTAAAGGAATCTATGCAACATTTTTGGAAGCTACCCATGCAAGACCTTCTTAATGAGTTCTTGGAGAAATGTCTGGAGGACATTCTAAAGTCTCAAGGAATCCCTGACTGAGGATTTTCTGGATAATTTTTTAAAGTAAACCTAAGAGGAGTTTCCAAAGGAGTCATGGAGATGAACCAGCCTCGGGCTGAAAATCTCCCTAATAAAGCTAATAATAATAATTCCAAAGGAGTGTTTGAAAGACTTTCTCTAAGAATCCCTGGAATTACAGGAACTCGTGAAAGTTTTTTGAATGAGTGTTAGGAATGTTTTCAGCAAGGGTCTTTGAAAGAATTATAGAAAAATCGGTGGAAGTTGTTTACAAAGTAATCCTTGAAGAAATTTATGAAGAAATCGCTGGGGGAAAATCTGAAGATATTTCTGAAGAAATCATACGTCGAATTTATAATATAGTCGAACCTAGTCGAACCTCCGTGAGTTGATGTTCCTTGACTCGATTTCGACTCATGGTGGTAAATTTGTCCATACTGAAACCTATATTTTGGGCCGATTCTTCAACTTCAGCATAATAAACGTGCACAGCCCACACTCCGGAAGTATTGATGATGACAAGGATGCATTTTACGCGCAGCTCGAACGCGAGTACTAGTAATCCTACATTATAGAGATCTGCGGAGGCGGCCATTGTAAGCCAATCGTGCAGAAAGAACTGTCAAAGTGTGAGCCAAATGAACAGGCTGATCGTTCGTAAGAAGGCGTCGATTGAACGGTATTGCAGTCCGAACTAAATAAATTAAAATTATTTATTTTTAATATCGAGAAATTGACGGTATATGTAAGTACAGTAAAAAGATAGAATTTAATTAATTCTGCTTTCAAAAGCTCAAGCTTATGACGAAACTTTTGTTGCTGCACTTCTCGAAAAAACTTTCATTGCTGCTTCTTGCTTCAGTTCTGCCGATATGTTTAGCTTAACACTTTGCAATAAATTTCAGATTTCATCGATTGCTCCGCTATTTTTTTCAAAATTTTGAAAAAAAAATTCTACCATAATTAGAAAATGTAAACAAAACAACTTGAACCACTACGAAGTCACGCACAAAGTTTGAAAATCTAGCTTTGCAGCAAGTGTTGGCAGCTGATGTAAACAAAATAAACAGCATTGCCGAATCGACATATGTAACTTCCGCTTATCTCTATGTAGAGGATTTCTAGCGAGTACGATCGCTGCCCAAGCCACGACGTCAAGATCATCATAGGTGATTTGAACGCTCAGGTAGGCCAGGAGGAGGAATTCAGATCGACGATTGGTAACCTCAGCGTTCACCAGCAAACGAACGAAAACGGCCTACGACTCATTGATTTCGCCGCCTCCAAAAATATGGCCATACGTAGCATCTTTTTCCAACACAGCCTCCCTTATCGTTAAACCTGGAGATCACCACAGCAGACGGAAATCTCAAATCGACCACGTTCTGATTGACGGACGGCACATCTCCGACATTATCGCCGTCAGGACCTACCGTGGCGCCAACATCGACTCCGACCACTATCTGGTAATGGTCAAACTGTGCCCAAAACTCTCCGTCATCAACAATGTACGGTACCGGCGACCGCCACGGTACAACCTAAAGCGACTGAAACAACCGGATGTCGCCTCAGCATACGCCCAGAATCTCGAGGCCGCGTTGTCAGATGAGGGCGAGCTCGATGAGGCCCCTCTAGAAGACTGCTGGAGTACAGTGAAAGCATCCATCAACGACGCAGCCGAGAGCACCATCGGGAACGTGGAACGGAATCGACGGAACGAATGGTTCGACGAAGAGTGCAGAACGGTTTTGGAGAGAAGAACGCAGCGAGGGTGGTAATGCTGCAGCAAGGGACTCGACAGATCGTGGAACGTTACAAACAGAAGCGGAAACAGCAGACCCGCCTCTTTCGGGAGAAAAAGCGCCGCCTGGAAGAAGCGGAGTGTGAAGAAATGGAACTGCTGTGCCGTTCCCAAGAAACACGGAAGTTCTATCAGAAGCTCAACGCATCCCGCAACGGCTTCGTGCCGCGAGCCGAAATATGCAGGGATAAAGACGGAGGTCTCTTGACGGACGAACGTGAGGTGATCGAAAGGTGGAAGCAGCACTTCGATCAGCACCTGAACGGCGTGGAGAACGTAGGCACGGGAGCCCACGGCAACGGAGGAAACGAAGACGCCAGTGCAGCGGAAGACGGAAATGAACCAACTCCCACGCTGAGGGAAGTTAAGGATTCCATTCACCAGCTCAAAACCAACAAAGCAGCTGGTAAGGATGGTATCGCAGCTGAACTCATCAAGATGGGCCCAGAAAAGTTGGCCACCTGTCTGCATCGGCTGATAGTCAGGATCTGGGAAACCGAACAGCTACCGGAGGAGTGGAAGGAAGGGGTAATCTGCCCCATTCACAAGAAAGGCGACCATTTGGAATGTGAGAACTTCAGGGCGATCACTATTTTGAATGCTGCCTACAAAGTGCTATCCCAGATCATCTTCCGTCGTCTGTCACCTAAAACAAATGAGTTCGTGGGAAGTTATCAAGGCCGGTCGACAACGGACCAGATCTTTACCGTACGGCAAATCCTCCAGAAATGCCGTGAATACCAGGTCCCAACGCATCACCTGTTCATCGACTTCAAAGCGGCATACGACAGTATCGACCGCACAGAGCTATGGAAAATTATGGACGAGAACAGCTTTCCCGGGAAGCTGACTAGACTGATAAGAGCAACGATGGACGGTGTGCAGAACAGCGTAAGGATTTCGGGTGATCTATCCAGTTCATTTGAATCTCGACGGGGACTACGACAAGGTGATGGACTCTCCTGCCTACTCTTCAACATCGCCCGGGAAGGTGTTATGCGACGAGCCGGGCTCAACAGCCAGGGTACGATCTCCACGAAATCCAACCAATTTGTCTGTTTTGCGGATGACATGGATATTATTGCTAGAACATTTGGAACAATGGCAGAACAGTACACCCGCCTGAAACGTGAAGCAGCAAAGGTCGGACTGGTGGTGAATGCGTCTAAGACAAAGTACATGCTGGTAGGTGGGACTGAGCGAGACAGGACAAGCCTTGGCAGCAATGTTACGATAGACGGGGATACTTTCAAGGTCGTAGAAGAATTCGTCTACCTCAGTTCCTTGCTAACGGCTAATACACGGTGTTCAATAAGTTCGGATACACAGTAAAATTTAATTTATTTCCCATCTGTAATTCATATTTTCAAAGTGAATGTATTAATTGAAAGCTCACATAATACTGATCAAATACAGTATATGTTTTGAAACAAACTGTCCTTTATCCTTTTGTAATAATTGCAAATGTGTCTCAAGATCCTTTCAGCCGGCACGCACGTCTGTTATTGGTATTTAGTCTAGTTTTTATTGAGTAATGGTGTTAAGTTAAATCAAATTAGGCTGTTGTCCTCAGCATTAGTGGTAGCAACTATGGCCATACGAAATAATCTATAAAATTCAGATTGGTTGAAGTACGGACTCATTTTATTTTGATCTTTAAAATTGCTAAAATTGCCGCTGTATTTGTTTTAATGATTTTTGTTTTGTCAAAAAGCAAGGCTGCGTTATATCTCAGTTTAATCTATCATTATCTTTTCCAAAACTTGATTATATCCCTATTGTGGCAAATTTTAACCAAAATTGGCTTTATATAATGTATTAATGCCTTTTTCATAGATTTAAGCACATTTTGACTAAACTTGTAAATTTATCACCATATCATCACTGAAATAGCAATGTAAAGCTTTTGTCTATTAATTTAGTTATTCTAATTTAGTATAGTGAGATGTAAACTCAAAAGTCAACGTTTTAGACTTCTGTAGCTTGAGCTACTTATCGAAAATTATTCCAGCGTGCCGGAACTAACAAACTTTAGATACATCTAAGGCTAATAAAAAAAAAGTAGAAAAAGACTTTATTCAAAACCATATGCTATATTTGATCAGTGTTATATGACCTTTCAACAAATACATTTACTTTGAAAATCTGAATTACAGATGTGAAACTAATTCAAGTTATATGGTGTATCCGAACTTATTGAACACCCTGTAATAACGTGAGCCGTGAAATACGAAGGCGCATCATCAGTGGAAGTCGTGCCTACTATGGGCTCCAGAAGAAACTGCGGTCAACCTCCACACCAAATGTACCATGTACAAGACGTTAATAAGACCGGTGGTTCTCTACGGACACGAGACATGGACGATGCTCGAGGAGGACCTGCAAGCACTCGGAGTTTTCGAGCGACGGGTGCTAAGGACGATCTTCGGCGGTGTGCAGGAGAACGGTGTGTGGCGGAGAAGGATGAACCACGAGTTCGCTGCACTCTACGGTGAACCCAGCATCCAGAAAGTGGCCAAAGCCGGAAGGATACGATGGGCAGGGCATGTTGCAAGAATGCCGGACAACAACCCTGCAAAGTTGGTGTTTGCTTACCATCCGGTTGGTACAAGAAGACATGGAGCGCAGGCCGTGTTGAACTAACATCTGTTAAAAAACACGTTAATAAAGATGAAAAAAAAATATATATGGAGCGCAGAGAGCACGATGGGCAGACCAGGTGGAGCGTGATCTGGTGATCGTTGGGCATGACCGACGTTGGAGAGCTGCAGCTGCAAATCGAGTGTTATTGTTGATTCAGTATTAGGCTGACACAAATTTCGATTTTCTCTTATGTCACCGCCCCCTCAGAAAATTTTGGTCGAAATTCAACATTTTGAGGGGGGACACCAATAAATAATTCAAGAAATTTTAAAATTTTAAGGTGAAATTAGAGTTGCACAGAAAATTTCTTAACAAATTCGATAAGTTTATAGATTTTACTAGTAATCCTACATTATAGAGATAAGCGGAAGTTACATATGTCCATTCGGCAACGCTGTTCGTTTTGTTTACAACAGCTGCCAACACTTGCTACAAAGCCAAAGGTTCAAACTTTGTGCGTGACTTCGTTGTGGTTCAAGTTGTTCTGTGTACATTTTTTTTTTAAATTTTGAAAAAATAGCGGAGCAATCGCAGAAATCTGACATTTATTGCAAAGTGTTACGCTACTCATATCGACAGAAGTGAAGTGAGAAGCAGCAATGGAAGTTTTTTCGAGAAGTTCAGCAACAAAAGTTTCGCCATAAGCATGAACTTTTGAAAGCAGAAATAATTAAATTTTATCTTTTTACTAATCTTACATATGCCGTCAATTTCTCGACAATAAAAATAAATAATTTTAATTTATTTAGTTCCGATTGCAATACCGTTCAAACGACGCCTTCCTACGAACGGTAAGCATGTTCATTTGGCTCACACTTTGACAGTTCTCTCTGCACGATTGGCTTACAAATGGCCGCCTTCGCAGATCTCTATAATGTAGGATTACTAGATTTTACCGAATTGTTTGGGTATTTTTTCGTCAAATACGTTTATTATTTATTGTCCTCCCCCTTAACGAGCCAACGAGTATTGTGACAAAAGAAGAAAAGGAGATTTGTTCCGGCCTTATCATGAATTTGATGTTAACTAAATAAATGAAAATTAATGAATGGGCTATGAGCTCTTGTTACGCTTATGCGTTCATTCCCTCTTCTAGGGTACCTGTTCCTATTTCATCACCTTTCCCTTTTCTAATTCCCAAGCCTTGTCCTATTCTCCCTCAGGTAAATGATGAAATAGGTTCATATGTATGGCGATGGCACAAATGTCTCAAATGGAGGATAACGTGCCTCTGGAGCCGGCCTGATACCTGCAACGTTGCTGAAGATATATCATCAAAAAGTTTCGATTTTGGGTTGGTAATAATCGATTATTCACAAGTTGAAAAATACGCAACAAATTCAGGTTCCGTTTTGTCTGCAACACAATTTTTCGAGATCATGTCGTTGTCTGTTACCAGGATGGGATAAAGAGTAATCACCGCGTCTTTTTTGTTGCTTGTTTTGTGCTTGTTTTGCCTGACAATTCTCTTCACTGTAGAGCATACATTTTCTAAATATGACAAGGTTTTGAAGACAAACATGAGATGAGTATCAGATTTTAATCTCTTATTGAATCATTAGCATAATCGTATGTGAGATATAGGGTCATGTCGAGCAATTGGTTCAGTACTGCAAATCCACGCGAACAATTTCATTACAAACTATTGTAAGTCTTATGACGGAAAGACTTAGCTATGCTGCAAATCCATATATTAGAGTCCGTTCATAAAACATATATAACGAATATTGACTTCATCTATCTCCCTCATAAAATTTTGTCCATGCAAAAACAAAAATTGCATGAAGTTACAACTTCGCCCCTCCTCATGAAGAATATGTGATTTATGAACGAACACCTAGTTGAATAAAATCAATGGATTTTTATTTCTGGGGCACCCATTGGGTACCATCAGGGTACCAGTTTCCGCTCATCTAAGGCCAGTTTTGCAGAAAAACATTATCTGTTAAATGACTGGTAAGCCAATTTGTAATGTTTTTGCATTTTAAGTTAGTTTAATCTAAGTACAATCAGATACAAAACAAGACTTATGTAGAACTTTTCATAAAAGTATGATTTTATTACAATTTGTGTGAGACCAAAGTGGTCCTAATTCCGCTCACGGACAAATGTATGCCATCTTTTAAATAGACTTTTGCGGAAAAGTGAATTATTTTTGCAACTCTTTTGCTTTTACAATTTTTTTTTCATGTTCAGCGGGAGTGTATAATAGTGATTGAATACATTGTGTACTAAAATCGACCGTTTTTACAATTTTCATGTTTTTTTTTGCGTGAGCGGTTATTGGAACACATAAAATTTCCTACAGCTTTTTTGGGTCCAATAGCCGCTCAAAAAATTCTACTGTTTTGTTTTTAAAATTTATGTCATTTGGTAAATATAGCATAAAATGGCTTTGCTCTCATTTAATTTATATTGTCTAAGAATATCAACGACGAAAAGGGGGTATTTATGCGTGAAAACTTGATTTTTGCAACAGTGAGCGGCTATTGGGTCATGAGCGGCTACTGGTACACTGACGGTATATCACTTCAATAATACAAATTCATTTTCTACCCTGGTAATGATTGTAGGGGCCGATGGTGTTTTATTTTATTTTTTGTAATGTAATAGTATTTAGTGAAATATATCTACTTTTAACACTTTAATGTGCCTCCAACAGTTGGATGATCGGAACCGTGTGATCAATACTTAAAACGCATTGTTGACGTTATTGCGTTTGACTTGACGTGACGAAGTTTTGACAAAAACTCATTATAGTTAGTTACTGATAACTAGGTAGACATTTCTGGGTTACGAGGGAGAAAATTATATGGTTTGTATAGGTGGGACTAGTGGGACTGTTAAACGTTTTAGTTGTGCATTAGGATAGATAGGTTGTTTTTGTATCTCATATAATTGGAAGCCCATGATATGTTCAAAACTAATGTCTATCATTGGGGATAGCGTGTTGTGCTGTAGGTGGCGATTCTATAACATTCCCCAGAAAACCATTCCCCAGAAAACCAATCCCCAGAATTCCATTCCCCAGAATGTACCATTCCCCAGAAAACCATTTCCCAGAAACCCATTCCCCAGAATGTACCATTCCCCAGAAATCCATTCCCCAGAATGTACCATTCCCCAGAATTCCATTCCCCAGAATGTACCATTCCCCAGAAAGAAAATAAAACTATTGTTTTATTTCTGAATGGTTTATCTTCTTCTTCTTTATGGTTCTACGTCCGCACTGGGACTTGGCCTGCCTCTCTTCAACTTAGTGTTCTTTGAGCAATTCCACAGTTATTAATTGAAGGGCTTTCTTTGCCTGCCATTGCATGAATTTGTATATTGTGAGGCAAGTACAATGACACTCTATGCCCAGGGAGTCGAGAAAATTTTCCCGACCGGAACGGGAATCGAACCCGCCGTCTCCGGATTGGCGATCCATAGCCTTAACCACTAAGCTAACTGGAGACCCTGAATGGTTTACACTGAAGTTTTTTTTTACGCGGTTTTTTTTACGCGGTTTTTTTTTACGCGGTTTTTTTTACGCGGTCCGTCCTAAAAAAAACCGCGTTATTTCGAGACCCGTCGTAAAAAAAAACCGCGTTATTTCAAAAACCGTCGTAAAAAAAATCCGCGTTTTTTTCAAAAACACGCGTAAAATAGTCAGCACCACATCTAACGTGACTTGACTTTTTTTACGACGTTTTTTGAAATAACGCGGTTTTTTTTTACGACGGGTCTTGAAATAACGCGGTTTTTTTTTACGACGGGTCTTGAAATAACGCGGTTTTTTTTACGCGGTTTTTTTTTACGCGGGACCATTACCGTCGTAAAAAAAAACTTCAGTGTATATTAATCGCTAAAAATCAAATATTTAATCGTAAGAAATCACCGAAAGAAACATCCTGCCAAAAATTCTTAAAAACTTTGGAAGTAAGCATGATTTGCCTTTACAATTTAGATTATTGGTATAATTATTGGCGTCGCAACTGCTTAGGTACTTTTTCAACATACATTTTTCCTTCTTTTCTGCATAGGTTGTTCTATCGAATTGCACTTTTCAATTATCGACATCAAAATTTCTTACATTTTCTACGTAGTTTTTCCTTCTTTTCTGCATAGGCTGTTCTTTCGAGTTACACTATTCAGGTAATTATCGGCACCACAAGCACAGGTATTTAGAAATTTGAAAAAAATATTAAATAAATATTTTAGCAATTTTAACACCGGTGGAGGCTGTAATGCCCATAATTTTCCGAAAAAGAAGGGAGAATCTATGTTAAAAAAGTATATACGCAGTTGCGATGCCGATAATTTCCTGAAAAGTGCAACTCGAAAGAACAGACTATGCAAAAGAAGGGAAAATTGTTGATGAACATATAAGCAGTTGTAATGCCAACAATTCTTATCCAGCTTTTTACGCTGGATTTCCATAAATTTTGAATCACCCCTCTCTGACAATTCTTGCCGACGCTATAATTGTATTATGGTTTGATCCAAGCAAGCTCTTTGCCGTTGAAAATTTTCATTGTTGATGAAAAAACGTCAAACATTCAAGTTTTCGGGAATGGAAATTCCATAGCATTATAATTTCATACTTTATTCTTTAAATTTTGCATTTTAGGTCCTTTTTTTATGATGCCACGACTTATAAGAAGCGAACAAATTCCAAAAGAATTAATCCAAGGAAAAGAAAATCTGTACTGTGGCCGATGACGGCAACAGAACGATTCAAAAGCCTATTTTACCTAACCGGGACTGGATAGCGTGGATGTGGAATCCTGGCACTGGTGCTGTTGACTGATAGTCGGTATTTGCTTGGACTAGGATTTTGGCAAAGTTTTTACTAAGTTGCGCCACGCTCTGGACATGTTCGGGGAGAGTGTAGACATTTTGTATTTAAAATATAACCAGGAGCCGCCACGGTGGGTCTGCCATGTGTACTGCAGATTACTTCATTACCAAAGCCGAAGTAAGAAACAAGAAAATGTAGGTATGATTGATTTGGAATACCTATTTTTGTATTATTTTTATGTAGATACATTAGTAAGACTTCCCACATAATTGGAATAATCTCATGGCCCTCGAAAAGGAATTGATAAAGAGTGAGCTGTCGATCCTAATGTATAACTTGTGTATAACTCATCCCCAAATCTTTATCATGGGTGATTAAAATGTTCATTTTTATGCTTTGACTGAACGAGCGGATTAAAAAGAGCAGTTATCAGACAACTGGTCAGGAACGGGTAGAGGACCGACTGGGTCTCAGACATGCATGTTGATAGGGGATTCGCGGGATTCGGGAGAGCGGAAACGTAGCCACAAGACCTACACAAGAGATTTTTCACTTCGTACCCAACAACGTCTCCGTCCAAAGCTCTGCTACTAAGATGGGGGAGGTTGAAGAAGGAAAGCCTACCCGAAACAAAACGCGTGTAGCTGTTAGAGGGCTATTCCGAAGACGACGGAATATTCCACTTCCGACACTGAAACTTTCGACTTGGAATGCCGACGCGCTGGACAAGACGGAACTTCTACGCAGGAATCGTATCGAACTCGTTTTTCGTATCCCCGTAGCAGCTTTGAATATAATAAATTCTACGCAGCTATTTCGGCTGCCATTTAAAATGTTGATTCTTTCAATGAAATGCCTAAAATTATATAAAAAAATATTACTAGTAGGAAATGCAGGAAAAACATATTGCAAAATGGTCGACCACAGGAATAGTGAAAATTTTTGACAGTTGAATCAACAATCGATATTTTTAGCCTACTCCGCTCTTACTATAAAAGCTGTCGGCAAGAAATGTCAAAATCGATTCACCCCTTGTCGTTTTATAGCCAGCGTAAAAAGCTGGATAACGACCCAAACATTTTTTTAACGAAGAAGGAAACGTAACACTCTGATAATTGCCATCGTATGTACTTCGATTTAACGGTTTATTTGAGGGTTGACCAACTGCCAATCCGCGGCGCTCGCATCGTTTTTGTTCGAGTTTGACACTACTGCCACCTAGTTGATGGTTGGCCAAATTCAGTCCTTTTAGAATTAAGCGAATCTGTTTCCGAGACTAAAATTTGAATCGAAAAATGTTCAAAGTGTTACATCTGTTTGTCTGTGGTGACATTGTTTTCCTTTCGGCATTCAAAAACCCAACACTGTTCCTTTTTTTAAACAAGCTTTTTTTTTAGAATTTAGGCAATTGGTACAATTATAGGAATTATAACTGCTTTCATTTTCAACATAGATGTTTCCTTCTTTGCTGCATAGGCTGTTCTTTCGAATTGCACTTTTCAGGAAATTGTCGGCATCACAACTGCTTACTTTTTCAACATAGATTTTCCCTTCTTTTCTACATGGGCTGTTCTTTCGAGTTGCAATGTTTAGGTAATAATCGACACCACAAGCACAGGTGTTTAGAAATTTGAAAAAAAATATATATAATAAATATAACATCAATTTAACACCGGTGGTTGCAATAATGCCCATAATTTCCTGAAAAGTGCAATTTGAAAGAACAGCCTATGTAGAAAAGAAGGGAGAATCTATGTTGAAAATGTAAGCAGTTATAATTCCAAAAAAATTACTAATTGCCTTAATTCTAAGAAAAAAAATGTTTTAAAAGAAGGAACATTGTTGGGTTTTTGAAAGCCAAAAGGAAAACAATGATACCTTTTTCCTTCTTCATTAAAAATATTTAGAATTGCTGGCATTAAAACTGCTTATACCTATGATCACTTTTTCTATTCCATAGTATTGGAATAATGGTAAAAGCCCTTCTCATACCGCATGAATGAAGGGCCTTTGAAGCGAATAATTAGGAGCATCCATTGGGATGGATTCCTCCAACCATTTGCGTAGAAAAACGTGGTCAGTTGAGTCTTTCCGAGTAACTCAAAGTTTTCGACAGAAAAATCTTTTTAATATAAACCGACCATAAACTGGTCCATTAGCATCTTGTACACTGAACAATATCAAAAGAAAATGCATTTTCTCTATAAATTTTGCACATCACTTTTAAAACTTTATTCATCGTGAAACAAGTGCTGCACAATTTTCACAAATCTGTCGAAAACAAAATATTTTATAGCAACGCAACTGGAATGGACAGTTTGTGAACTTTCAAGATAGGTTTAAAGATCAACATGCAACTGTGTACAATGGTAATTAAACGTTTGAACCATTGTAGAATATTTTTATGGATATATCGTATAAGAAATAGATGTTTGCGCGTAAGAACACTATAATGTTAAAATCCTTGCCTATAACATATTTTTATGATCAACATTGTACTGTTTGTGTATCGAATTAAACTTTTTAGACGAGTATATTAAGCTTTTCTGGGGAATGGATTTCTGGGGAATGGTGCATTCTGGGTAATGGATTTCTGGGGAATGGTACATTCTGGGGAATGGTACATTCTGGGAAATGGTTTTCTGGGGAATGGAATTCTGGGGATTGGTATTCTGGGAAATGGTTTTCTGGGGAATGTTATAGAATCGTAGGTGGCTACCAACATAGGTGTTATCAGAGTAAAGGTTGTTGCCATCAATTGGTATTTGACCGTTATTGATTCGATTATACATTTTACATAATATTTCTTGGAGGTAGCATATGCACAGTTGTCAACATAGACAGCATTCTGTGTTATGTTATGTCCAAGAAATAATTTGCTATTGGATATAAACATTTATAGTGCTTCAGGTTTCGAGGGTAAAGATTTATTCTGATAATAGCTTCATAGACTTCACATGACTGAGGGCGGACATGACTAATGGCTAATAAATCTATGGGAGAGTAAATGCAAAATTTTGATTAAAACTACTTAGGCACAATGTTACAAAACTAGTGTTAAATTGGGCAACATAGCCTATTCCGTCTAAAAATTGTTCTTTGTAGAGATGAAATTTGACTACATAACTGGTTCAGCCTTGACAAATAAGCTGTCACGCAGCTCCAACTAAAAACCCATAAAAAAATCACTAATTGGGTCAAAAGGTAGGTATGAGTAAAAGTATGCAAAAAAGTTGTGTGCATCATTTGAGGGTTGAACAGCTAAAATACTTTTTGCTTCTACTATCCTTCGTTTCGGTGTATTTCATTTTCTTTTGGATATAAAAAATTTGTTTAAGCAAGTTTGTCGCATCGCATTTCGAGGAATTGATCACACGGGAAAGAACTTCAACTAAATCAATCGCAGCATATAGTAAACCATAATTATATGAGCTATATTATACATTACTGGCAATAACTTTATTTTTTCTAATCATGAAAAAAGCTTTCAGCAATAATTAACGTTGGTTCATTTTCTATTCTCCTTTCCAAACAGCACAACACTGCATCTGCGGGAGAAAGACCACGACACGAATGCCACTCTATGCTTCTGCGGCAAGCTGAGGTACTCGCTGAAAATGGAATCCTGCCGCAGGAATTAAAATCACCACTGGACACAAAGAAAAAATCAACAGCATCAAGAGAGAAGAGGAATTTAAGAGAAGTTAGTAACAAAATTGTTTCAACCCTAGACACAGGCTAAAGAGAAAATAAATCTTAACCGGTAAAGCATATGAAACACACCTACACTGAGACATTATGAAATGAGATAATAAAAGGAATAATCACCAAAAACCGAATAAACGTGGACATTTTGTATCGCCTAGTTAATATATTGAAAAGAATAAAAGAAAGCGAACAGAAGGTAGAGAACACAAAAATCGCCGCTGCTGCAGTTACTACAGTTTAATCAACGCCAACTGGGTTCACTATGGGAAAGACGAATAATACTGTCTTTTCGACTATGGTTGAGCACCGTTACAGTAGGCATTGGCATTGGCTGGCTGCAGCCAACCAACAGGAAGGAAACGACTGACTAGGTACGACGACGGACGACCACGGCCAATGAAGACGTGCGATATAGGTATGGAACGGAACGGCGAATGCAAAAGCAAAGATGGCAAATAAGTTCGCAGCGGCGCGGGAGAGACAGGTTGACATTCATTGTCGGTCGTTGGTCCGCCGGCGGTCGCTAGACACACAGGTAGGCAAATCTCGGGTATCGTTTGTCACCCA
The DNA here is from genome assembly GCF_035046485.1 of Aedes albopictus. Classification (NCBI taxonomy): domain Eukaryota; kingdom Metazoa; phylum Arthropoda; class Insecta; order Diptera; family Culicidae; genus Aedes; species Aedes albopictus. The sequence goes on from NC_085137.1 coordinate 412,361,419, forward strand.
CCCACAGTTGGTGGCGCAATAGGGGACGACAGTTGGTGGGTGTGAGTCGGGGGATGTGCGGAGATGATAACGAGAACAGGAAGGAACCGCTTCTGTGGACGCTAGCACAGTGCTGGCAGTTGTGTAGTAGGTGGTGGAACGAACGACGACCAATCTTCTTCATCGTGCGCTTTTTGTCGTTTCAGTTGCCCTGGAGTAGTAGATGAGTCTTGGATTTGTTTTTTTTTTAGAGGGGCTCCTTTGATCTGACATAAGAATATATATTGCTTTCAGGTGGTGTCAGGAATGTTCCAGGGTTCTGAAACGGCAAAATGCCAACAAACAGATTCACAATAACGTTATAGAGTAGCAAACATACAACAATAGTTAGCTGGATAACTAAAATAATGTACCCGCGATCATGTTAGTATGGACAAAGGAAGATTTGGGGGCTGGGTAATCAGCTGAGGGTAATCCTATAATACTGTTAATAGCAAACAAATGAGAAGAATAATTGGAGAGATTACAGTCACATACAGGCACTTTTTAAAATTGATAATGCAAGAAACGTAAGAGCTGTGTGAAAGAGATTAGTAACAACATTACATTATCACATCCGAAAGTAGTGGAAAATAGGAACCGGTGGCGCCGTACAGGATACAGCAATTGTTCACTGACCGTTGCACTCAAACACATTCACCCACACGAAGAAGGTGTACAGCCAGAGAGAAAACCCAGAGTGTACCGTGTCACTTCATCATTACTGTATAGCTTAGCCGTCGTTGCATTATATTCGTATTATCACGGAACATGTGAAGCTGGACGGAGATTGGCTGTGGGCATGGGTTGACCTTTGGCTATGGTTTGGTGACACAGCGGGTGGTTCTGTGTCTATAGTTTGTAGGTTACTAGTCTGGGCTTTTGGATCAATTATCGATTGCATATAGTGGCCGGCCACACTCTGGAAATTTCAAAACGTTTTGGAATTTGAAATGACCGATAACAATGGTAGGGATCAACTCGTAATAGTGAAATTCCTTCTTCCACTATCAGAGATAATACTTTATCAGGGATATTTTCTACAATACTTTTTTAATATTTCCTCCAAAAGTCCCTGATAGAATGATTACAGGTATTCTTCGATATAACGTACACTCAAACCTCCATTTAGGTAGGATCCATTTAGGTAAAATCTATTTAGGTCCCTCCATTTAGGTAACGTTACCTAAATAGAATTTGGTTGTGTTCAGAACAGTTGGAGTACTTAAGATTGATGACATCATACCCGACATTAACCTATCATTCACCTGTTTTTATTTTGGCCACCAAACCCAACATAGACCCAACAGTTGTTCGATGTTGGTCCAACAGTGGCCCAACATACGATAAAAATGTACCCGACATTGACCCGACATTCAACAATTTTTCAGTCTGGCGGAATTTTTCAGGGTTTTTTTTGTGTTCCGTGCCCAGCTAGTCATTTGCATGACTATTCTCACCTGAGACCCTCCAAAACCCCCGAAAACTCCCCTGAAGCCCCTCCCCTCCAGAAACTCCCTTGAAAGTTCTCTGAAACTCCACATGACCATCTTTAAATTTCCTATTCGAGTCACTCTCCCTAAAAAAACTTCTTTGCAACCTTGTACTCCATTTAGGTAATGAACTGAATCCATTTAGGTAATGAATCCATTTAGGTAAAAATTCTATTTAGGCAGTCCCGACTCATTACCTAAATGGAGGTTTTGGTGTACAAAAAAACATTTCTCTTTGCACGTTATATCGAAGTGTACGTTATATCGAAGCAGAAAAAATTTAATATTTTTTATGTTAGTTGTGATGCATTCGGCGAAGTTCACAAAACCAATAATGAAATACATAAGTTTTCACGAAAACCTCATTTCATTTCTTGTGCTTCGATATAACGTACATTTTGCTTCGATATAACGTACACAATTTTTTCCCCAAATTGCGCTAATTTTGGGTAGCAAGGCTAATGCTGCAACAAATCATTGATTTGAGTGATTTCATAGTTTATCTGAGGGTTATTCCTGAGAAAAAATATAAAAATCAATGATGTACGTTATATCGAAGCAAAATGTACGTTATATCGAATTCGCTATATCGAGGGTACGCTATATCGAGGGTACGTTATATCGAAGAATACCTGTATTTGCATTTGGAAAATATTTGTTGGTAAAAATCCTGCAGAATGCTCTAATAAAATTTCCGAAAGATTTATTATTAAACTCCTTTAGAAATCTCCGAGGGAATGTCTTCTGGTAAATTGCAAAACAAAACAATTGTACATCAACATAACAAATATTGTTCTTAAATGTCTCAGTCCCAAACTATTTTATTTTCTTGAGTCCTTAAGTTGTTTCCGGTGGTGATGCATTTTGTTGACAGTTCTAAAAATGTAGAATGCAACAAATAGACCAAATTTTGCTCGCTTTCATCAGATGGATGCAAGATACATATTTCCATCCTCCATTCATCTTTTTCGAGATGAAATCGTTGCCGGATATGTCGTAGATTCCCGTAGATAGTTCGTAGTTTGAAGATTCCAAAACAGACCTAATGATTCCGTGCGAAATCTTAACAAGTTTCATGAATAGATAATCATCCTAGGGGCATCTCTCTAGGAGGTACTCCGACGAATCATTAAATAGCTGCTACGGAAAATCTCTCTAAGAACTTTTCTGTCTCTCCAGGAGTTCTTCCTACGCTTCATTCAAGCGTGTTACCTAAAATTTCTGCAGGAGTTCCATCTAAGATTTTACCCACAGGAAATCCTCGAGGATTCAATATCAGAATTCTTCCATGAGTTCATACTGGAATTGTTTCATGAGTTCCTACCAAAATTCTTCTTGAAGTTATTTCGGGTATTTCTTCAGAAGTTAATACTAAAATCAAGACTGGAGTTCATTCAGGAGTTTCTACGCGAATTACTAAAGAAGTTCCTACGGAAATTCTGTGGGAAGTCGTGAAGTTTCTCCAGAAGTTCCTAGAGTGATTCTTCCAAGAGTTAACACTGGAATTTCTGAATGAGTCCCTACGAGAATTCCTCTAGAAGTTCCTACGAAAATACTGTCGCCACTCGCATAACAGTCCCATCTTTGCTGGGTTTCCTATTCATATGGGACTGTTTTGCGAGTGGGGGCAGAATACCTCTAGGAGTTTCTTCGGGGATTGCTACAGAAGTTCCTACGGAAATTCTTCGAGGAATTAATAAGGGAATTCCACCAGAAGTTTCTATGGGATCTCCTCCAACAGTTAATACTGGAATTCCTCCAAGAGTTTCTATAGAACTTGCTCCTAGACTTCCTGTGGGAATTCCTCCTGGAGTTTCTACAGAAAATCTTACGCGAATTCCTCAAGTTGTTCCTCCAGGAGTTCCCACGGGAGTCCCACCAGGAGATGCTTCAGCAATCCCTCCAAGAGTTTCTACGAGAGTTTCCTCAGAAGTTCTTATTAGAATTTCTCCAAGAGCTAAAACTGGAAAACATCCAGGAGTTCTTACGGGAATTGCTATAAGAGTTCTTATGGATATTCCTCGAAGTGTTATAAGAGCAATTCTTCCGGGAGTTTCTATGGAAATTTCGCCAAAAGTCAATACTGAAATTCTTCCAGTAGTTTTTACGTTAGTTCTTGTGAGAAATCCTCCTGGAGTAAGTTTTTACGTGAAGTATCTGGAAATTTGACCAATAGTTAATACTGGCATTTCTGATGAGTTCCCACGGGAGTTAATCGAAAAGTTAATATGGAAATTGCTCTAGGGAGTTCTTTTGGGAATTCCACCAGGAGGTGCTTCGGGAATTCATCCAGTTCTAGGAGTAAATACTAGAACTCCTACAGAAACTCCTATAAGAATCTATTAAGAAGTTAATACGGGAATAGGTAATAAGTAAATCCTACACACTTAATCTGGAATGCCGAGATCCCGGCATTTTCTCAGATTTTCATCGAGATCCGCACAGCCGAGTGCTCAGCAAAAAAACGACATTAGCGAGATCTCAGCAACTTGGACAGTTCATTACTGTGATTCAGCAACTGGTTAGCTTAGAATCAGCTAACAAACGTAATTTTTACTGAGATATCAGTTTGCTGAGTTTGTGGCTGTGCGCAAAAAGCCGATCCCGCGAATATTTTTTAAATGTGTACAGCTAGCAGCTCTATAAAGAAACTTACCGATCAGTTCCTGCACGAGTTCCTCGAGCAGTTACGCGAGTTTCTCCAGAAGTTCATACAGGAATTTGTACAGGAGTTCCTACGGGGATTCTTGTAGCAGCTACTACGGAAAATTGTCCAGCAATTTCTAGGGGGATTCGTCCAGAAGTTGCTACGGGAAGTTCTTCCAAGAGTTAATATTTACTGGAGATCCTCCAGTAATTCCCACTGGAAGCCCTCCAGAAGTTCCTTGGGGATTCCCTTCAAGTTCCTACATTCATTCTAGTTCACCGGCTCAATGCTTAAGTTAATGCCCGGGACAATAATCTTCGAAATAATCTTCCTCCTAGAACCTGAGTCAGCGCATCCTAACTCTGAACCTACTTTAGGGGATCTCGAAAATATATTTTCAATGCTTCGAATCAACATCGCCGCTAGAACCACCGGCATCCATCTGGAGATTCTTTGCCATGGTTGTGTGAATATTACGCAACTCACTATAACAATCCGTTCCCGACATTCTTAGCAAACTGCAGTAGAATCACTTGGCATGATACGGGACCTCGCAATACAGGCGACTGGCTCCGCCAAAGCTCCACTCCTCAATGAGGCAGCAACACACTCACTGTCTCGTCATGATGATTGCTGTCACGGATGCTTACTAGGGGAAGGACACGCAAGGGGAATATCACTAGTCATTATTCACACCCCACAGGTTGCACTGAGCTGTTTCAACAGATTCTGTGGCAATCTAGGAATGTAACCAGTTCCCAATAGGAATGATCGAGACATTGCAGGTATCCTATTATCAATGATACTGAATTCAATGGGACCTGATAAGTATCATCAAATAACATTATGTCAAGGTATGCTTCCGCTATTCGTTGAAGCAGCTGTTTGTCTTGGAGAGTTGTGTCTTGGAAATTCGCCGAACTATTGCTGGAATTTCCAAGAATACCTTCTTCTGAAGACATTTCACAGTGCTTTCTGGAAGAATCCTGGCAAGAGCTCTTGAAGGAATCCTAGACAGAACCTTTTTAGGAATCTCAGGTGAAACTTCTGGAAGAATCCTAAATAAACCTCCAGAAGAATCTGGACCAAGAACTCCCTGAGAATCTCATAAGACACTGCTGGGGGAGAATTGGAACCAATTTGGGATGCACACTATGAAAGAAAAAATAATATGTTGGAAAATTTAGGGCTTACAGTTTGCTTAGTGAATAAAGCTTTGGACTCCCAATCCGGAAACGGCGGTTCCATTCCCGTCACTGTCGGGAAATTTCTGTAGACAACCTAGGCATAGTGCATTCTTGTGATTGCCACACAATATACAAATTCATGCAATGGCAGGTAAAGGAAGTCCTTGAATTAACACAACTATATGGAAGTGGTGTTCTTTAGACCAAGCTAAAGAGAGGCAGGCTTAATTCCAATGGAACCGTGGAGCCAGGAAGAAAGAAGAGATAAGGTAGAAAACTAACATTTTTGATACGATTCAATATAAAGAAGGAGAATCTGCTGGAGTTTTTTTTTTATCTTTCGGCTACAAGAAAGAAGACTAAGGACTTTTAAAGTTTAAAAGGATTTTATCTTTTAAAAGAAGGGTAAGATTGTTCTAGAATATTCAGTAAAATTCCTTGTCCAACAAATAAAATAAACTGGAATTTAGATTTTCGTGGAATTTGAAATAGAGCTTCCGCTCGATAACTAAGGCCTATCTAGTGATGAACAATTTAGTTCGGGAAATTTCCGCTAGGTGGTGCTAGAGAGCATTCCAAAATGCCCGTAACCAATAGAATGAAACGTACCTAAGCAAGCGAACAAGATACATATAACAATAGGATTAATCGCACTTCTGTAGATGGGGACAGACATATAGGTCCAGTGGCCCAAAGGGGCTCGTTAATATATTACGTAACGCTATGGGAACGACGGGATCTAGCGCTGCGTTACGCTTTATTCAAAATATCAAAATTTCCCATTTTTGTTACGTGGGGTAGGGAGGAGTTCTAAAATTGTCAAATTTTGTGTTACGTATTATTTGAACGATCCCAAAAAGACAACACAGACAAACAGACGTAACACTGATAAAATAACCATCTCATATATCACAAGATCCTGACTAATCATAGAGTTGGTGTCTTCGGCAAAGTTTTTTGGTTAGTCAAGGATTGGGTGAATCCCGGAAGGAATTTCTGGAGGAATCCTTCTATTTATTCCTAGTTCAATCGCTGATGGAGTTCCTAAAACAATCCCGGGAGGAATTTCCGAAAAATAAATAGCAGAGGAATTCTAAATGGATTTCCTAGGTCCTGGATGTACATTGAAGGAATCACTGAAAGAATCCCTGTATTAATTTATGAAAAAAAATCCCGAGAGAAGTACTTTCAGAAAATTTTGAAACGAAATCCTGTATATACCAGTACGGGAATTCCTGGAACAATTGGCTTCTTTAGCGGTGTTGAGATAATTCCATAATCTGAATCTGCATGCCAAACTGAGCCGACATCCAAATTTTCATGAATTTTGGTGCCCGGGAACCTATTTTAAAATCAGTTTGAAGTTTGTATGGGAGCGATTTCTCAAATCATCCCTCGTCGCATTTTGTACTGGGCGGAGCTGTCAAACAGTTGCCCAGCTGTAAAAAGGTGATTACAAATTATCTCTTTGTAATTGATTTTAGGTATCAAAACAAAGTTCTAAAAATCTTGAAAAAATCATAGGCTGTGAGAGGCTGTGAGGAAGTGAAAAACAAAATCTAGCAGTCATGCTAACATCGTAGGTTATGCCAGTGTTCAACAATTGGATCATGGATGTATAATGATAGTGTGATAAGAAAAATATTTTTTTCAAATTGAAATACAATGAGAATGTGATTTTAAACAATGTTAAACTGTTAAGGACATCCTTCCAGTTCTTGTAACTATGGTGTGCCTTGGATATTTGTGATCGATTTTTGCGGGCTTATTTCGTAACAACAATTTCTTAAAATAAATCTTAAGAATTGTGCAGTTTTCGTGTCATCAGCGGTACTAAATTTTCAATCAATTGTTTTGACATAAAATATGTATAATTTTGTAACTTAATAAGAACAATATCGTAACCCATATGTATATGCATCTACATCATACGTTTACGTTGGATGAAAATTACTAAAGTAAGATTTATAATAAAATATTCAGAAACTGTTCAACATTTGGGTAGTGTTCAACAATTAGCGAATTACCCTAGTGGCTCAGAAAAAGGTACTCTTTCGTATGAAATCAAAAAATCAATACATTATTCTAAATTTAAAAACCCAATTATCGATGGAATTATTGGTAGAAATTCTGTTGAACCCCTGAAGCAGTTACTGGAACATTCTTGAAGACATCCTGAGGGAATTCTTAAGAAATTTCTGGAAAAATACCTGAAGAAATTCTAAAAGGCATCAAGTGAAGCAAATTTCAATCCAGGCTATTTTTTTCAATTAAGGTGCTCTCAATAATTTGTACGATTTTGTTAAAGACAGGCTAAGATTATCAGTAAAATACACTATTTCCCTCCATCCGGATATGATTTTGTTAGCGTCAGCTTGCAGAAAAACATTCAAATTAATTGCATTACAAAATAGTTCTTGATGCATTAAACACTTTTGCCGAAGATACAAACATTCTATGGATTCAGAATATCAAGATATTCAAGCTAGATATATCTTTTTGAATACACACTAGCGCCATCTAGTGGACTAATTTCAAGTCAATTTATTTATTAACCCGGGAGCGGTCGCGTCGTGTACTGTGTACAGTACATGCACCATAAAAAATGAACGCATGTAATACACAGCGTTAGCGCGGCGCCGCTGCAGGACGCAAAGACGCGACTGCTTGAGGGTTAAAATATTGCCCAAAACCAAGAATAATTTTGTCGAAGACAGCATCATTCTAGGAAGTCACGATCAAAAGATACAATTATTCGTGCCGTGGGGTCCAATGTACCCCAGGGGTACAAAATCGCCCGGTTCAACTTTGTTATCAAAAAAATCCATAGTATGCCATGAAAGTATTGGTATTTTTGCACAAATAACTCATCGCGGTGTAGTTTGAAGGTACTGTAAAAATGGGCCCGATATGCCAATCCACACTTTTTTGCGACCACTTCAAAGTGGCTCTGGGGTCCAATGAACCCCAGGTATACATTAGAGGACTAAAAAGCAGTCCAGTTAAACAGCAGTCAGTTATCGAGTGGATGCTGTACTTATTGGGAAGTTCTGAAACTTTCAGAAATATTGCGTGAATTTCTTGTTCTAAAATAAAAATTCTGTTCAACGACCTGCTCGATATTTTTGCAATCACTTTTGAGTTGGTATTTAGCGTTTATTGAATGACTCCAAGCTACTTGCAGTCCCTCGGGTTTATGTTCATTAGGCCAATTTTAAACTAGTATATTGAAGTAGCTAATCGAGTTATATCAGTTCAAAGTAGCTCGGGTTTTAGACAGAGTTGCACTCTATCACTGTCAATGGTAAACAAATCGCTGATTTTGATAGGCCGACTGCGATCCAAATCAGCGTGCGCTCTATTGAGTCATCGTCACTTTCCTTGTTCCATCAGAACTGGACTGACTGTGATGGTGTGTAGATATCACTGATAGGTCATCTTTAAAATTCGTTTGAAACTCCAAATGGAGATTTACCAAGATGCTTTTTTAATATGTGGTACAAACTAACAAGTTTTGCATGTTGGTCATAGAAAAGTTTGATTTTTGGCTAAAACCACTAAAATATCACATAAGTTGCAATGATTGCGATCTAGAGTGCGGGTCAATATCAACTCGTTGCCTGTCATTGTCGTTTTGATATGTAACGGCCTGGGAGTGATAGTAACGATGGTGCAATATCAGTAGTCACCTGACAAGACTGATAATGCGCATGGTTTTAGATACTTCGCTCGGGCTCCTGGAGCCGGCCTACTGAGCTTATAACTCTTATATGTTTGTCGTCTTCGTTTCAATTTTGAATGTTCCTGAGTATTCCAGAACATAGTTTCTCAAAAAAAATAGTTTTCTTACGAAAAACCACGAATTACGAATATACACTAAACTACTTTTTTACACGATTTTTAGGTGATTTTCTCGAAATTATGCGAACTTTTTTACGCGATTCTTTTTTATTGCATGAACGCATCCAGCGCATAAAACAGAATTCAGTGTACCATAAATGGAGAAATCGGGAAACTAAATAATTCTAGAAATAGCTTCTTCAATTTTCAACCAATTTTTTCATGGATTTTTTAGGAATTTACTAGTTTTTGCCTTTCTCGTACACTAAGTGTACTGGAAAGGCTATATGTTCACTCCAAAAATGACATTTTGATAGAAGGCCCGGAGGGTCAAATCACATATACCAATCGACTCAGCTCGACGAATTGAGGTGATGTCTGTGTGTGTGTGTGTGTGTGTATGTGTGTATGTGTGTGTGTGCGTGCGTGTGTGCGTGTGTCTGTATGTGTGTGGACAAAAAACTCACATCACTTTTTGGCAGTAAACCTCAACCGATTTTAATGACCGACGGTTCATTCGACGCGGAATCTGGTCCCATTGTTTCCTATTGAAAATGGTTCGGATCGGTCCAGCCGTCCCGGAGTTATGGCCATTTAGGTGTTCCGGACCACTACCCTTGGAAGGGGCCATACATAAAAATGTAACAAACACATACATGCGACACATCAAACTGCGGCATTTTTGATTACCTGATCAAAAGTTAGCAAGAAAACAGTCTCAGACCATATCTGAACCGGTAGTGTTCCGGAACCGGTTCCGGATGTCCCGCTGGAAGTGGCCAAATATAAAAGTGATCCAAAACTATGCATGCGACATATCAAACTGCGGCATTTTCGATTACCTGATAAACAGTTAGCAAGAAAACAATCTCAGACCATATCTGAACCGGTAGTGTTCCGGAACCGGTTTCGGATGTCCCGCTGGAAGTGACCAAATATAAAAGTGATCCAAAACTATGCATGCGACACATCAAACTGCGCCATTTTCGATAACTTGATGAACAGTTAGCAAGAAAACAGTCTCTGACCATATCTGACTCGGTTGTGTTCCGGAACCGGTTCCTGATGTCCCGCCGGAAGTAACCAAATATAAAAATTTAATCCATGCATGCAGCGGGGCTGTTTTGATAACCTAATGAAAGCTGTCAAGAAAATAGCCTCAGACCATATCTGAACCGGTAGTGTTCCCAAACCGGTTTCGGATGTCCCGCTGGAAGTGGCCAAATATTAAAATAATCCATGCATGCGACATATCAAAGCGCGGCTTTTATGATAAAGAAAGGTTGGCATTAAAAACCCAGATTAATCCACCTTGTGGTGATAGTGCCTTTCTCGTCGAATATGTACTCATGGTTTTTCCATCGACGTTAGCCAAAATGTTCCTGAATCCTGAGAGCACTTTATATAGAAAAACAACAGTTTTAACAAAGCCATCATCGGTTTGGGAAACTTATTGATGGTACATATTGCGATGTTATGTTCAACAGCAAAACAGAGCTGAACGATATCAGACCTCTCAGTTGACTGCTTGACCAATTTAACCCTAATCGTGCATTGGGGTCATTATGCCCCCATTCCATGCACTACGGCCGTGGAGTGAGCGTCAGCACATGCATGAAGAAGGTTAACTTTATTCATATTATTGCACGATTCTGGTTCGCTTCTATTTAATCACTTCATCACTTCTATTTAATCATTCATCAGGTTATCAAAAACGCCGCTATGGCTTATGGCTTCCGGCGGGTTGCTCTTCTACATTTTACCACTTCCGGCGGGTCACTCGTCTCGTCACCAGTTCTGGAACACAAACGGTTCTCCCAAATACGATCTGAGATTATTTGCTGGCTAACCGTTTATCATGTTATTGAATAAGTCATTATTATGTCACACATAATGGTATCGCATGCATGAGTTTGGTTTCACTTCCGGCACGGAACCGGTTGCGGATCACTGCCGTTAGATTCTTAAATAGTCTGAGCCTATTTGCTTGCTTACGTGTATTAGGTTATCAAAAAAGCCACGCTTTGCTGTGTCGCATGCATGGGTTTGGTTCAATTTGATATTTAGCCGCTTTTGGAGGGATACCCGGAACTAGTTTCGGCTCTACTGGCAGTCCCTAATGTGGTCTAAGCCTTCTTCTTTGATAACTGGTCATCAAGTTGTCGGAAAAGCCGTGATTTGGTATGCCGCATGCATAAGTTTTGTTCACTTTTATATACGGCCACTTCCGGCGGGACATCCGGAACAGGTTCCGGAACACTACCGGTTCAGATATGGTCTGAGACTGTTTTCTTGCTAACTGTTTATCAGGTTATCGAAATTGCCGCGATTTGATGTGTTGCATGCATAGTTTTGGATCACTTTTATATTTGTCCACTTCCATCGGGGACCGGTTCCGGAACACTACCAGTTCAGATGTGGTCTGCGTCTATTTTCTTGCCAGCTTTCATTAGGTTATCTAAAAACCCATGCTTTGATATGTCGCATGCATGGGTTTGGTTCACTTTTATAATTGGCCACTTCCGGCAGGACATCCGGAACCGGTTCCGGAACACTACCGGTTAAAATATGGTCTGAGACTGTTTTCTTGTTAACTGTTCATCAGGTTATCGAAATTGCCGCAATTTGATGTGTCGCAAGCATAGCATTGGATCACTTTTATATGGCCACTTCCAGTAGGACACAACGGAACCGGTTCCGGAACACTACCGGATCAGACATGGCCTGAGACTGTTTTCTTACCTACTGTTAATCAAGTAATCAAAAATGACGCAGTTTGGTGTGTCGCATGCATGGGTTTGGATCATTTTTATATTTACCACTTCCAGCGCAACATCCGGAACCGGTTCCGGAACACTACCGGTTCAGATATGGTCTGAAACTGTTTTCTTGCAAACTGTTCATCAGGTTATCGAAATTGCCGCGATTTGATGTGTCGCATGCGTGGATTTGGTTCTCTTTTATATTTGGCCACTTCCGGCGGGACACCCGAAACCGATTCCGGAATACTACCGGTTCAGATATGGTGTGAGACTGTTTTATTGCTAACTGTTTATCAGGTAATTGAAAATGCCGTAGTTTGATGTGTCGCATGTATGTGTTTGTTACATTTTTATGTATGGCCCCTTCCAAGGGTACTGGTCCGGAACACCTAAATGGCCATAACTCCGGAACGGCTAAACCGATCCGTACCATTTTCAATAGGAAACAATGGGACCAGATTCCGCGTCGAATGAACCGTCGGTCATAAAAATCGGTTGATGTTTACTGCCAAAAAGTGATGTGAGTTTATTTTGTACACACACATACTCACACACACATACACACACACATACATACACATTACACACACACACACAGACATCACCTCAATTCGTCGAGCTGAGTTGATTGGTATATGTGACTCGACCCTCCGGGCCTTCTATGAAAAAGACAATTTTGGAGTGAACATATAGCCTTTCCAGTACACTTAGTGTACGAGAAAGGCAAAAAGACTCAGACCATATCTGGACCGGTAGTGTTTCGGAACCGGTTGCGGATGTCCCGCCGGAAGTGGCCGTATATAAAAGTGAAAAACTTATACATGCGGCACATCAAATCACGACATTTCCGGCAACGTGATGACCGCTAATCGAGGAAGCAGGCTAAGACCACATAAGGGACTGCCAGTGGTGCCGAAATTAGTTCCGTGGTTTCCTCCAAAAGCGGCTAAATATAAAATTGAACAAAACCCTGCATGCGAAACAGCAAAGCGCGGCTTTTTTGATAGCCTAATAAACTCAGCAAACAAATAGGCTCAATCCAAACCCATGCATTGAGGTATCGTGGCTTTTTAGGTAACATGATAAACAGTTGCAAAAAAAATAGACGCAAGCCAAATCAGTGTGTTACGGAACCGATTCCGGGTGTCCCGCCAGAAATGGTCAAATGTAAAAGAGAACCAATACATGCGACATATCAATGACTTATTTAGTAACATGATAAAGGTTAGCCAGCAAATAATCACAGACCATATTTGGGAGAACTGGTAGTGTTCCAGAACTGATGATGAGACGAGTAGCTCGCCGGAAGTGGTAAAATATACAGGGAATCCAAACCAGAGCGGCGTTTTTGATAATCTGATGAACTATCAATAGGAAAATAGTCTCAGGCCACATCTAGAACTAGTAATAGTATTTCGGAATTGGTTGCGGGTGTTCAATTGGAAGTGATCAAATAGAAGTGAACCAAAATCATGCATGCGACACAACAAATCGTGTTTTTTCAAAAATTTGCCAAACGGTTAGCAAGAAAATAGTCTCAGATAACATTAATATTCGGCTTTTTAGGTAACCCGATGAACAGTTGACAAGAACATAGTCTCAGACCATATTTGAGATAACCGGAATCGGACCCGCTAATTATCGAACCCGCCAATGATAATACATAAAATATAGCCTAAAGTGTGCCTAAACTTTGTCGAAGATCACAAAGTGATCTGTGATTGTAAATGAATTCAACCTTCTTCATGCATTATAGCTGACGCTCACCCAGCTGCCGTAGTGAATTGAACGGGATCACAATGATCCCAATCAAGATCCCAATGCATTTTGCAATATTTTTTAGCTCTGTTTTGCTGTTGAACATAACATCGGAATATGCACCAACAATAAGTTTTCCAAATCGATATTGGCTTTGCTAAAATTGTTGCTTTTCTATATAAAGGACTCAGGAACATTTTGGCTAACGTCGACGGAAAGATCATGAGTATTTATTCGACGAGAAAGGCTCTATCACCACTAGGTAGATTAATCCGGGGTTTTTCAGTAATAGTGTACTCACAATAATCTGTGCAGATTCTTCTTAGGATTCCTTTTTGGTTTTATTTGGAAGCTCTTCGGGAGATTGACCAGACAGCAGTTTCACCTTTGGGAACTGCACATCATCAATAAATTTCACTAGATATAGTTTGAGAACTGAACTACGAGAATGTCTTCAACAACTCGTACGAATCTATGACGTTTCCACGAAAACAATTTCGCCAGAAAATGCTTAGTGATATAAAGAGAAAGAAGCATAGATTCCCTGAGATTCTGAGGATTCTGAGTATGGTATTCTAGGAAATGTTTTTTCTTAGGTTTTCAGGGAAATGTTACCGTTTAAATTTGAACTGATTTGCTGCTGCAGGCTACTTCTTCTTTTGCTTCTTCTTGGCGTAACCGGGACAAAACTTACATCAGCTTAGTGTTTTGAGAGCACTTCTACTCCACAATTATCACTGAGAGCTTCCTCTATCAATGACCATTTTGCATGTGTATATCGTATGGCAAGCATGAAGATACTATGTCCAAGGAAGTAAGGGAAATTTATGTTAGGGGGTCGTTTAATTATTACGTCACGCGCTTAGAGGAGATCACAATCAGCATGGTCTTGCTGAATAGTGAATACCCGCGATTACTGCATTGGCTATATGGGTCCTACTTAAAGGCTACTTAAAAAGCTTTAATATCCTTTGGTTTGGTCCCTGATTTTTCAAAGATCGGAAATGATCAGGGGGAGCGACACTAGTTTTGCCAAGCCGAAAAACCACAAAAAAGTCGAAAAAGACGAAAAACCTGATAAAACCCGCAAAACTTTTGCGAGTTTTACCGACTTTTTTGGTGTTTTTTTCGGCTTGTGGAAATGATCGTTTTTTTTTCTAAAAAAAGAACCTGTTCAAATTTAAAATCATTGACTTTTGGATCCTTTAGGGCCAAAAATGACCTCATAATTACGATATAGGGTAGCGAACCACTTGGGCAGCGGCCGGTATTTTGGGCACTCTTCGCTCTAGTCAATTCCAAACCAATTGACTTGAAATTTTGTACACGGCTGGATACTATACGTATCTCATCGCGTTTCAAATATTGTGTTGATTGGTTCAGAATTGGCTGAGTTATAGCAGAAAAGTGCCCAAAATAGGACCCCTGCCGAGATGGTTCCAGATGGTTGTACTCGTTTCTCAGTTTTTGGGCATAATAGAATAGGTTTCCTTTGAGTTCTGAAAAATTGTCAATATGCACATATTTCGGTAGCTTTTTGTCAATAACTTAAAAACAAGTAGAGATATTGCAATTATAAGCACATTTTTGGTCCTTTGAGGTCCTAAAATAATCGGTGTTAGGAAAATCTGATATATTTGATAATATTCTTGAAGCTCATAATTACTTTTAGAACTAGGCCCCATTCATGAGGGACCACTTAGCTTTGAGATATTGACTTAAAATTTTGAAACGATCTTTTTAATTATAAAAACGAACATTTTCCAATGTCGATCTTTAAAAAAATCTTTTTTTTTGCAAAATAAGGGATAGCCTAGTGCATATTTGAGCCCAATAGGTAGCATTCTAGAATGTAAATTGGATACACAATACTGGGTCAACAAAGTCGATTTTTCGGAACAAAGCTTTTTCGATTCATTTTAGCGTCCAAAACAACTGTGCAAAATTTGGGAGCGATTGGTTGCTTCCCCGTATTCCGCATTGCGATTGAAATTTGTATGGGATTTAGTATGGGAAAACTTGCTTTTTTGCATTTTTCTCATAAATTGAAATTTTTCGCCTAAAACAATCCAACCAATGACGGTAAAGTATAGCCTAGGATATGCCGAAAAACTTTGCCGAAGACCGCAAAGTGATCCGACACTTGTGAAAAAAGTTATAACGTACAGATTGCCCGGTGGTGCTTAACATTTAACATGTAAAGGAATATCATCAATAATAAAATCTCAATTTTTGGCCTAACTTACCAGACGAACAACTTTTTTCACAAGCTTCGGATCACTTTGCGGTCTTCGGCAAAGTTTTTCGGCATATCCTAGGCTATACTTTAGCGTCATTGGTTGGATTGTTTCAGACGAAAAATTTTAATTTATAAGAAAAATGCAAAAAAGCAAGTTTTCCCATACTAAATTCCATACAAATTTCAATCGCAATGCGGAATACGGGGAAGCAACCAATCGCTCCCAAATTTTGCACAGTTGTTTTGGACGCTAAAATGAATCGAAAAAGCTTTGTTCCGAATTGATACGATCAAATTTAAAGTTTCTCCATACAACGTTGACCCACTCTAATACACATGCATCCAATCGAAATTGACCTACATTCACAGCTGGCATCAATCAAGCTAAACCAAACCACAGCCAAATCATCTAGAGTCAACCCGCTGACATCGTGCCAGCCAGGATCATATTGGAAAAATAAACCAGGCCATAGGCTACGGTGTAAACTCGAACATAGATGAAAGGAGGGTAGGACCAGGAGAAAGCAACAGAAAACATGAATAACACACGAACAAACCAAGTCATCGAGTGAAAATAAGCAAGTTAGAGAGTTAGCGAATAAAGCAAGCAAGAAAACACAAGCAAGCAAGCCAGCGAAACGAGAGTAATAAGGCTTTAATGTCCCGTTGGCATCCCCATGAATTTAATCTCGGTCGTTTTTCCGTGGTAGGTTATCCCAATGATGTACATGGTTGTCTTTTTTTTTTCTTGTGCAAAGCGTAGCATATGAAATTGTTAGAATTTTATTCTGTCACGATATATTGCGGTAACCTGCTTTCATGCTGTCGGATACAGAGTTGGTTATGGGAGGAATCGGGGGAAAAAAGAGATAATTGACGGTGTTTTTCTCAAATCGGAAGTTTTTTACTACAATACACAATTGAAGGCGCATTTTTAGAGGAAAGAGATGAGAAACAGCAATACCAGCGTCAGTGTGGTACGCGAAACAATGGGACACTTTAATTAAACCCCAGAAAGCAGCATGAATGCAGAATGTAACAAAACTACACAAAGGAAAGAACCAACAGAAGCTTAAGAGTGTTGATATCGATAGATGAACAGGAAGTTTCCTACTGGACAAGCTAAGTAGGGGCAACACACAGAGACAGAGCCAGCAAGGATAATGTTGATTTTCGTTCTCACTGTTTAAAATATTTATTTCAAACGAACAAAATATAGAATTACATTATACATAAACTCACAAACACCCAGAACCCATACACACTCACACACATGATGAGTAAGAACGTTGTAATAATAACTATAAATCTGGAGCTCGATTTGAAAAGGTCGTATGTGCTTTTGTCGATTAAAAATTCGATCAGTTGGATTCGCTTATTATAGCAAAAACCGTTGAAATTGAACAAAGTTGATACATACAGCAGAATCATCACAAAACAGGCTTTCCGTTCCACCATTAAAAGTCTTCAAAATATCTTCCATATTACTACAATAACTTAAATAAAGTGATCGAATTTTATATCGAAAAATGTACATACGACCTATTCAAATCGAGCTCCAGAAATAATGAAACAAATGGAAACCACTCTGTAGAGAAAAGCGTAGCGATTAATCTAGTAATACATGATTATCAGTAACTGTTGTATGTTGTATGTTTTTTATATCACATGCCCACGGTTTAGGATTGATTTACTCCTGGAAGCTAACTAAACTGTGGTAAGTGAGGTAAGTAGATCAACACTGATATAAATTGAGCTGCGTTACAAGCAGCGTGGGCAATATTGTTAGTTTCAAACGCTGAGCATATTCTTAGTGGCCGCAGTGTAAGTCCGGACACTACAATACCGCAACAGCTCAATCGAAGCAATCGCTTGAAATTCAACCTGTAAATATAGGGCACTGCATGGAATTCTCGCCTTCTCTTTACTTTTACAGAAATTTTATAAACAACAAGGCCAAGAAACGTCAAAATTCCATACAAAATCAAAACAATGCAGTGCCCTATAGAGCAATGCAAATTTTTCATTCCACTGTTACTACTAAGAAATGTGCGTTGAGAGATGATGATGATGATGAAAGAAGAGAGATTAGAGATGGTGATGATAATGATGAGAGATGATAGGTGAGAGATGAGATATGAAAGATAATGATGATGATAAGAGAAGAGAGATAAGAGATTAGAGATGGTGATGATAATGATGATGATGATCACTTTACCGGTCAGACTAAAGCCTGAGTGTCCTCTGATGTACGTAGGAGTCGTCTCCATTCTACTCGGTCCATGGCTGTGCGTCTGCAGTTCCGCACTCTGCGAAGGGTCCGCAAATCGTCCTCAACTTGATCGACCCACCTAGCTCGCTACGCACCACGTTCTCTTGTACCGGTTGGATGGCTCTCGAGAACCATTTTAATCGGGTTGCTATCCAACATCCTGATGACGTGCCCCGCCCACCGTTGCCTCCCAATTTTCGCGGGGTGAACGATGGTTGGTTTTCTGTTCTCAGCAGCTGATGCAGTTCGTAGTTCATTCGCCTTCTCCAAGTCTTGTCTTCCGTCTGCACTCCGCTGTAGATGGAACGAAAACTCCAAGGGTGGTGCGTTGGTCCTTTGCACGTAGAGTCCATGCTTCGTGCCCATAGAGGACTACCTTCTTCTTTGTAGCTTGACGTTCTCACTGGAACTTGGCCTGCCTCTCTTCAACTTAGTGTTCTGTGAGCACTTCCACAGTTATTAATTGAAGGGCTTTCTTTGCCTGCCATTGCATGAATTTGTATATTGTGAAGCAAGCACAATGATACACTATGCCCAGGAAGTCGAGAAAATTTTTCCGACTGGAACGGGAATCGAACCCACCGTCTCCGGATTGGCGATCCATAGCCTTAACCACTGACTAGGCTAACTGGAGACCCGGTCTAATCAGCGTTTTGTAGATACATAGTTAACTTCGTGTGACGGCGAACTTTGTTATATCGTAGAGTTCTGCGGAGTCCAAAGTAAGCTCGATTTCCTGCTACAATGCGTCTTTGAATTTCTCTGCTGATGTCGTTGTCGGCAATCACCAGTGAGCTCAAGGACACGAATTCTTCAACCGCCTCTATTTCATCACCCAGGTAACCACTAAGCATTTGAATAAGCTGTACAGCAGCCCGTATTATGAATTTGAGCTGCTTGCTGCCCTACATAAGCAGTTCGAATGCATAACTGCCTTCAAGTTACCTAAGCTGTGCTGCTCAAAAGCTTTTGGCTGTTAATTAGCATTTCAACTGCTTGAGAAGTTTTCGTTCAGGAGCAATCAGAATGCTTCTCAACTGCTCTTTAAATGCTAAGAGCGAAGAGGATGGGAGATATGTTATGTATTTCACAGCACACGTCTCTTACAGGGCAAATGCTTCTGTTGTCACAGTTGAGCTTCTGATTTGTTTCTTCGTTTTTCCCTTCACTAATCCATCAGCTCAGAAGCAAACATTGCAGCAACTGGTTTGGATCGGGAAAATAGCCATCAGAAAATTACTGATTCCCGTATATACGGCTAATTAGCATTAACCGCCTTGTCGTAAGGGCAACTATAATGCTGAAGGAGTGCTGTTTTAAATGCTTAGTGGTTACTTGGGTATGAAAAAATTGAGTTGTAGAAGATAATGTCAGATGTGGGTAACTCTCGCTGAGACCGGCCCAGTATTTACACCTTGCCTTCAAAAATGTTTTAGTTTGCGATTTTCTGAAAGTCCTCGCTAAAAAATAAGAAAAAGGCATTTTGTTATGTATAAATGTCTCAGCTTGATGCAAAAAATTTGAAAATCGCTAGTTGTCATCATAGAGAAATAATAGTTGTGGTATAAAAATCCAAGATGGTGGTTTTAGGCGAAACTTTTGAGTTTAAATGAACCACCATTTGACCAAAATCGAGGGGTCTGCAAAAATTGTTGTGGCTTTAACTAACGGGGGGGTCCATCAATTTGAGTAACCAAATGCATTTTCCTTGCTTTTTTAGCGAGGACTTTCGGAAAATCGCCACCTAAAATATTTTTGAAGATACGGTGTAAAGAGTGGGCTGGTCTCAGCGAGAATTACTCAATACTCATGTGTTTATCTGGAAAACGTTCACAAAGTGTTGTATTCTGAAAATCAATTCTAACGACGTTGTCGACCGTATTTACGCAGATCACACAGAACGAGCACAACAGCTGTGGTTACTGCTGATTACCATCTGTGATGATGTGATGACGATATTGACAACAGTAACGTTCCCACAACAGCCATTCAGTGACAATTTTACGCGTTTTTCAGTCGCGAGTATTGCGACCCATGTTCCATATTTACCGTTGGGTTAGCGATAATAATGGCAAAATGTACGTGCGCGCGGGACGTCACACCGTCGTCAAAGGGGAATCGAAATGGAATGCCAACACATATGCTACCTACACAGCTAATCGCGTTCGGTAATTTTTACCGAAATCTCAACCGCTGAGCGTTCGGTAATGGAATTTTACCGAAAATCTGTAGAAAAATAACAAATTCCGGTAAAATGTTATCGTTTATCTGTCAAACTCTAACGAACTCCGGTGAATGTTACCTACCTTTACCGATTTTTTCCTGTAAAACAAACTTAACGGTTGAGATTTCGGTAAAACATTACCGAAATCGGTGATATTTTCTAACTGTGTAGTAGCTACTACTGACTCTGATGGCACTTCTTGCCAATAATAGCCTCACGCGTCGGATACAATTGCAGCAGTAGGGGTAGTCGAGGTAATTTGGCCAATGGGGGCAATATGAGCACCTCATGAAAAACACATAAAATCTAGTAATTTTTGCCAATTGGCTTTTTAAGCGATGTTGAGATTATTCCATATTCTGAATCTGCACGCCAAACTGAGCCGAAGTCCAAATTTTCATGAATTTTGGAGCCCGGGAACCTATTTAAAAATCAATTTGAAGTTTGTATGGGAGTGATTTGTCGAATCACCCCTCGTCGGATTTTGTACTGGGCAGAGCTGTCAAGCAGTTGTCCAGCTGTCAAAAGGTAATTTGAATAAATCTTTTTGAAATTCATTTTAGGTATTAAAACAAAGTTCTAAAAATCTGAAAAAAATCATAGAGGCTTAGAAAAAGGTGCTCTTTTGTTTAAAGATATAAAATCATTGAATTTTTATAAATTTAAAAACCCAATTCACCTTGCAGATCTAACACCGGCTTGATATTGAAGCGATTGAGACGTTAGAACAATGTACTGGAAGTTCACAAAAAAATAGAAAAATAAATTTCAAAAACATTGGCTAAATTACCCCGACGAGCGCAGACCAAAAACACCACATAAGACTCATCTTCTTTTAATACCTTAGATAGTTTTTAAACTTATTTATTTTCTATATATTTCAAGTTGATACTATAGGATTTGATGCACAATGATGCATATCAAGTTTGTGTTTAATTATGTGGGATGAATTCTTCATCAAAAATCGGATGCTCATATTACCCCGTCGGTTCAAAGTCGACCCAAAAACACAGCTTTTTCCAAAAATCTTTCTTTGACATGTAAACACAATTTAACTAAAATTTTCACATCAATATACCTAGTTTAGTATTATCACAATAATTATGGTCATACGATGTGCGGAAGTTTAAACCTTGCTTTGTGCATCTTTTGTTGACTTTTCCTTAGGGTGGCCAAATTAGCCCAATTTACCCTAACCATAGAAAACACTGTACCAAAGCTATCCAAAAGCAACAACTGGTCACACAGAAAACGGAACACAATTGATACCACAGACAGGTTGCTCTGGCACCAGCTAGCACAAAGGGGTCATCGCGAACCGTCGCGTCGCGTCGTTGCGTCGCGCGCCACGGAAACGAAATAATCAATCAACCGGAAAGCGCGCCAGCCATCAGAGACGAACTGCGTGAATGAGTGAGCAGCTTGTGGAATTACTGGGAATGAGAATGTGAAGAGTAGGCATCGTGAGGATTGAAGTCTTTTGATCGTTGGGTTTCGTTGCATCGAAAAACATATAAAGGTTGCTCAAAAAATCTCAGATTCAGAATTCGTACAATATTCCAAATATGACTCTAACAATTAGACTGATTGTTATTATTCTAGATCTAGAACCTATGTAGACTGGTATTACTCTAGCAACAATGTATGGCATTATGCCCAAGTAACACAGAAAACATCTTTCAAAATCAAAACTTCAAAAGTTGTATTATATCTGTAATATAAATGTATCAGGAAGCATGTTGTGTTATTTTTAGGCTTTAATAATGTTAGCCGATTACAAACAGCAAAAAAATATCATAGATTGCACCAAGTATTAAATAAGTACATTTTACTAATAGATAACAATAATAGAGCATCATGCAAATCACTCATAAAAGCAACAATGTTTTTATTTTACGGAAGCGTCTCATTTTGGGTTTGCCCAATTTCCATAACTGCACAATTCAACACAGATTGAAGCATAGTTTTCATGGCCCATGTTTTGGTCGGTAGTGGACAGAAAGATCTCCGACGAGGGCGATGATGTCGAGATAGATTTGTGTTGGCTGTCGAGTTTATACAGGGCGTTAAAGACGATGACCACAGAAAAGTTTGATCTGGACAAGTTGACTCTTGAATTTCGGGATGCAACTCGAAATCTTGTGTACGGCCGAATAGTAGCTACTCACATATTTTTCTGGACATGTTCTGAAATGACTCTGAGATATCCCCCTGAAACCCCTTCGGATACAATGTAACGCACCTGAGACCCTCCAAAACCCCCGAAAACGCTTCCGCAACGCCTCCGCAATGCCTTAATGAATTCCAATGACCGAATTGGCCAAACCAACGAGGACGGATACAAATCATGTAACCTACTCTCGTAAAATACTTCGCAATACTGAAGTTTAATTTTATCTTGATCGTTTATTTCGTTTGTATTGTTTACCCGATAGCGCTTCACCGCTACTACTGACACAACAATATTCAATTCGTTTACATTTCACTTCATTGTAGCACAACTTACATTCGTCTTCGTATTCAGACGATATAATCAATCATCACCATCACAGTCATTCTTATTTCCAAACACCTTCTTTGTCACTTTTATTACATTTTTACATCTTTTATCCACATTTTATCACTCATCTCTCATCATCATCGCCTCTCTTATCTTGTTTCTCATCTCTCATCTCTATTCTCTCATCTCTAATATCTCATCATCATCATCTCTCATCATTATCATCACCATCTCTCGTTTTTCATCCCTTATCTCTAAGCTCTAATCTCTCGTCATCATATATCATGTCTTATCTCCTATCTCTCATCATAATCGTCTTCGATCTCCCATCTCTCCTCGAACGCCGCGGCTCAACATCGAGCAGCTATGTATTATGCGTTGCGCGAAAATTTGTACGCGCAAGCGCCCATACATCTCCGCCTGTAAGAAAAATCATTTCGGTGTTTTCGGCGCAGTATTCCTTGGCCAATTCGCGCACTTATTGTAGAAGACACCATAACGATTAAACATACCAGCGGAGGTCTATTAGCGATTTTGCACCTTTTTCGCTCTCTATTTTCTTACTACGGGTAATAACGTAGAAGTGGATCAAGACTATGAGCAGCAGCTAGCAGTGACCCTACTAACGGAAGAGCAGCTTGACGCAGATACACTTGAAGATGGCTGGAGGGACATCCGATCCGTCATATGTAGTTCCTCGAAAGCAGCACTAGACTTTGCGACTCCGAATCACAGAAACGACTGGTACGACGGTGAATGTGAACAGTTGAAAAACGAGAAGAATGCAGCATGGGCAAGAATGTGGCAACACCGTACGAGCGTGAATGAGGCACGTTATAGACAGGCGCGGAACAGGCAGAACTCAGTCTTTCGGAGGAAGAAGCGCCAGCAGGAAGAACGAAATCGTGAAGCGATGGCAGAGCTGTATCACGCTAAAGACACACGAAAGTATTACGTGAGCCTGAACCGATCGGGTAGAGGCTTTGTGCAACAAACCGACATGTGCCTAGAAAATTTAGCAAAATTGTTCAAAATACGATATAATATTGGATTTATCAGATATTGAGGATATCACTCAAAGGGGCTTTTCCCTCTTTCAAAATTGTTGGTTAAGAAAAAATAAATAAATAAATGGATTTATCAGATTTTGCTTATACAAAAATAATATTCGATAAATCCTATATTATATCTAATTTTGAACAATTTGCAGTCTAGATTTTTGGTCGTCATGTCACTGAGTGTGATACATGAAGTTGAAGATAATGTTGTATACAGATAGGCTTCTGGCAAAGTAAATTTGCTCAGGAGTTCTCAAACATATTTGAGTTGATTGCTACTTATCAGCAAAGTTTACTACATAACACCCCCAAAGAAATAACTTCACTATCGTGCATTTGCACATTTGCCGAAAGAAGATTCTTGCAGGATTTCTTAGAACTGTTTTAGCAAGAATTCATCTAAAGATTTCTCTTAGTAGCTCTTAGCAGAGATGCCAGATTATTTTATCAAAAATCTGTATCAATACTGATTTTTCTGTATCGCCGTATTTGAGGGTAAAAAAAATGTACTACTTTTCGACGGTTTTTAATTTTTTCTGGTATTTATTTTTCTAAAACATGTATGAAAATGTGCAAATTTTCATTAATTCTTTAAAGTTTAAGCAGCAATTTAAAAAGTTTTCATTATTTTTTTTGAAAATAATTTCAAATTGTGTGTTTTCTGGAGAAATCTGTATAACATTTTCAAAATCTGTATTTTTCTGTACTCTGTATCTTGTCTGTATAGAAGGTTAAAAATCTGTATAATACAGAAAAATACAGATATACAGGTCTGGCATCTCTGGCTCTTAGTATTCCTTCCGAACGCATCCCTGTCAATGGATTTCTTTGAAAATATCTCCAGGGATTTTTCTTGGGACTTCTTTAGGAGTTTCTTACGAAATTTCTCATAAGATTCATTTTGAAACTGATTCACGGTTTTCCTCAGAAATTCCTTTCGAAATTCCCCCTGGGATTGCTTGAGGGGTTCTATAGGAAATACCTCCATAGTTGCTACAGGGCATCCCAGGAGATACTTCTGATATCTGATTCGGATGGAGCTGCGAAAGAGCAATTAAAAAAAACTTTGTAAGAATTTCTGCAGAAATCACAGTAGAAATATCTCAGAGAATTCTCTGAGAAACCCTGGGAAGAATTTCCTAAGCAATCCCTGTAGGATTTGTAAAAAACTTGAAGAATTTCTGAAAAGCGTGGAGTACAGATTATAACATTTATTACAAGTTTTATTTGTAACACATTCTGATTCCAATGAGTATCTGTGGTGGGCTGAAGAAAAACCTGAATGAATTTTTGAAGGAACATCTGATTTTTTTGAAGCAATCACTGAAAGAATTTATTAAAGAATTTCTAAAGAAATGCCTGTAGTAAATTTCAGAATAAATTTCCGAGTTTTTTTTTAACGATAATCTTGAGGAATTTCTAAAGTAATTCTTAGTAGAGTTTCAGAAGTAAACCCATAAAAATCTGGACCCTGAATTGCCCTAACTAACATCCCTGATCTCCCTGAAATAAGGGCTGATTCAGAAGCGGGGGACTCAGATGCAAAGGGATGAAAGTGACAATTTTTGTCGATTTTGAGCTAAGTATATCATACCATTTTTCAGATTTTAAGAATTTGGGAACTTTTTTAAGATTTTGTATGGGATGAAATTAGGCGATAAAATTATTCGAAAATGGGGCTTTGTCACTTACACTTCTTTGCTCCTAATTCTCTCAAGTATAACTTCTTCTTTTTCTTTTCGCTGTTCGTTTCTACTGGGATAAAGCATGCTTCTCAGTTTAGAGTTCAAAGAGGTCTTCCACAGTTATTAACTGAGAACTTTCTTTTCCTATGACCATTTTGCTTGTGTATATTGTCTGTAACAGACAGTAAGGACTAACTGCACTAAAAATCAGTTGGATTGGATGTAAGACAGCTGAGAAATTGCGGTGGACGTGAAGTGGGAGGCAGCGTTTAATCGGAGACTCGATTGTATTTACTTATTCGAATTTAGACACCTTCTAATACCCTATTCCTCCGATAGATAACCTCGAAATATTGCACTCCATTGTCTGGGAGCTATCATCAATTCTTATCAACAGAGCGGCTTACCGGCAAACAACTGCGCTTCTCCCTACATCTTTATTGCCAACAACAACCAACCGACCAACCGCCCCATCAGGCATCTTTATGAATCCTCTCCAACGAACGCTGTGACTCTGTGACTGTGATTATAGCAGCTTGTTACACCAGTATGAGTGAAAATAACACAGCGCAACATTTTTTTGTCTCAAGAGCAAACTTATGTGTCTCCGAAGGATTTTGGGCCGCTGAATCCGAATCCGGGCTCAGATTTGCTCCAACACGTCACAATTTTGAGCTATACCTCAATTTATAGGGCAAAATATGCGATTTTGGGCTTTTTTGACTGCAAGCCATTAAGCAAGGAAATATTTTTTTAAGCAATCAAAAGGTTAATTGGTCAATTATCATCTAAATTAACGACTCATGCAAAATATTTCGTTTTACCTAATCAAATTTGATAGATTTAAGCATTTTATGTTAGTATGAAAACTTGCATGCAACTTTTGGAGGGTGACTTGTATGGGAAATATCGTACCTAACATAAATCGCTTAAAACTATCAAATTCGATTTGGTAAAACGAAATATTTTGCAAAGGTCGTTAATTTAGATGTCAATTGACCAATTAACCTTTTGATTGCTTAAAAAAAATATTTCCTTGCTTAATGGCTTGCAGTCAAAAAAGCCCAAAATCGCATATTTTGCCCTATAAATTGAGGTATAGCTCAAAATTGTGACGTGTTGGAGCAAATCTGAGCCCGGATTCGGATTCAGCGGCCCAAAATCCTTCGGAGACACATGAGTTTGCTCTTGAGACAGACAAAAAGTTAATTTTTGTTACGCTGTGTAATCGAATCGTCGCATTCGATGTTTGTTCATCTTTCAGTTCTACGTTGCTCGCTCTGGCAGTGGCGACAGATTGTGCCTTTTTCTTCGTGTTTCGTGACGTAACATCGTCTACTGGATATCAAGACCCTACGGTGGTCTTTCACTAAGTGCCGTCTTCCATCGTGACGAGACGAAGTGAATATTGCAGTTTCATCTGTGAGAAGTGAAGGAGATCCATTTTGACCATTCCACCGACGTGTGAAACGAACACAACACTAGAACTAACAGGTGAGGAGGATTACAATCTTAGAATAAATAATTCAGGAGAGGATTTTCTTTGGTAGTTCCATTTCACTATCGCTGTCCGATATAATTCCACTAGGAGAGGGTTCATAATTTTGTCGTCATTCATACTGCATTTGTCGAGTTTAACTGAAAACATCGATGTAATTCATTTTCTCTCCGCTATGTTCACACTTACCTTGCCATGTCGTTGGATAAATGGCTATTGAAGCTATACTTCTAGTCATGTGTTCGATGTGCTCTACAGACATAGATGCTAAAACATGGTTTGAGATACACTCATGGGGTGAAATGGCCTAACGGATAAAAACATACATAGGTATCTGAAAGTACTCTGCCATAATCATTAAAGAACGATGTTTACATAAAGAATGTTCCTAGTTTGCTAATAGGAAAACCACATTTCATTCTTCTATGTAAATCGGTAATTTCATTGAATTTATTGAACAAATGGAGACGCACGGTTTGTGATGCTTGTGCAATCTACACGGCCTGACGCTCGATCCCGATGATGTCGATATTGTCCGCGAAGCTCAGGAGCATTATGGGACCGTGTGACAATGGTTTCAATTTATTGAACACCAGCTCTCCTTGTCGCTCCTTTTAGTGCTATGTTGAACAGTAAGTTCGAAAGACCATCACCCTGCTTCAGTTTGTCTAAGGCACGGGTTCCTAACCGGTGGTCCGCGGCCCCCTGGGGGCCGTGAAGCCAGTCCAAGGGGGCCGCGATGTTACCAAAAAAAAATGTTAAATTTTTATTCTATTTTGTGCAAATTATACCAACTTTTAATTTTGAAAACCGCCACCCCCAAAAGCCACAATTTTAGGAACAAATTTTCAGTATAAAACGCCTTCAAAAGAAAAAAGATTCGGCTGCGCCGCTATATTTCAGCTATAATTCAAATTGAATGAGCATGACATTATTGTTTACGAAATGTGAGTGTCGACAGTATGTTTCTGGCTACGTCACTGTACCCAAAAAAAACGCGGTTTCGTTCATTTAATTCAATTTTTTTTTCCTAAAAAATATTGGGCCCCAGATGTTTCGACAATTCTTAAAGGGGGTTGCCACCTCAAAAAGGTTGGGAACCCCTGGTCTAAGGTAACGAACGATGACGAAATTCAATCCCCAACCCGTACACCTTATTTCAATCCGTCAAGTGTCGCACGAATTAGTCTAATCCTCTTCGTCGGAAAACCATGTTCCATCATAAACTGCCATAACTCGTTTCTCTTCGCTGAATCGTGCGCCGCTTTGAAATCAAAAAACAAATGATGGGTCTGCCATAGTATTGGGCAAATTTGGCGGAGACATCGATTTTTGTGAATCGATTCGAATCGGATCAGCACAATCGATTCACCGATTTAATCGAATGTTATGAATCGATGTTTTCACATCGATTCGATATTATGAAATTTTACAAAACTATAAAATGATTCGTTTGCTGCATATAGTTCATGTTCATGGTATGTTTTATTTACCTAAATAAATTCAATATCAAAATTTGAGATTGCACATCAAACACTTTGCGAATCTGAAAAAAAAAAATTGAATCGAAAGAAAAATCCTGAGATTCCCCAGAACTCTAAGAAGTATTCCCATAGAGAACTGGGATAAATTCCTGCAGACTGCTGAGAGAAATTCCCCCAGAATCTTTAAAGAAACTTCTTAAGAATTCTGAAAGGAGTTTCTCTTGAATTATGATGGTGCATGGTCGCGATTTTTTCCACAGTCAAGTTCGCAGATTGTGAACAACCCTTGGTACCCACTTACGTAATTTATGTTTAGTCCCTTACTGTCAGAGCTGTCAGATCGGTGTAACACGCAAAATATAATTTACGCGAAAGGCAACTTACACAGAAAAAAATACACGGTAATGAATATTTATTGGGTACCGGACTGGACACGGAAAATTTAATGGTTTTCTTTGGTACATCGAGTTCTTGAAATTAGTCTATGGAGAATGCTTCAGAATGCTGAAAATACACCAGAATCCTGAGCGACATTATCTGGAAAAGAAAGTAAGACTTTTCTGGTATTTTGAGATAAATTCATCTAGAATACTGAGAGAGATTCTCACAAAAAAGATGTTCGGATTCCTACGATAATTCCCCAAGAAACATAAAAAAATGACCCTGAATCTTAATACGGGTAGCTTAGAATCCTAAAAAGGATTCTGGAATCCTGAGAAATGTTCCCTCAAAATACTGGGCGGGATTGTCACAGAATTCTGTGAGATAGGACCCCAGAATCTTGAGAAGAATTCCTCTAGCACAGCCAAACAGACGTCTCACTCTACTCACTTGACGATGATTTTTATCGCATTTTGTTCCAAGTGATACGTTTGTTTGTCTGTGCCTCTAGAATCCTTTTAAGTTTTCTCCCAGAATTCCCTAAATATCCTACACTGAAAAAATAAATCACATATCACATGGAAAATTTCCATTGGCTATATAACTGTTATTGGATTTTCCGATGAAAATTTCTTTGGAAATTTCACATGAAATCGATACGGTATATGGAAAACATTAGGAAATCACATAACTTCTATTGGAAAATCACATAACTTCGCAAAATCTATGTGATATTCCCATATAATTCAATGGATACGCGTATGGAAACAGTCCATGTGAAAATCAGATGAAAACAATGTGAAAACTTTTTTCAGTGTAGGTGGAATCCATTAGAATGCTGAGAATAATTTTCCAGAGTCCCGAAAGGTATTCTTGAGAATTCTACAGGTAATTCCCCAGCATCTTGAGAGGGATCATGAGAGGGGTAATTCCAGAAAAATATATCTAGGATTTCCCTGGAAGGGATTACGATAACTTCTAAAATGGACTTCCCCAGCATCCTGAGAAGGATTCTCTGGAATTCTGAGAGATATTCTAACATAAAGGGATTGTTGCAGAACTCTGAGAGTATTTCCTCTAGAATACTCAAAACTATTACAACAGAATCTCAAGGGAATTTTCCCATAATCTTGTCATAGATTTTCCCTGATTACTAAGAGGGATTCTCCAGGAATTCTGAAAGGGATTTTTTGGGAGCAACTGTTCCAGAACACAGAAAGCAGAATTCTACTGGGATTCTCGTAGAATGCTGAGAAGGATTTCTTCCGAACCCTAAGAGGAATCACAAAATCTATGCGAGGGATTCTCCAAAATCCAAATTTCTCTAGAGAATTCTTTCCAGGGTCTCGTGAGATTCTTCAATAATTAATAATTCTGAAAGAATGTCACATAAAATTTTGAAAAATATAGCCCCAGAATCCCAAGGGTTTCTCCAGAATCATGAGACAAGTTCCCCAGAGTCTTGAGAGAAATTTCCCTTAAATCCGGACCGGGATTACCCCAGAAAGGCGAATTTTCAGAGAATCTGGGGACCCGCAGAATACTTAGTGATATTTCCCCCAAAATCTTAAAAGGATCTTACGCAGAATTCTTTGCATGATTATAGTGATCCTGTGTGGGATTTCCCCAGAATTCCAAGAAATATTCCCCCAGAATGCTGAGAGGAATTTCACCACAATTCTGAGAATGCTGAGTATGATTCTCAAGAAGTCTGAGAAGAGTTCCTGAGAATGCTGAGAAAGATTTCCTCAGAATTCTGAGTGGGATCCTATGTGAGAATCTTCCAGAATCCGTAGAGGAATCGGCCCAGATCATCCGGAATTTTCTTAGAATTCTGAAAGGGATTTTACCCTTGGTAGGGAACCCTGGTAGGGAATACCTCAAAATCCTGAAATGTATTTCCCTAGAATCCAGAGATTCCCTAGAATTCTGATAGGTATTCCTATATAATACTATTGAGAAAAAATCAACCGGATTTTTTTAAAGAGACTCTTTCATAATTTTGAGGATTCTCCATTCCAAATTATGTGAGAGATTCCCCCGAAATGCTGAATATTATCACACCAGCATCCTAAGGGGCCTTATCCCAGAAAAGAGCGAGAAAAACTATTCCAATAGGACTTCTCCCTGAATTCTATTAAGGATTTCCCTAGAATTCTGGGAGAGATTACTCCAGTTTTCTGAAATGGATTCTCTCAGAATTTTTAGAGCAATCCTTTCAGAATCCTGAGGGATTCCCGGGATGGATTTTCTCGGAATTTTGTGGTGATGGATTCCCTCAGAATCCTGTGAGAAGTTTTCCCTCGGGAATCTCCCAGAATGCTTAGACGAATATTCCCAGAACTCGCTGACGGATTCTTCCAAAATCCTGAGAGGTATTCTCCTAGAATCTGAGAGAAATTCTCCTGCAGTATTGAAAGACATCTCTTTAGAATCCCCAGAGATTACCCCATAACCCTGAGAGGGTTCCTAAGACTTCCACATTATTAAGAAACATTCATCTAGAATCTTGAGGGGGATTCTCAAAAAAAAAAAATGTTCGGAATCCATTCGGAATCATTCTGAAAAAAAAAGAAATTTCATATTTTTGAATCGAAAGAAAAATCGCATGTAAAAAATCGATTCGATCGATTTCGTGGGGCTTCAACATCGATTCAAAAAATCGATTAATTGGAACAAAAACTTCGCAACATCGATTCAAAATTACTCAACGCTAGTACAAATGCAGTACACCCGATTCTTTTTTTTTTTTTTTGCACGGGTTGGATGTTTGCTATAACTCAGGCAATTTTGCACTGATTCTCATAAATATTTGTACACATGTAGGCACAGTAAGTACTATCCGTGTACAAAAAATCAGATGAATTGGTTCAAAATTAACTGAGTTATAGCGAAGAAAAGAAAAAAAAACGATTCGTGTAAAAAAAGAATCGAATGTAGTTGAGTAGGGGAGCTGCGGACAAAACGCCTTCACGCGATTTCATCATATTGTAAAGGTTTTCGTTAGATGCAAGCAAACTAGAACTCAAACTGAGCAGTTTAAGCCCAAGAACGGCTGAAAAGCGTGAACAACGACATTTGGAAAGATTCCGTAATTTGCAGCGCACAGAAATTAAGACATTGCGCGCTGATTATATGGAATCAACCCATTAAACTACCACGCGCCTCCTACTCTTTCATTTGCTGCTGCGAAGAGTTCGATGGAGCCCCTTGGTATTTCACAACAAGTCAAAGCGGGAAATGCCAGCGGGCGTTTTGCCTCCTGCAGTTTCCCGGCACCTAAAAAGTAACACTTTTTTGAATTGTTTATTTGAATGGGAAATTTTGTGGGCACGCGGGTCAAAAGTTGAAGTCTCTTAGGTAAAGAAGTAAACTGCTCTCCAAGGCAGAATACGACCTTCAAATTAGCATCTTTTGAGGTTTATGACCACAAATGCTTAGCCGGGGCGTTGTGCCCCTCTTTCCCCTACCTGAGGGCTGCGATTGCTTGTTGTAAGCAATTTGGCGATTGAGATTAGTTGTACTGTGAACTAAAAGGCGAACTGCAATACAAAATACAATTCCAGGATGACTGATGAACCTAGAAAAATTATGAAACCTCGTCATCGTCAACAGGGCGCATTTATGTTTTGTGTCGTGCTGTGTTAATTTGTTATGTCTCTTGTTTGTGCATTTATAAGGTTCTCTGTGTCGTGAAATGCTGATACATATTTTGTAATAAAACATTTTCTCCCCAACGCGCTAGCCGGGGATGATATGAAGTTCGCTTCGCTGGCATTTTGCGCACAGCTACCTCCTTCTATTTCTGCTCTTTCTAAAGAAGACCTAGCTAACCAACTCATCGTGTGGGGGTTAAACTCACCGCTACCACTTAGGCTCATTAGGTATTGCCGTAATTCTGCAAAGTGACGTAAGCGCCATTCAAAAGGTCTATATTTTTTGGTATATTATATTTAAAATCTGGTGTATAAATAACACTGTGGTATGCCTACTGTATAATGCAAGATCTAGAGTATAATCAAGATGCAAGAGTAGAATGCAAGATCTAGTCGTAATATATCATCTATGAAAAAAAAAGGAAAAAAGGATGAGCAAGAGTTTTATGCATAATAACCAAAAGATGGGCCAGCACTATTGATGTCGCTTACTGTGAGGAGTGCCCAGGTGCCCCACAGGCTCCGTTACCCCATTTGGTGGATTCTTATCATCGTGATACATGTGATCGGTAGTGTAATTTTAGGCCTAATTTAGCAACACAGCATGTGTAGACCTGATGTTCTGAACTCCAGAGTAGTTAGGTTGATTTGAAACACTCCAAAACTGTATTGGATTGGAATGATCATTGACCGGGGTGCATAAATTAAAAAAGTGTATACATTAAAAAAAGTAAATAAATTAAAAAAGGAATAAAAAGAGAGAATTTTGTGCATAAGTTAAGTCAGGGCTTTAATGGGGAAACAGAGACCCCAAAAAAAAAAGAATACCTGATGCTTCATGGGCGATTCAGGGGATTTCTGGAGCCCTTAAACGTTCCGACATGCTTCGTTGACGTTTCAATGGGATTATGGGGCTTTCAGGGACGTTATAATAGTATTCTTTACTACCAACGAACCTAACCTCAAAATGACTGACAAACTTTCAGGTAATTTTGACAGATGTAACATGAGCATGAAAAGGACGGCAACAAGATCGAAAAAGTAGAATATATGATCCGTCTTTTTCGTGTATGTGTGTGGTCTGGCCTGAGGAGAGCCAAACATTTTCATGGCAAGGTTTGTTGGTGTAATGAAGAATAACGAGAATTACAGGGAAATTGTAAGGGGCTTTGAGGGCGCTTCAATGGAGGTCTCAGGAGCCTTCAAAGGGCTTTACAAGGGGGTTTCAAGAATGTCTGGATCCTTTCAAAAGCTTTCCGATGGTTTTCAGTAGTATTTCAAACTGATAACGGGGACTTAAAGGGCGTTTCAATGTGATTATAGAAGTTTCAGAGACATTTCAGGAGCGCTTCAAAGGGTTTCAGGAGGTTTCAGCGGCACTTCAAATAAGTTAAGGGGATTTCATGGGCGTTTCAATGGGATTATGGGTTTCAACGGTTTTTCTGGAGGAGTCTCACGAGCATTTTGAGGTCAATTCAAGCGGTTTCAGGGGCGTTTCGAGGCGTTTCAGAGAGTTTCAAAAAGTCTCAGGAGCTATTTAAAAGGGATAACGAAGATTTCAGAGCCGTTTCAATAGTATTACGGGGGTTTAAGGGGTGTTTAACGAGGTTTTAAGGACAATTCAGAGACAAGTGTTAGCCTCCTGGGACCCCCAATCCCCCTGTGACCCCCTAAAATGCCCTGAAACCTCCAGGTACCCTCCCAACCCCCTGAAACGCTGCTGAGACTTCCAAAGTCTGGCCAAACTCTATGCTCCATACAATTTAAAAAGAAATTGTATGGACAAAAGTCTACGAGGGGGGAGGGGGGTTTGAGATGGCCACATTTTGGTCTACGTGGTTTATGAACAGCCCCCTAGCATCTCGTTACGTATTTAACTACACCACATGCTTCGGGGTCTCCTCGTTGACCAGGCAGGTTTTTTTTCTCCTCATCTGTAGAGCCTTTTAACCACTGCGTTGGCCAGGTTGGGTAGGTTGGGCAAAGCAGGGATTCTGCTTGTCCAAATCGATGTAGGAACTTCTGAAGCATCCATGGCCTGACAGAAATTGCCTCAGGTAAAAGTCCACTTCGCATTGTTTTGTGGACGTTGATGCCGATACATTTGGAATGCGCTAGTAGGTCCAGCTTCCGTTATCCGCGTTGTCCTACTCTTGTTGCCATTTATCTTTAGAATCCGCTGTCGCGCACAAATTTCCCAAATGGAGGAGTACGTGCCTCTGGAGCCGACCTACGGATACCTGTACAGTGTACACACTACTGGCAACACGTATTGCCATACGCCGGAAATTGCGTGGAAAAGTGGTACGGTAGCACCGCTCCAGGAGTTCCTTTTGGGATTCCACAAGAATCTCAGGAATGTTTCGCGATTTCTTCACAAATTTGTTCCTGGACTGCTACAAGAGCTTTTTGTAGGATTCCCAGGGAGTTCTTGATGAGATTCTTCCGGTGATTTATTTAGGCTTACTTCAGAATTTCCCTCTGGCGTTCTTCCAGTTTTTTTCTTCTGAGATTCCTAAAGAGGTTCCTCCTGGGATTCCTTCTAGAGCTCTTGCCAGGATTCCTCCAAGAAGTACACCCGGGATTCTTCCAGGGATTCTTTCCTGGTTTGCTTGAGGAATACTTTCTGAGATTTTTGCCGTTGTGGGAGGTACTGGCGAAAGGATTTCAGGAGTTCCTGGATTTAAAAAAAAATCTTCCGAAATTTCTCTAGAAATAAATTCCGAGATCCCTCTAGGACAAGCTCTAGGATTACTCCTTTCAAGATTACCCAAGCAATTTTTCCTGAGATTCTTCCAGGAATTCCTTCCGTGGTTTCTCCACAATTTATTTTTCTAGGATTACTCTAGGATTTCCTACTGTGATGTCTCAGGCAGTTATATCTGAGATTCTTTTTCCTTCTAAAGTTACCTCTGAAATCCTTCCAGGAGTTTCTTCTGGGATTCCTTCTGGGACTTCAAGGGATTTCTCATGGAGTTCCGGGAATTCTCCAGGAATTCCATCCGAAATTCTCCTAATAGCTTCTGATAAAAACCAGGAGGAATTAGCTGGAGTATTTCCTTAAGGAAATCCTGTAGGTTCCTTGAGGAAATCCATAAACAAAAACTGCAGCAGGAATTTCTCAATATACTCCCTAATCAACTTCTGGATGATTTGCATTAGAAACATCTGAAAGAATTCCATAATGAACTTCCAGAGGATCTGCAGGAACTCCAAACGAAGCTCTTTACGGAATCCAGAAAAGAGTTCCTGGATGAATTCTGGAATCAGTTTCTAAAGCCCGGAATGAGTTCCAAGAGGAATCCCGGAAGAAGTTCACGAAGAAATCCGCGAAGGAGCTGCCGAAGAAATTTCAGGAGCAATTCCTGGCAGAAACCTAGAAAAATAAACCCGGAGAAATCCCTGATGGAGCTTCCGAATGAATGCAGGAAGTATGTTGGGAGAGAAACCAAACCCCTTGTCCAACTACCGTTACCAGTTCTGCGCTGGCAGAAAAAACCCTCTCACACATTCACATGTATCTTTCTTTCATAAAAGCATAACTATTGTTGAACTTGGGCAAATCGGACGCGTTTTTATTGCGGTTCCGAGTTTCCCCCAAAAATACGGTCCACTCGGCTTATCGGAATGTACAAAAGAAGGAATCTGGAGGGGAATCCCGGAAGAGGTTCTTGGTGGAACCCGGAAGAAGTTTCCGGTGGAATTACCGGAATCCCCAAGGGGACGGCAACCTATTTTTTCACTGTGGAGTTTGACAGGTTGGACTGTGCCTCCTTACGTGGAGCATAAATTTATGCTCCAGCCAAAATATTCACAAACACAGTCGTGAAATTTGCATGTTTACCTTTTTACGAGGGATATCGGTGCAAAACGCTTACATCGCATAAGATCTCATAAAAGTGTTGATCATGAAAAAGCGGCAATAATTTTCAATTTCAGAGTGTCGATGTGTAAGTGAAGTTCCTACAGAGAGTGGGAATTGCGTGTGAAAAGGCATACAACACCTCTTTTCACAAACCTTGTTTGCCAAAGCGCGTTTTTCCTTATTTTCTCCCGCTGCTGTATTCAGTAAATGTTGGTAAAACTGAGCACTGGTGCACATGATAAGCGGCAACAAAATCAGATCACCGTAGCACCCCCGTGGGAATCCCGGAAGGAATTCTTGAAGCAATGCCAGAAGTAGTTCCTGAAAGAATCCTGGAAGGAGGCCCTGGACAAATTCCAAAGAAGTTTTTAGAGGAATACTGAAGAAAGTTCTTGTAGGATTCTTGGAAGGATCTCAGAATGAACTCCTTAAGAAATCCCAGAAGGAACTCCGGGAGTAATCTCGCATAGAATTCCTGGAAACCCTGACGGAATTTTGGAATGAGTTTCTGGAGGAATCTCGGAATAAATTCCTGAGAGAACGCCTGGAGGAATCCCGAAAGAAATCCCGGGTAAAATTTCTCAGGAATGCCTTCTGAAAGTGAAATTCCGAAGACATTTCAAAAGAAACTATTAGGAGAATTAAGGATGGAATTGCTGGAGGAGAAATCTTAGAAAAAATCTCCGGAAGAATCTCGGGAGTACCCTTTGGATGAATCCTGGCAAGAGCTCTTGACGGAATCAAAGACGGAATCTCTTTAGGAATCTCAGAGAAAGCTCATGAAAGTTTTGTCTTGATAATGAAAAACGGTCTGTTCAGTTGAACGTATTACAGTGGAATGATTTATTTAACGACTATAATCTATAACTAATAATCTATAGTCTATAACGACTATAAATAATTATTGGTTGCTAAGGCTAAGGTGAGTTGCGGACTACTACACATATTCAATACTCCTTCCTAGTCCGCGATTCCTAAAATTTGTCGTAGTTTAGCTTGTTTCTGAATGGTCATCTCTTTCGTTAAACCGTCCGCAGCTTGATCCGTCGTGGGGATGTACTCCAGCTTCACGTTGTTCTGTTCAAGGCACTCATGAATAAAATTGTAACGAATGCTCACGTGCTTCGTCCTAGGGTTGTAGGATCCATTCCTTGCGATGCTGATTGCGGACTGATTATCGCAGTAGATGGGCATCGCTTCAACTTCCGTGAACTCCGATCGCAGGTTCCTCCACCACATAGCCTCTTGTATTGTCCGCGAGAGCGACATGTATTCCGCCTCGCACGACGAAAGAGCTACTGTTGGCTGCTTCTTGACGCTCCAGGATATCGCCGCTCCTTGCATGGTAAACAGGTAGCCAGACGTGGATCTTCGATCATCAGGGTCTCCTCCCCAATCGACAAATAGCGGCCTGCTTCCTTGAATGGAACTTTTTGCATCTCCATTGTCTCTTCAGCTGTTTTGAGAGCCATTGATTTTTCGAGCTTGATGCTTGAATCGGCTGGGGTTGCTGCCGATCTAGCGCCCGTCATCCCAAAGCGATTAATTATCTTCTCAATATAGGCTTCTTTATCCAACGAAAGTCGTCCTTCTGTCCGATCTCTGGCGATTCGGATTCCCAGGCAGTGCGTGGCTTCTCCAAGATCCTTCATATCGAACTTCTCCATCAGGTATTGCTTCAGCTTCATTTTCAAAGCGCGATTGTTCGTAAAAATTAGTAGGTCGTCCACATAAATCGTCACAAACAGAATCTTGTCTCGATCGATGATCCAATACAAACAGGTGTCTACTAACGATCGTCGCAGTCCAAATCCTCGTAACACGGCGTCCAGTTTCTCGTTCCATACGCGGCTTGACTGTTTGAGGCCGTACAGTGCTCTACGGAGTCTGCACACCTTTCCATTCACCTGATCGAATCCTTCCGGTTGAACCATGTACAATTCTTCATCGCCAAGTTCGCTCTGCAAGCAGGCAGTTACCTCGTCCATCTGGTCCACATCGAGGTCAAACTTCACCGCCAACGCCATGAGGTAACGAATCGTCGCGTATCGTACCACCGGAGAACACACCTCTTCGTAATCAACGCCGGGTTTCTGCGAGCAGCCTTTGACCACCAGTCTTGCCTTGTACCGCTGTATGCTGCCATCGGAACCTCGCTTGATCGTGAACCAACTTGTTACGAATTGCCTTTCGTCCTTCGGGAAGATCGGTCAACGAAGCGATTTCTTTCTTCATCGCTTGAATCCACAAGTCCCGATCAGGTCGCCGCATGACCTCGTCATAGGTTTGGGGGTTGTCCTCCATAGCACCACCGACAATCGATGGATGAGATTGCTGGGAGGAATAAACATCGCCAGAAAAGGAACCGTAGCTAATGCAATCACTATTCTTGCCTGGACAAGTGCGCTCCCGACCGCTGCGCCTCAACCCTTGTTGACTTACTTCAACTGGTCTTAGTTGCGGTGGGAGCGCGTCGCTGCCAGCATTTTCGAAATCATCACTGGACGCCTCTAATGTGTTGTTTCTGGCTTCTTCTTCTTTATCGTCGGAGTTGGTTACGATCTCGTCAGGACAGTCTCTCGCTTGGTCTCTTGGCATTACAATTTCTTCTGTGTACAGCTCCATGAATTCGACTTCAGCAGTTTCCTGAACACACGCGGTTGTGCTATCGCCAACACCTTTGTTGATCACAACCACGTCTCTGCTTATCAGGAAACACTTCCGGTCCAGATCATACACACGGTAGCCCTTGGTATCTTAACAGTATCCAACAAATATACCTTTCACGGCCTTCGAATCGAACTTCCTACGCTTGACCTTCGGGACATGGACCATCACATTCGATCCGAAAATCCTCAAATGCTTCAAGTTTGGCTTCCTTCCAGTCCACATTTCTTCTGGGGTTTTTCCTCCAATTGACCTGGTTGGAGAACGGTTCACCAGGTACGCTGCCGTCGACACCGCTTCTGCCCAAAAGTTTTTCTTCAAATGCGCTTCATTCAATAGACATCAAGCTTTCTCCACCAGGGTCCGATTCATCCTTTCCGTGGTACCATTTTGCTCTGGTGTATACGGACAGGTCTTCTGATGACGGATTCCATCTTTCTCCAAAGCCTTGCGGAATTCTTCATTGACGTATTCTAACCGGTGTCAGGCCATTCGGCCGAAGGTCATTAGGCCGAAGGTCATTAGACCGAATGGTCATTAGGCCGAATGGTCATTGGGTCTTCTTCTTGCCGTTACGTCCCCACTGAGACAAAGCCTGCTTCTCAGCTTTATGAACACTTCCACAGTTATTAACTGAGAGCTTCCTCTGCAAATGACCATTTTGCATGTGTGTATCGTGTGACAGGCACGAAGATACTTTATTGATGCTGAATCTACTGATATTTTACCCATGAATTTTTCCTTCTTTAAAATATAGGCTATTCTTTCTAGTTTCATTGTTAAACTAGTTCTTGGCAAAAAATTGTTGGAAAAGGTAAAAACAACGGCTAACTTTCAATTCGTCCTAATGACCATTTGGCCTAATGACCATTCGGCCTAATGACCTTCGGCCTAATGACCCAGCATCATTCTAACCTATTGTCGATTCGAAGAATCTTGAATCTCTTACCGGTTTGACGCTCCGCCTTCGCTTGAAAAGATTTGAACGATTCAAACACCTGGTTTTTCGTACGCAGGACATACACTACGACACGCTTGCTCGCTTCATCCACGAATGTAGCAAAATAACGGCTGCCACCCAATGACGGCACCTCTATCGGTCCGCACAGGTCGGAGTGCACCAGCTCCAGTACTTCCGATGCCCTGGTTTCACTTGACTGAAATGGTAGACGGGCTTGCTTGCCTTCCAAACACTTCACGCAATCCGCCAACCGCTCGTTTTGGGAACTCGACACCTTCGGAAGACTTCATCAGTTGCTTCGAACTCGCCTCGTTCAGGTGACCCAACCGGCGATGCCACAGTTCGATTCCGTTGGCCAGAAACGTCCTTTCCGGCTGGACCAGACGATATAGTCCACCTTCCTCAACTCCAGGAACTACCAGTTGGCCATCCTCGTCTAGAACTGCACACTTATTTGCCGAGAAAACAACGGTGTGGCCTCGTTTGCACATGGTACTCACCGATAACACACACTTAATTCAGATTGCCGGGATATCAGCATTTTTCCATTCTTTTGCCGAGATTTGCACAGCCGAGTAATCAGCAAACAACAATTTTGCTGAGATCTCAGCAATTTTGACAGTTCATTGCTGAGCATCGGCAATCGTTTTGCTGAGAGTCAGCTAACAAATGTCACTTTTTGCTGGGATATCAGCGAATAGTTTTACTGAGCAGACGGCTGTGCGCGTTTTTGCCGAGCCCGCAAATCTGTTTTGAGTGTGCAGGTTCTTTGCTAAGTCTGGGATCTTCAACACGTCGTGGACATTAATCAAGCCATCTTCACTCCGCAGGCCAACGGTACCTCTTGCCACAGCTTTCATGCTACCGTTGTTGGCTGTTCCTACGTTGTGCTCCAGAATCTTCTCATCGGTAAATCCTTGATTTTCTCGCGCCATGTTGCACGTTGCTCCTGAGTCGAAATACCACGCGTCGTTTCTATCATCTTCTATCCCGAAGATGCTGCACAGCCCTTTCGGTTTCGATTTGACGCGCTCTGGGCATTTGACAGCGAAATGCCCTTGCTTTCCGCAGTTGAAACACGCCTTCTCTGTCTTCGACTTCTTCTCTGGCCTTTTTGACTTACCCGGATACGCGCTTCGCTCCGTGGTTCGCTCCGTTCCGCGAGTGTAGAGAGCCCCGTCGTCGCTGCGTGTTTCAGGACCTCTCTCCATCTTGCCATCTTGTTGGATCTTCGCTTTGACCGCATCCAACGTAAGTTTCGCTCCAGAAGCCTCCAACCCCATGATCATGGGCTCGTAATATTCCGGCAGTCCCATCAGCAACAGCGCCACCAGCCAGGATTCATCCACCTTGCATCCAATCGTCGATAGTTTGTGGCTGGTACTCATAAGCTCGTTCACGTAGTCTTCAACGCTTGAACAGTTCACGAGCCGAATCGAAGTAAGTTTGCGCAGGAGTCCAATCTTCCGGATCAAGCCAGAGTCTTGAAAAACATCGGCCAGCTTCTTCCAAGCTTCTGCTGCATCGGCCGCATCCTGAACTAGGTTATAGTTATAGCTTTCCAAGCTGAGGCAAATTGTCGCCAGCGCTCGCATCTTGAGATCGGCTGCAACGACTTCTCCTCCGGCAGGTTTGGTGTTTGGTGTGAAAAACCACGGCACTCCAGCTACTTTCACGGATCAGTATCATCCGCATCGCGGAAGCCCAGGTCGAATAATTTTCACGCCCCTTCAATTTCTCGATGGCCGGCATGGCAATGGATCCCGTTGTAACCCGAACGCTTCCTGCTTCAGTTCGACTTCCAATTCTGCCGCCGTCTTGAATTCCGGAACGTGCTCCATTCGAATTCATCTTGACTCTTCTACTTCTTTCCTGTTACGGATTGTTACGGACTGGGCCCATAACCTTTTGTCTTGATAATGATAAACGGTCTGTTCAGTTGAACATATTACAGTGGAATGATTTATTTAACGTCTATAAATAATTATTGGTTGCTAAGGCTAAGGTGAGTCGCGGACTACTATACATATTCAATAGAAAGAGCCCAAGAGAATCATCAAGAGCTTTCTAGGAATCCCTAATAAAGCTCCTGGAGGAGTCCTGGAACAAATTTGTTGGAGAAACCACTAAGGATTTTTAGGAGAAATCGCGGATGGAATTCCTGTGGAATCCCAGAAGGACCTTTTAGAGGGGTACCACACTGCCCAGAATCTTCTGCATACAATTCAGAAGTGGTAGCCACTAGACCAAAAAAAAAACACCAAACCTGCATAAAAGTAGAATTAGTGTGTTTTCAAAATTCTTCCTTTTCCTTTTACTGAAGAATTGATGCTCATATTTTCGCCATTTTCCGGCATTTTTTTTCGTTGTAATGCTTTACCTATTCTTATGCATCCATATTTCAAATCATCATTCAAAGGTAAGATTCACAGTACATAATATCAACATCGACTTTCTCCTCTTAGCGTAAAAAAACATGCATCTGTGTGTAATTGGTGCCGGCGTGGTCGGACTGACCACGGCACTGGAACTGCAGCGGGAGTTCCGCAACGCCAACGTAACCATTCTGGCTGATCGGTTTGAACAGGACACGTGCAGTGATGTGGCGGCCGGATTGTTCCGACCCGGAACGAGCTTCTCCGGACCGACGGAGGAAATTACAAGGTAAGATTCTCTGGAATTTTGTAGTTATTTAATTTGGAAAGGAAAGGTGAACTTATTTTCATTTGCTGCCTCATATTCACTTTGTGAATACTCTCAGTTTCACAAACCGATCTGTTCCAAAAATATTGTTGCCGTTAACGGAAACAAGACGGAAATTCCGGTAATTTGAACAACTCGACAAATATACGTTGTATTTATGTATTTTATTTGAGTGTTAAATTTTTCCTGTAAATGTAGCGAACAATCGAGAATGTCTAATTCATTATCTTTCCAATGTCTGTAATTGATTTTACTCACGTTTAGTGCGTCTTTACCCGTTACGTCCGGAAAGCGGTCCCGTACGGTAGCTGCTGTGATTCCTATTTTAGTGCAGTTAAATGTTATATTCGCATGCCTAGTTCTGCGGCATAGTAACTGATATTATTACCTTTGTTGTAGATGATCCTAACTGCAGTCCCGAATCAAAGCTTATGCACTAACTGTGATAATCGCACTACTATCTGTGATCTAAATCTGTGATACAAATAAGTTAAGTTTTAAACGTATTTTTAGCATTTAAGTCAGCTACACAATTCACCTTTAGATGCACAATTTCACTGCATGGAACTACTTCTAATTTTAATAATTCAACCTATTTTTAGTGAACTTCAACTAGTTTTTTTTGTAACAAATTCATTAGTTTAGAGATTAACTATAACAGAAAGATTTTCCTCAACTCGATTGTCAACAAACTCATTTGCATATATCTATCTACATCTAATGCACCGAGTATAGGTATTTAATTTGTTTCGCTTTCTGGTGTTCCATACGATCTGCGCCGTGCGTAGCAGATGCTGAAACACAATGGGTACGTAGGCGCTTTACGCAGCTTGCGTAACAGTCCCCCCCAGTACACAAGGTCCAGGTTCTTGTGTAGTATTAATTGCGCCGACGTCCAGTACCGCAAGTTTCACTGCTGGGCGGTTGTAGATATTTGTCGATGTCCTTACGGTTGCGCTTCGAACTTGACCATTTTTGCACTTTACGTCTACCACACGGCCCTTGGGCCATAAGTTTCTTGGCAGGTCCGGGTCGGTAATAACCACTACGTCACCGACTTCGATTGGCTTCGTTGGGTAGTGCCACTTTGTCCGACGACTGATTGAGGGCAGGTATTCTCGCAACCAACGTCTCCAGAATATGTTAGCATAGATTTGCGAAGTTCTCCAGTTATTAACTAGCGTAGCGGGGCTACTATCGTAGGCTACAAGTGGCTTTGAGCCACCGGAAGAACCCAACAAAAAATGGTTGGGTGTCAGTGCTTCGTTCTCGGCATCATCAATGGGAATGTAGGTGAGGGGGCGAGAGTTGATAATGTTCTCCACTTCCAAGAGGCTGTTCCGCAGGACTTCGTCGGTAGGTGTTCTCGGGA
Source organism: Aedes albopictus (assembly GCF_035046485.1). Lineage (NCBI taxonomy): Eukaryota > Metazoa > Arthropoda > Insecta > Diptera > Culicidae > Aedes > Aedes albopictus. The sequence goes on from NC_085137.1 coordinate 412,405,689, forward strand.
GCTGCATGTTTGCTAGGATTTTCTTAACCGATTGCACCAATCTTTCCCAACTTCCACCCATATGTGGACTGCTTGGCGGCAGGAAGGTCCATTTTGTATGCGGCGTGACGAACTCTTGCATTAGCTTATCTTCATCAAGGAACCGAAGTGCTTCAGTTAGCTCGCGATTTGCACCGATGAAGTTCGTTCCTCGATCACTGAACAGTTCCACGGGTGTACCTCTCCTGCACATAAAGTTGCGTAGAGCCATGATACAAGAGCTCGTGTTAAGGGAATGCGCTATTTCAATATGGATGGCGCGTACCACCAGACACGTTATTAGCACGCCCCATCTTTTCTCACTCCGTCTGCCAACAACGACTTGGATTGGCCCAAAGTAATCAATTCCGACGTATGAGAACGGACGAGAATAAGCAGCAAGACGAGCTGGCGGAAGGTCGGCCATTACGGGCGGTTGTGGTTGAGCTCGTAGATTTTTGCAGTATTGGCAAAGTCGTCGTATCTTGTTGCAGACACTTCGAAGCTTCGGAATTCGATACACCTGTCGCAGTTCGTTGACGATGGTTTCGTGGTTAAGATGGTGGTAGCGTTCGTGGGTGAATCGTATGATGAGTGTGGTGATCGGATGCTCCCTCGGCAAAAGGATAGTGTGGACAGCATCTGGATCAATGAACTTGCATCCAGCAGCCCGTCCTTCCGTACGAAGTACTCCGTGGTCGTCCAGAAACGGTGAAAGTTTGTATAGAGAGCTGCTTCTGGGAATCGTAGCCGTCGTCCTTCCTTCAGCATCCTTCGAACTCCGCAGTAATGCAATCTCCTCGCCATATGCATCCAGTTGAACTTGTCGATAGATGTATCGTTCAGCTTCAATCAGCTCCGACTGCTTCAGGATTCCGTTGGAAGGTGATCTCCGCTGCAAATATGCTCGCAAATTTGTTGTGAACCGGAGTACGTAAGCAGTGATCCGTAGAAGTTTACGCCAGTTGGAGTAATTGGCAAAATTAAAAATGGGTTCACGAGTGGTATGGACGTTGATGCTGGCGTTCCTTTCAGTGATAGTTTCACCATGATACGCCGGCTGAGCTGGCCAGGCACTCATCTGTTGCCACATGAAATACGGTCCCCTGAACCATCGACTAGATGAGGATAGATCCGGGAATTTCTGCCATTTCGTACCTTCGTCTGCCACGTTCAATTTAGTTGGAACCCAGAGCCACTCTGATATCGCTGTGTCTTCGAGAATTTCTCCAACCCTAGCACCAACGAATTTGCTGTATCGCCTGTGATCCGTACGTAACCAACAGAGAACGTCCATTGAATCAGTCCAGAAAAACCGCTTTTGAACTGTTATTCGGTGCGTTTCTCCTATACATTTTGCCAGACGTGTTCCTACCACGGCCGCCTGAAGCTCTAGTCGTGGAATTGAAATGTATTTGAGCGGAGCGACACGAGTTTTAGCTGTAACGAAAGCACACTCAACAGAGCGATTCTCATCGAATCTGAGATAGGCGACTGCTGCGTAACCTTTCTCACTCGCGTCGACGAAAACGTGCAGCTGGACCTCGTTAGTCACGATTGATGATGATGTCACCTTACGATAGCATCGAGGAACGGAAACTGCTTCTACCTGATTCAATACCCTAAGCCAGGCTCTCCATTTGTCCAGTGATTCATCGTCTATCGGTTCGTCCCAGCCAATTTTGGAACGCCAGATCTCTTGAAGTAGCACCTTCAAATACATCAGTATATTCGCGAGGAGACCAAGCGGGTCGTAGACAGACATGAGAGTCCGTAGAACTTCCCGCTTCGTAGGAACTTGCTCTCCAGATAACAGCTCCTGTCGACAGCGTTTTGGGATCTTGAATGTAAACGTGTCGCTGATTGTATCCCACCACATGCCAAGAACTTTCTCGGTTGCCAAGTCTCCATCCCTATTTAGATCCCTTTGTGGTGTTATCTGCTCGCCCATGGAATCCAGCACCTTCTGGGAGTTCGACAGCCATCCTCGGATCTCGAACCCACCTTCCGCGTGTATGTAGCGTACATCCTGCAAGAGTTTCACAGCTTCTGCTTCGGATTCAACACTGTCGAGCATATCATCCACATACGTTCCTTTACAAATCGTCTCCACCGCTTCCGGATACTGGTCCTTGAATCGAGCTGCATTGATATTCTTCACATATTGTGCACTACTCGGTGAGCAGCTTGCACCGAACGTCATCACCTCCATTGCGTACGTTGAACGAGCATTTCCGGGGATGCCATCATTCCAGAGGAATCGCTGGCAATGCTGATCGATGGGCTTGATTCGAATTTGGTGAAACATTTCACGAATATCTCCTGCGACCGCCGTACGATATTCCCGAAATCGTTGAAGGACGTGCTGAAGCGGCGTAACCTGATCTGGTCCTTTAAGTAGAAACGAGTTGAGAGCAGAGTTGATGTACACGTGCTGTAGTCCCATGAACGGGAGCCACATGGCAAGCGAGCTCCCAGGAGCTCTGTACATTTTGAGACTGAAAGTTGTGTGCCTCATTTTTCTCAAGATGTGTCTCATGAGCTTCGTCTCATGCGCTGATTAAATTAGAAAATTTCACGACAAAAACTTCCTAAACGAACGAAAATTGATACCTTAACCTTTGCATTGAGAGTCCCTAGTCGTATCGTATAGACCAACCAGACACCTGAGTTGTGTACGGAAAAAAGTTGTTGAGGTTCTTCGTTACCAAGAAGTTGTTTTTCACCTTAGATACCAACAGCTCACGCAGCGCATGAGACGAGCTCCCCAGGAGCTAGGCGCTTAGCTCGCACCCACCAGATTTTTGTGAGCCTCCTAGCAGCGCAGCACACTGCGATTTTAAAGAGCTGGGAGACAATTTGGTAGGAGGCTCGCTGTCACATTTATGTACACATGAGCAATGGGAAACTCTGGTTGAGAGAGAAGTTTCCCACTTTGGCGGCAGCGTCCCAGACAATTCGCAGCTTACCAGGTTTGTTGGGGTTAACCACTGGGAAGATCGGTAGATATCACGAACGTCCTGAATACGTGTTCTCTTCCTGCGCCGATAGCTTGCGAATATACCCTTTCGCTTGATAGTCCAGGATTTTTTCCTGAAGACATTTGGCTAACACTGGATCCCGAGCCATGCGTTTGTTTAAGCAGTCGTGTCGTTTTAGGGCCATGGATTTGCTCGACGGTAATCGGACATCTTCGTAGCGCCATAGCAAGCCTGTCTCATATCGTTTATTCTGTAGAACAGTATTTTCTTGTAACAGCTTCATCGCTCGTTCATCATCCCTTGACATAAGCGGTTTCCCATCAAGTTGAACTCCGAGACTGTCGAGAGAGAAGTAATTTTTGACGGCTAGATGCAGTCCCTCGCACTGACAGATGTGGTAGCTGTACGAAACGTCGTTGATAGCGAGTGTTTGCCCTGACAACGAGCACGGCCCGTAGACTACCCAACCCAGCCGTGTTAATACAGCCGTCGGCTGGTTCTCGCTTCCCTCTCTAGAGTCAAAAGGGTACTCAAGCCTGGAGCTGTCAACTCCAAGTAGAATTCGGGGTTTTACTGCACTGTATGAGTCGATAGGAAGATCAGACAGATGTTGGAAGTGCTTTGCTAGCTCAGTAACCGACATTGACTGTTCAGGAAGATCTAAGCTACGCACCGTATGTACCTCCGGAAGACGGAATCGTTGTCCTGGGTTTGCAGCACTAGCAATGTCAGCCGAGAATACTACTGAATCTTGCTCGTATCTTCCTTGTCCCCCTGTCCACGAAATGCACAGTGGAGACTTCTCACCATTGAGGTTCAGTTCCTTCCACAAACTGTGCTCCATCAGCGTTGACGTTGATCCTGAATCAAAGAAGGCGTATGTCGTAATCGACCTTCCTTTACCGTGTAGAGTAACTCGTATGTACTTCAAGAGCACGTTTGGCAATGAGCGATGGTGCGCGTTCACAGATACGTTTTGTACTTGAGCGCTTGCTAACGGCTTCTTGTGTTTGCTGTCGTCGTGCAACAACCAATGATGTAGAAAGCTGCACCCATCCTGGTTGCATGGAACTTTCCTTTCGCAAGTATTGAAGTGCTTCGTCAAACACTTCCGGCAGATTTTCTTTTCGTTCACCAACGCCCATCGTGCTTTCGGCAACATCTCCAGAAAACCACTACACTGTTCGAGGCTGCTGCATTCGTTGCTACACGCTGGACAAGTTTTGTAGTCGAGCTGATCCGGTGAAGACAGTGAGTGTGCGTGAACATAGACTTCTTCTTTTCGTACTCTGATCTCTGGCTTCTGCATTTTTGTCCCAGCCGCAGGTCTGACCACCTGACTAAATGCCTCAACCATATCTCCTAGCCAGTTATTGAACTCCAACAACGTGGCAGCTCCGATCTCCTTTCGGTAGAATGTCCACTTCATTTTCAACGCTGATGGTAGACTATCTACAAGCTCCTGCAGCAATGCGACATTATACAACCTTTCGTCCATTTGGCACACTTGTATTGTCGCACACAAGTTCTGCACGGCAACGCCGAAGTCGATAATCGTCTCCATCTTCTCAGCCTTCGGAGGTGGCATCATGCGGATTCCCCGCACCATTGTCTCCACTATGGATTCCGGATTCCCGAAGAGGGTCTTCAGTCGCTTCATGACGACTGGAACGTTGTCGGGGTGTAATAGTAGACTTTTAACGGCGTTGAGTGCCTTATCGTGCAGACTCCGCTCCAGTCGATCAAGCAGTTCGTCGTTCCTGAAGGCACACATCCTAGAAGTGCGCTCGTATGCCGCGATGAATCGAGGCCAATCTTCAGGATCCCCACCAAACTTCGGAAGATCTTTAACCGTCTGTCTTGCTGCTAAGTGACTGCTGTCCAGAGGTACTGGATTACTATGCAGATGGGGTAGATATTGCTGCTGAGATGTAGCCGGACGATATCGCGGAGTTGATGTGCTCATCACTGGATGACCGAGGTTCTGCGGAATAGAATCGGTATGCTGGATGGTTTGAGCGGCTTGGTGTTGATAACTCGTCGCCGGATACGCTGTCGGTTGATGCGACGCTACAGTATACACCGGCATCGATGAGAAATTGCCCAATGGTGGCTGGTAATTCGGAGGAAATCCTGCAAATTTCTGGCTGGGTCGTAGGTTTTCGGTATATCTGACCCCAGGGGCACAAATTCCCCCAAGCTGCTGCGAGACACACGGTTGATGCGGAGCAGAATATCTAGCATGTTGCTGAACATTGGCTTGCACTACCGGGAAACCCGGGATACACGTTTGAGATTGCGGCACTACTGTTTTTCGCAGAAGCTCGTTGTACACCGGCAAAGGTGTTTCGTCCAGGGAATTTCCTGCTTCCTTCCCTGCATTCTCCGTTTTCTCCAGCCATTCGTTGATTTTCTCGAGACTCGTAACTGAATCGACTTCGGATTCGCTAAGCTCCAACATTTCGCGCTCCAGTTCCAACCGCTCCTCCAACTGCTTCTTCTCAAGCGCCTGTCTTGCTTCCAGAGCCTTTGTTTGTAGTTCTCGTAGCTTTGCCGAACGCTTCGATGATTTTGAGGATGCTATGATGCTTCTACGGCATGTTCCAACATTGTTGACGGACGAAGTCCCCAGTGGTTTGGTATTGCCTGGTCCATTCGCTGCTTGTGTTTCCGTTACGACTTCTTCCACAATCCTGACTTGCTGCTTCTGACTCAGAGATCCGCCAAACGTTTGCCATGGCGTGTTGAGTCCAGATGTAGTTGCTTCGAACTGCTTGCTCTGCTGCTGCAACTGCAACTGCCCGGTCTGCGACTGATGTATTTGCTCTTGCCCTCGCCGTTGCAGCTCAAGTTGTGTCTGCCACTGCTCAAGCTTTTTGCGTTGTTCATCAGTCTGGTCCTGGTATTTTTGCTGCTCTTGTCGCCACTGCTTCTGCTGCTGCTCGAGACGCTCCATCTGCTCACTCAAGATTTGCCGTTGTTTGTCTAGCGTTGTTCTCACGCATCCGTTACAGCTCCAGTCGTAATCTCGGATACTATCGTTCACGTTCACACAGTCATAATGGAACCACACATTGCACTCGTCGCATTGAACCATTCGACTGTTGGTACAATCTTCATCACCCCGACGACACACTCCGCAACCCACCCCCTCACCGGGAGAACCACTTTTCGTCATGCCTGCACCCGCTACGCTACCGCTTGACATTCCGGATAAACGAAAAATTTAATTTGTTGCCGTTAACGGAAACAAGACGGAAATTCCGGTAATTTGAACAACTCGACAAATATACGTTGTATTTATGTATTTTATTTGAGTGTTAAATTTTTCCTGTAAATGTAGCGAACAATCGAGAATGTCTAATTCACTATCTTTCCAATGTCTGTAATTGATTTTACTCACGTTTAGTGCGTCTTTACCCGTTACGTCCGGAAAGCGGTCCCGTACGGTAGCTGCTGCGATTCCTATTTTAGTGCAGTTAAATGTTATATTCGCATGCCTAGTTCTGCGGCATAGTAACTGATATTATTACCTTTGTTGTAGATGATCCTAACTGCAGTCCCGAATCAAAGCTTATGCACTAACTGTGATAATCGCACTACTATCTGTGATCTAAATCTGTGATACAAATAAGTTAAGTTTTAATAGTTATTTATGTAATGAGTTGCAAAAAGTTGATTTTTTCAGCACGAGTCGTACATTTATCCAACGAGGTTTGCCGAGTTGGATAAATACGAAGAGTGCTGAAAAAATCGAGTTTTGCAACGAGTTCCACACAAAATTTTATGCAATGATTTTTTCATTATACAACTCATTTGAGTTGCATAATGTTCATAATGCAACTCAAATGAGTTGCATAATGAACATTATGCAACTATTTTTCATTATGCAACTCATTTCAGTTGCATAATGAACCGGTACAGAAAAATAGGTCATTATGATACTGAAATGAGTAGTATAAAATAGAAATTATAACACTGAATTGCATAAACGTATTTTTAGCATTTAAGTCAGCTACACAATTCACCTTTAGATGCACAATTTCACTGCATGGAACTACTTCTAATTTTAATAATTCAACCTATTTTTAGTGAACTTCAACTAGTTTTTTTTTGTAACAAATTCATTAGTTTAGAGATTAACTATAACAGAAAGATTTTCCTCAACTCGATTGTCAACAAACTCATTTGCATATATCTATCTACATCTAATGCACCGAGTATAGGTATTTAATTTGTTTCGCTTTCTGGTGTTCCATACGATCTGCGCCGTGCGTAGCAGATGCTGAAACACAATGGGTACGTAGGCGCTTTACGCAGCTTGCGTAACAAATATTGATGAGTTGATTTCAAATTACTGTATGTTATTTTCACATGACCTCTGACATTTTCTGCGTGAAACATATTAAACTTGATTGAGCCTCATTGGGTACACCACTTAGAATCCAGCGCTGTTTCTATTTCGGTTCGACGTTTAGAGAGCATTGATTTCCAACTATATGTATAGATAGGCACATCCATCGGTCGGCACATGCCGATACAGACCTGTAATAGACGTCCCTAGAAGGATGCTTTCACAGGAACTGTGTAACGGGCTGGCGCGGACGACGACGATGATCGGGTCTCCTGCAATCGAAGTGACATGATTGCCTTTAATCGGTTTATTTTCGATTTACACCTTCTCCGAGTGAGTGTCCTTTTCAAGTAGGGTTGTTCGCCATTTCTCTCTACACGCACAGCTTACACAGTGCGTTAGATTTTTTTTTTCGTTCGAACTGAATTCGAATATCTGATTCAGTTATAGAAGTTAACATTATTTTTGCTGTATCATTATTACATACACAAATTTAAGTAACTAAAAGGTGCTTTTATGGCAGATTTTCCAGAAGTGTACAATTCAATATATTCTAAATCGCTACGCAATCTATGGAGATGCATGGTTTTTCATTTCCATTTCTAATGTTTCCGTTGCTTAGTGAACGCCAAAATCTGATACAGAGAATGCATTTTTGATGAAGCTGGAAAGCTAATGAATTTTGTAACACTTTTTTTTTGCACACTGTTGGTTCACACGATTGGCGTTGGCCAACGCAGTCGATGGAATCGATAAAAAGGTTGCCACGACCACGAAGCACTATTAGCTCCAGGTCTGACTTTATCCAGACCTGACCTACCCACGACACCGCACTGGAAGATGGAATATTGCGGTCGATGGGATTGTGACTGACAGTTTAGCTGGAATGCTGAAGGCCAAAGCCGTGATAGTCATGGGCTTAGCAATATCTTGGAGAATTTAAGTTTTTTTCTTCACTGCTTTATTAGGTTTTGTATTTCACTAGGCACATCCATGCCATGTCATTCTAGAGCAACTTTTGGTATCGTGAAACTCGTAATGTTGCATTACAAAATGATGGCAAAATGGAGCCCAACAGATGTCAAATACAAATTCACCACATGGTTGCCAAAAGCCAAGATCTTTCTTATGTATCTACGCTCAATTGGACTGTTATGTATACGGTGCTGTATAAGAGCTCACCTCGCGTTATTGTCCTTCCCAGAATGCCGCCAGGTGTTTCAAAAATAAAACTGTGGTATTTGCGGTTTAATGGCAATTTGGTTTGTGCATAGCACCTGTATACTTGATTATATGCACTATCACGGCGACCGTGCATAGATTAAGTATCAAGACGAAATTATAGAAAGTGCCAGTGGCACTGAGGCAAATTGCTGGCGGTGGTGTGGGAATAAGCAGTGGTTTACAAACGAGTTATTCTATCCTTGGAGAACAGCATTCTTTGTCAAGACCCTTGAACATAGAATACATTCAAACTAGGACAAAATTACGTTGAAATATATCTCAACGCCAGCAACGGAAACTTTCCGACATACACTCCCGATCAAAACACGTAATTTTTAGGCCCATATCCCTTTCGTGACGAACCAACACAATTGTGCTGTTGAGCGGTAACAGTTTTGCATATTTTTTTATCCGCTTAGACTTTGTTTTATATGATGTAAATTGTTTCAATAATTCAGTCATTACTTATACTTGTATGTGTGGAAATAAACTTTTGTTTACGTTGACTGTAAAATTTAACTCAACAAGGTAAACAAAATGTGGAGCAAAACGGTAAAACATGAAAAAGTTTTATCTGTCGCATATTTTTTATTTCTGATTTATCTGCGTAGTCATCGCTAGAAATCGAAAGATAAAGAGTAGTTCTTTCAAATGAGGAAAAATAATTATTGCTTTATTCGGGAAATCTGAGAGTTCTGGAGAGCCAAAGTTGAGCAATTTGTATGGAGATTCCACTTTTTTGCGCTCCGTCACGAAAGGGATATCTCCGCCAATTTGCATCCGATTTCAAAAATATTTGTATTTAAACTTTACCCAAAGTTGGGGATTTTTTTTAGTGTCGTACAAATTGGTCCGAAGGGTTTCAGATTTTCATGAACCTTTTTCCACAGGATACATGAACAAAACAAATTGAGAAAAATTCATGGTCGCCTATTTTTTCGGAAAACTCAGGTGCATATTTTCTATTTTTACCTGACACTACTTACTTTGAAAAATTATAACTCAAGAACAAAGCACCATACAATCAAAGTTTTTTTTTGAAAATGAGAGCAAGTTTTCTCAGAAATCCAAAAAAATATGAGCTGAAAAAAGTTTTCCACGAAATTTTCCACCTTTAAAAAAATCATAAAGAAAAGCCGAAAAAACTATGTCCGAACTAGCGGAAAATTAAAAAAAAAATTGAGAAGGTAATTTCATAAGCGTTAATCGCTGAAATTTATGGAATGCGCTTTTTTTTCTGAGTTATGGTCAATTTTGTGAAAAATGACCTTGTACGCATATAGCTTATTAAATTACCTTCTCAAAAATATTTGTTTTTGAAAATTTTCCGCGAGTTCGGGCATAGTTTTTTCGGCTTTTCTTTATGATTTTGTCTCATTTTCAAAAAAAAAAACTTTGATTGTATGGTGCTTTGTTCTTAAGTTATAATTTTTCAAAGTAAGTAGTGTCAGGTAAAAATAGAAAATATACACCTGAGTTTTCCGGAAAAATAGGCGACCATGAATTTTTCTCAATTTTTTTTGTTCATGTATCCATGAGCTCAGCCTGTGGAAAAAGTTTCATGAAATTTAACACTTTACAGGAAAAATATACAAATGGAGCCAAAACTACTTTTAGTATTTATTACAACGTGTGCCAATGATATGAACCCTGTACCAGTTATGGTTACATTTTTTAACTTCGGTTCCTTTTCGCACTATTTGCATGCATTCCTTATGGGATTAGCCATAACTGGTATACTATGGCGGAAAAGGGTGCAAGGAAGCCGAAATTTTAAGGAAAATGATTTATTTCTACCATAATTTGAGCAAAATGTGGAATTTAAATGAGTGCAACCATCTTTTGTGAACGTGATCTGTTGTTCACAATTTTTTTCTTGCTGGTTTACGCCGCTAAAGGGTGAAAATCAACTATGACGAATGATTGGTACTATAACCATAATTGGAACACTTACCCTAGTGGCGTATTTTGTAAACGCTGAGGCTCAAAAATACAGGTATAAATAATAACTTGATCATAAAAATTAATTACATCACATAGTTTAAGGAAAGGGCTAGGACATTTGGTCGAATGACATTTGGTCGAACGGACATTTGGTCGAATGGACATTTGGTCGAAACCCATTTTTTGGAAGAAGAAGCATATGACATTTAGTCGAATGGACATTTGGTCGAAAGGCACTAACTGATGAAGAGTTTTGAATGGAAAATAATTTTATAGATTTCGGTATCATAATTTATATGTTACTGAACTTATTCGGTTGAAAGTACGTTTGGTCGAATGGATGTTAAGTCGTATAGCAATTTAATCGTGTTTAATTATATCAAACTTAAAAAGCAAACATTGTAGTGCAGTGTAGGTTTCAGCTCTTCTTTCCAGTTTCACCATTTCATTGCGTTTTTGTGTATAACATACTTGTTGTCACCGAAACTCTTTTAGCGTTCCCAATTCACTCAAACACGGATGTTTTATGGGATGTGCTTTAGCTGTAAGTTTATTTAGTTAGTTTAGATTTGCTTGTGCATGAACCATTAATACTTACAAATTTTCGGTAATTCTTCACAAAATTCTTCCCTTTTGGTCTTCCAATTTAGGTTATCAAATTACTAGAATAACAAATTTGCATGAACTTTATCCATAGGTAACAAACTATTACTATGCTCACTTCCAAATTCACCTTTAGTTACAAAAAGTAGGTTTTTATCAAATTTTAATAACTTGTTTAGGAATAACTAATGAAATAATCAACTTTCAGCAGAGTAAATTCTGGCACGTTTCTATGCGAGCACGAAGTTTGTTGTTTTTCTTTGTTCAATAGTTCAATAATGCCACCTCATCCCGTATCATTCATTCGATCGCAATAGTTGTCAACAATAGACACGATCGAAATAGAACGGCGACTCACGTGTTAGGCCATCTCCATCGCAGGGAGGGTTTCGTCGGAACAGCGTTTTTGTGTATAACATACTGGCTTTTCCATCAAATATTTTTCCTTCTTTTCAACATATGCTGTTCTTTCAAGTGTATTATTTGTGCTGAGAGTGAAGAGTGGACATTATGGTTGTAATTTTTTCATCTATGATTTTTCCTTCTTTTGAACATAGGCTATTCTTCCAAAATTCGTATTTGTAGGGGAGACTGGGGAGACTTGATCCCTTTTTCTTAATGTACCTGAAACTTTAAGAAAAAACACAAAACTAGATCCGATTTCCATACAAAATGACAGGTAAACATCTATCGCAAGTTAATACACAACCAAATGCCTTTAAATTATTGTTAAAGTTTTCAAAACTGTGTTTTTATGGAGGCATGTCTTATGATGTATTTTTCAAAAATGGTTGACACTTGATCACCCTTGCAGCACATGGTTTATTTAAAGGGAAAATAATTCCAGAGTCTTCCTATTCATTTTCTTTTCGAGTTTTCTTGTATTTCCGATGAATATGGAGTGTTTGAAATTGTAAGATTTACTTAAATTTTTAAGGATATGCCGTATTTTCAAAATGGGGAGACTTGATCCCCTTTTTCTTAGTTTGTACTAAAGTTATAATTATCTGACACATTTTATCGTTGAATAGACTAGAATTCCAAGTAAATAGGGGCTTCCGAATAGAATTTTATTTTTCACATGTATAATGTGTGTGTAACCCTCGAGGGATCAAGTCTCCCCATGTCACTGTTGTGTATACTAAGCTGATTTAATTAAAATATATTAACAACAGCCTTATTTGGATAAATAAGTTTGAAAATATTTTATTTAAACTATGTGCTGTGAAATTTTTACACGATTTGGTTCAATTTTCACAAAATTATTGAGATTTTTCGGAATCGCCTAAAAGATTTCTGATGGACTGAAAACAAACCATCAGCCGTTAAAAAATAATGCAATGTACAATCAAAATCACTTGTAGCCAAAACATAGTCGTTTGTCCAGGAGTAGTTTTGGAAAAAATATGCTAGAAGAAAAATGTTTTTAATTCCGAGCAAATAGGGGGGGAACAAGTCTCCCCAGGGATCAAGTCTCCTCAGTCTCCCCTACTATGTTTGAATGTTATAGCTGCTGTCTTTTTATCATGAATTTGTCCTTCTTTGAAACATAGGCTATTCTTTCACTTTTATTTATTTCATTGCGTTTTCCTGTACCAGCTACTGAATGTTTCAGAAGCATTGTCTCCTTTTGAATACAAGCTGTTTTTCCGTTTGATATTTGGATGTTATAGCTGCAGTCTTTTTCATCGGATATTTTTCCTTCTTTTAAGGACAGATTGGTTAGGATCCCAAAATGGCCGCCACAATGGCCGACTTTGGCACTTACTCGCTACTTCGAGCGTACAAACCTCTTCGTAAACAAAACCAGCGCACCTGATTTTCTTGTTTCAAGCTTATTATAAGTGAGCTAATAACATCATTATAAAATGCACTGTTGTTTGAAGCTTGTTTCTTGAGAATTGTGCGTCTGAAGTTCTGATGCACTGTTGAAGTGGGATTTCAAGACGTTTGTCCTTAAACATAGGCTATTCTTTGACGCAGTGTTGCATATGAACTGAACGCGAGCCAAAATTATTATGTATGCAACAAGTTGCAAAATGATTTTTTTTTTCAGCACGAGTCGTACATTCATTCAACGAGGCTTGCTTGTTCAATAACATATAAATAATTATGATACCGAAATCCATAATATTATTTTCCACTCACATCTCTTTTCAGCAGTTAGTGCCTTTCGACTAGATGTCCATTCGACGAATTGTCCATTCGACTAAATGTCATATGCTTCTTTTTCCAAAAAATGGGTTTCGACCAAATGTCCATTCGACCAAATGTCCGTTCGACCAAATGTACTTTTGACCAAATGTCATTCGATCAAACGTCATTCGACTAAATGTCTTTCGACCAAATGTCATAGATCCAATCTGCAAAGATACAGCTTTCAGCAAAGTTGTTCAGAAGGTCTTTCGCATCGTAAAGGCAAGCAGTTTGGCTCACAGTTCTGCCGATTTTAACAGCTCTATCTCACGATCTTGATGAAATACGAGGTTCGAGTCTTCGGCAAAGTTGTTCAGAAGGCGAGGGCCATATGCATCAGGAAGGCAAAAAGTTTAGTTAAAGTTCTGCAGCTAGGTGCCGCATCTGAATCAATTAAATAAGAAATGCATCAGATATGAAGTGAATAAGACCTGAATCACATGAATATGATGTGAATCAGACCTGAATCACTTGAATATGATGTGAATTAGATCTAAATCACTGGAATATGAATCCGATCTGAATCACTTGAATGTGAAGTGAATCATATCTGAATCAATTGAATTTTAAGTGAATCAGACTTGAATCACTTAAATATGATGTGAATCAGACCTGAATCACTTAAATATGATTTAAATCAGGTCTAAATCACTGGAAAATTAAGTGAATCCGATCTGAATCAATTGAATATGAAGTGTATCAGATCTGAACAAGACCTGAATCACTTGAGTGTGAAGTAAATCATACTTGAATCACTTGAATGTGAAACGAATCAGATTCGAATCACTTAGTGGACAAGACCTAAATCACTTAAATATGATGTGAATCAGACCGCAATTACTTGAATATGAAGTAAATCAGATCTAAATCACAGGAATATCAAGTGAGTTCGGTCTGAATCACTTCAATGAATCAAACATTCAAACCTGAATCATTTGAATATGAAGTGAATCATACTTGAATCATTTGAATATGAAGCGAATCTGATTTGAATCACTTGAATATTTAGTGAGCAAGACCTGAATCCCTTGGATATGAAGTGAATCAGACCTGAATCACTTCAATATGAAGTGGATCCGATCTGAATCACTTGAGATGAAGTGAATCAAACCTGAATCATTCGAGTATGAAGTGAACCGTACTTAAATCACTTGAATATGAAGGGATGAACCAGAACTAAATGACTTTAATATGAAGTGCATCAGATTTGAATCATTTGAATATGAAGTAAAATCAGATCCGAATCAATTGATCATGAAATGATTTCAAAGGTTGTCTCTTTTGACTTTTTTATGATGTTTTATTAGAATATCCGAAGATATTTTAGTATGCCACCTGCAATTTGGCACACATGGTAAAATTCTTGTGACAATCCTAGAAAATCAATAAAATAACTATTGAAGGTTATTTCCTGAGGTTTCCATAGAAATTCCCAAAAATGTCTTTCAGAAATTTTAGAAATTTATGTTAAATTTATCGATGAAGTTTTGGAAAAATTTCTGTGGAAACTTTTAACTGATACTCGCCCAGCGTCCTATTTATAGGACAGATGCCCCGAACGCCCAGCGTCCTATAAATAGGACAGTCCTTTTGATGTGAATATCTCCAGAATTATGCAAAATTTAAGAATATTTTCTTCAAGGATGACGTTCTCAACACCCAAACTTTGCTCATAGTGGACAATATAGTTTGTGACTGGTTCACTATTTAGGTGGCGTAAACGATGCTGCAAAGAATGCATATTGTCACGATCTGCAAGCTTCATTTCCAATGCGAAAAAAAATCCCTGGAATCTTGACAATGGTTAATAATTTACAGTTCATTTCTTCGGCAGAGTTAGATGGCGGCTTAGGTTCCAAGATGGCGGTCAAAACTCCAGAATATATGCTTTTTATGCAATATAGGTATGTATCGATCGGACTTCGCAAGTAGAACTCAAAAATGAATATCCGACGCCATTTTGAAATCCAAGATGGTGGACCATATCCAAGATGACGGCCATGGAATGGTAGTTTGATCTATAATACCATGCAATATAGAGATGAACAGCCTAGGGCTGAAAATCTCTTTAATAAACATAAAAAAAAAATGCAATATCAGTGGAGCGGACCTGGTGTGATGGTTAGAACACTTGACTATAACGCCGAGGACCTGGGATCGAATCCCACTCCCGACAAACTCACAAAATGTGAGTTCTTCCTTCGGAAGGGAAGTAAAGCGTGGGTCCCGAGATAAACTAGCCTAGGGCTAAAAATCTCGTTAATACAGATAAAAAAAAAAAAAAAAAAAAAAAAAAAAAAAAAAAAAAAAAAAAAAAAAAAAAAAAAAAAACGTGCAATATGGGTATCTATCGATCGAACTTGATGAGTAGAAATAAAAAATCAATATTTAACGCCATTTTGAAATCCAAGATAACGGACCATATCGAAGATGGATGGCGGCCACGAAATGGTAATTTGAGCTATGATACCATACAATATGGGTATCTACCGATCGTGCTTCATGAGTAGAAGTCAAAAATCGACATTTGACCCTATTTCTTCTTCTTCTTCTTTTTGGCTCTTGGCCTGCCTCTCTTCAACTTAGTGTTCTTCGAGCACTTCCACAGTTATAAATTGAAGGGCTTCCTTTGCCTGCCATTGCATGAATTTGTATATTGTGAGGCAAGTACAATGATACACTATGCCCAGGGAGTCGAGAAAATTTTCCCGACCGGAACGGCAATCGAACCCACCATCTTCGGATTGGCGATCCATAGCCTTAACCATTAGGCTAACTGGAGACCCCTTGACCCTATTTCGTCCAAGATGGTTATCTATCGATCGGGCTTCAAGAGTAGAAGTCAAAAATCGATATTTGACCCTATTTCGAAATAAAAGATGGCGGACCTTATCCAAGATGGCGGCCACAGAATGATAGTTTGAGCTATATTACCATGCAATATGGGTATCTAGCGATCGGGCTTTATGAGAAAAAGGGTAGAGGGTCATGGTAGATGGAGGGGTATCGGGTAGGATAGAGAGTAGGTCTGAGGGTAGGAAAATGTTAGGGTAGAATAGGGTAGACGGTACGATTAAGCACAATATAGACTAGAGGGTACGGTAAAGGATAGGGCAGTGGTTATGGTAAAGGATAGTTTCGAGGGTAGGGCAGATGGTAGGATTGAAGGTTATGAGAGAGCGCAGGATAGAGAATTCCTTCAAAGATTCCTTCCAGGGTTCCTGATGTTATTCTTTAAGGGATTCCTCCCGAAAAAAATGAAAAAGATTTTTTTCCAGGCAATCCCAGGTCATAGGGACATCTTCTATGGTTCTTGTAGGAATGCCTGCTCAGCTTCTGGCCGGCATTCCTGTCATGATCTATCTAAGAATTCCATCAGATATTCTTTACGGGATTCCTTCAGGAATAACTTCAAGGATTTCTGCCAGAATTGCTTCAGAAAATCCTGAAAGGATTCTTTCTAAAATTTTAACCAGCATTCTTTCACGGATTTCTTCTAGAATTACTTCACAGATTCATTTTAGTATACTTTCAAAGTATTTTGTCGAAACATATTCGAAGAATCCTAATGGAATTTTTCCTATGGGCCGGGATCCTCGCTCGGGATTTATACAGCAATTCTTCCCGGGATTTCTTCTGTGATTATTTCAGGGATTCCTACTAAGGCTTCAGCTGAGATTCCCTCAGAACTCTATAGCATACATACATACATTTATTTGTTCAACATCATTAAGACAAGACATAATCAACAATAGTACGCCACAATACTCGGTTCGTGGCTGCCGCTCTCCATCCTCGGTCGCGCCCAATGCTCGCCAAGTCACGCTCCACCTGGTCCGCCCATCGTGCTCTCTGCGCTCCACGCCTTCTTGTGCCAACCGGACCAGTTGCAAACACCAGCTTTGCAGGGTTGTTGTCCGGCATTCTTGCAATATGCCCTGCCCACCGTATCCTTCCGGCTTTGGCCACCTTCTGGATGCTGGGTTCGCCGTAAAGTGCAGCGAGCTCGTGGTTCATCCTTCTCCGCCACACACCGTTCTCCTGCACACCGCCGAAGATCGTTCTTAGCACGCGTCGCTCGAAAACTCCGAGTGCTTGTAGGTCCTCCTCGAGCATGGTCCATGTCTCGTGCCCGTAGAGAATCACCGGTCTTATTAGCGTTTTGTACATGGTGCATTTGGTGCGGGGGTGAATCTTTTTCGACCGCAGTTTCTTCTGGAGTCCGTAGTAGGCCCGACTTCCGCTGATGATGCGCCTCCGAATTTCACGGCTCACGTTGTTGTCAGCCATCAGTAAGGATCCGAGGTAGACGAATTCCTCCACCACCTCGAAAGTATCCCCGTCTATCGTAACATTACTACCCAGACGGATCCGGTCGTGTTCGGTTCCGCCTACCAGCATGTACATTGTTTTTGAGGCATTCACCACCAGTTCGACCTTTGCTGCTTCGTGTTTCAGGCGGGTGTACAGTTCTGCCACCGTTCCAAATGTTCTAGCTTTAATGTCCATGTCGTCCGCAAAGCACACAAATTGACCGGATTTTGTGAAAATCGTTCCCCGGCTGTTGAGCCCGGCTCGTCGCATCACACCTTCCAGAGCGATGTTGAAGAGTAGACATGAGAGTCCGTCACCTTGTCGCAGTCCCCGGCGAGATTCGAATGAGCTGGATAGTTCACCCGAAACCCTTACGCAGTTTTGCACACCGTCCATCGTTGCTTTAATCAGTCTAGTCAGCTTCCCAGGAAAGCCGTTTTCGTCCATGATTCTCCATAGCTCTGCGCGGTCGATACTATCGTATGCCGCTTTGAAGTCGATGAACAGGTGATGCGTTGGGACCTGGTATTCACGGCATTTCTGGAGGATTTGCCGTACGGTGAAGATCTGATCCGTTGTCGACCGGCCGTCGATGAAGCCGGCTTGTAACTTCCCACGAACTCATTTGTTTTAGGTGACAGACGACGGAAGATGATCTGGGATAGCACTTTGTAGGCAGCATTCAAAATAGTGATCGCCCTGAAGTTCTCACATTCCAAATGGTCGCCTTTCTTGTGAATGGGGCAGATTACCCCTTCCTTCCACTCCTCCGGTAGCTGTTCGGTTTCCCAGATCCTGACTATCAGCCGATGCAGACAGGTGGCCAACTTTTCTGGGCCCATCTTGATGAGTTCAGCTGCGATACCATCCTTACCAGCTGCTTGTTGGTTTTGAGCTGGTGAATGGAATCCTTAACTTCCCTCAGCGTGGGAGTTGGTTCATTTCCGTCCTCCGCTGCACTGGCGTCGTCGTTTCTTCCGTTGCCGTGGGCTCCCGTGCCTATGTTCTCCACGCCGTTCAGGTGCTGATCGAAGTGCTGCTTCCACCTTTCGATCACCTCACGTCCGTCCGTCAAGAGGCCTCCGTCTTTATCCCTGCATATTTCGGCTCGCGGCACGAAGCCGTTGCGGGATGCGTTGAGCTTCTGATTGAACTTCCGTGTTTCTTGGGAACGGCACAGCAGTTCCATTTCTTCACACTCCGCTTCTTCCGCGGCGCTTTTTCTCCCGAAAGAGGCGGGTCTGCTGTTTCCGCTTCTGTTTATAACGTTCCACGTTCTGTCGAGTCCCTTGCAGGGAATGAAATTATCAGCAAATTGAGACGAAAAACGGCGTTTTTCGAGCAACCGATTTTTTCTGTTTTTACTTTTCCTGTGAGAAATGTTTATCGGTCGTTGCTGTTTGTCCCCGATCAAAGATAGCCGAAAACTGGAAATCGCTCTTTTCATTTTCGCTATCCAACTTTATCGCCTGCAAAGTTATCGCGAAAATTATCAGAAGGCGAATAACAAAAATTTGCCGCTAACGGGATTCGAACCTAGACCCTCCACAAAAATTTGTACGAACGCGCACCATAACCACACGACCACACAAGCTGCTCGAGAGGGGACAGAAATTTTATACATAAAAGCTACAGTCGATGACGACGGCACTACGGAGCACACAGGCGTAAATGGGCCAAATTCCTGGCCATAAGTCGAAAAAAAATTTTCAGGGTTTACCAGAGTCTAATATTTTTTTAAGGTAAATGAAGTAATGCTTCATCATGTGGCAATCAATAAAATACTTTGGGATGCATATTTTTTTTAAGAATAAATGTCGAAATTTGACGATTTTCTCTACAGTTTTTTTCATTTGCATCATAACTCATCGGAAGAACTTCAATTATCGAAATATTGACAATTTAAAAAAATAACTAAGTATGTAACACAGTTCTCCTGATAAGGGTGTATAATTTCAACAAAAAACTTCACCTGGTTTCATTTATTTTGCTCTCTTACAGAAGAGTTTCCAAAATCATGTTTTTTGTCAATTTTGAACGATTTTCAGCATTCAAAAAGTTTTCAGATTCTGCAGCATTCCGCGATCTGGATAAAATTACAATAAAATATAAGGCATATCCTTTGTGAATCGCAAGAGAACGGGTACCTGAAAGTACCAGACGAAAAAATAAATCATTTTGAAATTTACACCTTTTTGACTAGTTTTTAGTTACAATTAAGGTTTAATTTCTAAAAAGCAACTTCGTTTCGACTACTTTTTCAATGAACGGCCACTTATTCTCGGTAGATAGATCATAGCAGAATAAAATCTGGTCTTCTATCTCTTAACAAAATGTGTCAAATGGAATTGATTTAGTAAATTTTGGCAGAAATCTCCATACACCGTTAAACGCCTAAATGTATGCAATGCAGTAGTAATCTAATGTAGCTAAGAACTGTTGTGTTCAAAATTTGTTATAAAAAAATCAAAAACAACTCAAATAAAGAGCTCACTATTTGTAGCATGTAATCATATGTTGATGCACCGTTAACAAAATATTTTCAGATAAATATTGTTTTTTATAGCTTATAGTTATATAGTTTTTCACTCAGTACTCCACGAACTTACTTTTATGTATAAAGTTGTGTTAAAATGCCATGTTTTAATAGAAAAATTGAAACTGATATATTCCACACGGATTCTATCATCATGTTCAAACTCCTAAAATTTCAATCTATGATTAATTTTTGAGTTTTGATGTTTTTTCCAGGGTACTATAAAAGTTACCTCAAAAAGAAAATGTGATTCCCAAAATATCTAGAAAAAAGTACAACATTTAAACTGAAATTAAGGGGCCGTTCAAAAATAACGGCCCATATTCCCAAAAATTGTGAAGATAGAACAATTGTTCAACAAGTTTCCCAATTATGATACTCCTTACAACTTTGCTGAAGACATAAACACGTTATCTACACCTATAAAAGAATTGAATTTCTCTCACACTTCTAGGAGAATTTCTATGAAACGAGGTGGCCCTTGTTTCCAAACAACATTTTCCATGGAAATATAATTATTTTTCAGTACTCTGTTGTCAAATAAAAATTTTCGACGCTTCAAGCGATTTTTGGGGGTGATAAACAAACGTTGTCCTGGGAGAGGTTATAAGAAATCATTTCTAGCCTTTAAGTGGATTATTATGGCTATTTATAATCCAAAATGCTTCCTAAATATCTAAATTCACAATTTTATCGCTAGTACATACATAATACACCATAAAAACGTGTTAAAACTTTTTGGCCATGAATTGGACCCTGTTACTCCAGTGTGCGGAGAGGCGAACAAAGAGCAGAAAGCAAACCAGTCAACTTTTCATTGCGGATGATAATCGATTTTCGGGGCTGCGGAACGAGCGAAAACACATTCTCGGGAGAAGCCCGGGTCTGAATTTATCGCACGTCTTTTTTCGCCGATAATGCGTGTGAAAGAGTTTTCTACAATCGCGATCGTGATCGATAATTTCATTCCCTGGTCCCTTGCTGCAGCATTACCGCCCACGCTGCATTCTTCTCCTCCAAAACCGTTCTGCACTCTTCGTTGAACCATTCGTTCCATCGATTCCGTTCCACGTACCCGATGGTGCTCTCGGCTGCGTCGTTGATGGCTGCAGAACTCTATAGCATATCTCGCAGAATTCCTTCAGTCAATCCTCCCGGGATTCCTTCGGGGATTTCTATTGGGTATGTTCTTCCTCCCAGCGTTGTTTTTTCAGACTTTTGTCCGTAATTCTAAATTGCAAATTGGTAGATCGAATGAAATTGAACTTTTGGGTAGTTTATCATTCTTTATGTAGCCGAAAGACACATTATTTTCGATGTAACTTTGATAGTGCCCAGAATAACACCATAAAACTCACATATTGTTCACGAATAGTACAAACATAAACGGAGAAGCCGTGTAGAGTATATCTGTACGAAATTTTATATCAAACATGGTATGATGATGGACCTGGGCGTGTTAGTGGAATGCCTGTAAGTACGAGACACCGAAGACAACCTTATAGTTTAGGTCGAAATACGTGTCTGTCAAAGGATACAAATTAAATGGAACAGTACTTAACACGATTTTCTTTTTAAAACATGCAAAATTTCTGAAAAGTTTACGTATGGTGAGTACATAAAGAGAGTTTCTGGGGTGCTGAAGGAAAAACTCAATTACTTTATTATAAATCATTATCTGTGTAAAATCTAACTTCTACAATATTTTAACGTTTGGTTATGCCACACATAATTAGCTCTCTTTATTTGATTTGTTAAAAAAATGAGAAATGTTGAACACTGCAGTCGAAATTACATGAAATTACAAGAACCATGCACTGCATACTTTATCGGATTATATTTCTGCCCCAATTTATAAGTCCTTTTTGCGTGGTTATCATCTCTCTTGCTTGTTTAGAGCTGTATTGTATCTACATATACGGATCAGAATATAACGATAGCGTAGAAGTTGTGCTGAAATAGAACTCGAGAAAATTATCAGATATTGTGGACCTACAATGAAGATTCCATTTTTTTAGACTTCCATTTTTTTCGTCAAATCAGGCTTATTTTATTGGAACTTGACCTTTGACAACAAATTTATTTGAAGATTGAAATTGTGAGACACCTTGGGCGTTAACGGGTTAGTGATATTTTTGAAGTGAGATTTTTTAGAAGGCTTCTGAAATAATCTTGGAGGAGGGTGGACTAGAGATAATTTTCAAAATATCAACGCCCATGACCCCGTGGAAACGAATCAACTTAAATTCTATGTTACCATCTTCAAGATTCTAGTAAAACTTTGGCATTTCTCTGAGATGCCTGCTTGTTATACCCTAGAATATTTACTGCAACCTAGAGCGCTTTGGTGCAATTTTATGATGTTGCACAAATTCTTGTCAATTTTAAATAATTAGTCATAGATCTGTAGCGAGACCCAAGAAACCTACTACTTGTTAGTACTGGCACTTATATTTCCAATGTCGAAAATAGCCGCCTCAATGGCCGACTTTGGCACCTACTTACGATTTCAATAGTACAAACCTTTTCGTGAACAAAACCAGCGCACTTGAGCTTCTTATTTTAAGCTTATTACAAGTGAGCAAGAACAGAATAATAAAATGCACTGTTGTTTGGAACTTGCTTCTTGAGATTTGTGCGTCTGAAGTTCTGATGCACTGATGAAGCGGAATCTCAAGACGTTTGACCTTAAATAAGGACAAACGTATTGACGGTCACCTTAAGATTCCAATGAACTTTTAAATTTTCGTGTTATGGATTTGGTAATCACTGTTCCAAAGTAATCACAGTGCACCTCGCCAAAGTCCCAGTTTCTTTGTTTTGCATCGTAGGTACAATCACCTTGAAGAACTCATACCGCAGCTGCACCACCGATTTGCTTGCCCTGGATTCAGGGCCGGATTTACGAATGTGGGGGCCCGGGGCCACAGTGTTGTGGGGGCCCTCTTTTTAGAGGATATTTTTTTTCATTATAGAAAAAATAAGAAAATATGAAAAATTCTTCCAAAAATTAGGGATGTTTTTGGGGATATTAATTTATCTTAATTAGCGTAGCGTAACTAGAAAAAAGGCTATCTAAGCATAACAGAGATCCTGTTATGAAAATCTAATGTGAAGACGATTGCAAAAGAAATCTTATCAAATAAATAACGCTTTATCCGAGAGTGTTCAAAGTATTAGATGCCATTGATCAAGTCAAAATTTAAGAGAAAGTCCTTTAAGAAATTTAAAAATAGATTTTAAAGGAGACATTTTTGATAAATTTCAAATAAAATTCATAGCGCTATCTTTGGGGCCGTTTTTTTTTTAATTTTTTTTATCGGTATTAACGAAATTTTTAGCCCTAGGCTAGTTCATCTCGGGACCCACACTTGGTCCTCGGCGTGATAGTCAAGTGTTCTAACCATCACACCAGGTCCGCTCCTTGTGGCCGTTATTGCAAGCTCCAAATAGAATTTCTTGCGGAATCATTGATGAAATCTATAGAGTTGCAAACCGATTACAAGGTTTCTTTTTTTGTGGAGCTTAAGCATTATCATTTCTAACGCAACTTCGAGGATTTTCTTATGAACGCGCAAAATAATTGTTCAGAACTTTTTGTTTGTTCAGAACTTCAGGAGGCAAAAAACCCATAGTGGTATTTTTAGCGGAAATTCAACTAAAAGCTGCTGAAGAAATTTCATCGGAAATCCGTATTGAGTTCCTGATGGCATTTCTGTTTTATTTTGAATAGAATAATAAGTAAAATTTCCTAATTATCTTTGGCGGACGAATTTTTTGCCAATTTAAACAAAAATGGTTTGCTTAACTTTAAATATTTCAGGATCTTTCAAGAATTTCTCCACTAATATCTACTGAAATTTTTAAAAGGAACCTATGGATTTGTTAAGAGTTCACCTTTAATAACACATTCACGCCAGGGTAGAAAAATTCGTCATGAATTTAATCAAATTAAAGAAAACCAGATCAGATCTTTGCAAAAAAAAAAATCCGCCAAAAAATCTTGCTAGTTCCTTTAAAGAAATGTTTCAACAATTTTGGGATTCGATTTGAATAATTTATAAGTTTGGTAAGCGGAATCAAACTCTAGAACTTTAAAACCTTTTTTTATTCTGATAGAAACACTTGCAAATCTTCAAAGAACTATGTAGGAAATGTTTAAATATAATACCAATAATTTTCGATTAGCAAACACGAATTTTCAGCAGAAACTGTTTGACTCTCTATTTCATGGAGTTTAAGATTTCATCCAGAATTCAGGTGAAGATGATCATTCCGAACCATAAAAATCTTAACAACTTTCAGAGAAAGTTTGAAATTTTATGAAAAAGGCAGATATCTGCTTCTTTCTCATTTGAAGCACAATATTTCACACACATCTTGAGAGTAGAAGTACTTGTGATAAAAATTAAATCACGATGTTTTCAGCACTACTTTTTTTCGGTTCCCAATTGAAGTTAGATTTTGTGGGGGTCCCTAAAATGTGGGGGCCCGGGGCCATGGCCCCCCTGGCCCCCCCTTAAATCCGGCCCTGCCTGGATTTCTTTCTTCCCGCCTCATGCAATCATAATTCCATCGCTTTCCCAACAGCTGCCGCAAATTTGATGGGTGGAAACTTTAAGTACAATGACACAGAAGTAAGCGAAATCCAGGACCTGTGTCTAGGCGTGTGTACGTACCTATGTAGGTGTAGATATCGCCGGCTATTGTAGTGAAGGAAAATGCAGGTACTTACCCAAAGAGCGTCACCCTCTGCACACTTGAACCAAACCCCACTCGAGTGGCGTTGTTGTTGTTGTTGCTGTTGCTGGTGGAAGTGAATCGTGAGAAAGGGTTTTAGTCAGGCCAAGCCAAGAGTCACGTAATTTTACGAAGGAATGGGTAATAAGGACGACGAGGTCAGGTCAAAGCTTTACACCGGAAAGAATGGTGTCGCGTGGTGTATGGCCTCCCAAGTCAGTAGGGTACATCGGGGTAATTTGAAATTTGAATCAAAAACAGGAAATAGAATTAGACTAAAAACCTTTAGGTCTATATTTTAGGTTTAGGATGTATTGACATGAAGAACATACATACAGTCGACTCTCCACAACTCGATGTTCTACAACTCGATATTTTCTATAACTCGATGGATTCGTCGGTCCCTTCATTTTTCCATATATCGTACTCTCCATAAGTCGATATTTCTATAACTCGATGCTTCCTTTGGTCGATGTCACACTTACTCCATAACTCGATGTTAGCTTGAAAGTTCAATATAGCCAGTGCATAATAAAGCGACGTATAGCTAATGTCGTTTTCGTTTTTGATTCAGTTCCAACCTGGGTTGGAACTGGATGAGATCACAGTGTCAACCCCAACCCGACTTCGGTTTCGCTTGTACTAAAGTTTGTTTGAGTTTGTTTGTTTACACATTTTCCGCCAATCCAGTTCCAACCCAGGTTCAAAAACGAATTCGACATAAGAAATCGTTTGGAGTAGTTCACGCTCGTTGAAAACTACTCTAAAGTGAGTAGTTTTAGACTCACTTCGGTACAAAGTGCATCAGCTCACTTTAGAGTAACATCAAATTACTCACTTTTGAGTAACTTTAAGCTTTGTAAAATCAGAGTAGTTTTCAACTCACTTTATTAAATTCAATAAAACCAAAAGTGAGTGGATATTACTCACTTATGCTATTTTTATTAGGATAAAATTTTAGGTTATAATTAATAATAAATCGAAAAAAAAATCAATTAAACATCGCATATTATTCCTTTATTATTTCATTACAATCAATTACAATTTTCAAAGATAAACATATTGAAAAACGGAAACCGGATGGATGTAAATCCAAAGGTAAATGCTTGGTTGGTAAATTGTGGTCCGTATAGGTCCGTATGGTTAGCCTGGCCGTTCTGATTCCATGCCATGTTCCAACACGGCTTCGATGTTTGTCGATTCCAGCCCTGGTTCCAGCATGGGTTACAGCGTAGTTTGGGCTAAGAAGAATCTGACGATGGAGAATATCCACGGTGACTCTTGTGTGATTCTGCGGGTCTTCCATTCGATATGCTTCGAGCATTCATAGATCTTCCTTAAGAAGGACAAGCTTCTGAAAAAATATAAATATCAAGATAATTTCCCATTTATTTTACAAATGTGTTAGCCAAATACTTACTGCATACTATTTTTGTAACGTTTTACCACGAAACTAATGCAAAACTATCAAAATTTATTTGTTAGGAATTGCAAACCATTTTCTTGCTCGGACTTGCTTGTTTTCGCAAGTTTTCTGACGGTTACAAGTGAGTGCCTTTTTTAAGCAGATACTCAAAAGTGAGTAAAGCACTGATTTTCCCCCATCAGAGTAGAAAATTACTCTCCTCATTAAAATTATGTCACTCACTTTTGACAGTTTTTGCAAAAGTTTAAAAGTGAGTGAAAACGACTCACTTTAGAGTAGTTTTCAACGAGCGTGTTTGAAATTGATTCATACTTGAAAAGACGAAAACAAAAATGTTAATGGCTAATCAAAAATCATTACTTTTTATGTAAAGCACCACGGCCCAAAAGCTGTACCAAATTGGACGATAAGTTTCACGGCTAAACAAATACTACATGCCTTCTTCAGGAAAGTTTCTTCTTATTTTTGCACATTTTTTCAATATGAATCAGTTAGGGTGGTCCAATATTTTTTGCAAATAATGATATCAACTGTTTAGTGATTTTTTTTATAGAGTAATTTAATGCTCTACAAAGTTGAAAAGCACTTAATTCCAAACAACTTTTCCGAATCAAAAATCTTAGTTCTATTTCTTATGGCTGAACAAGATATTGCGAATTGTGCGGTTAAAAGTTCATCCATTCAGTGCGCAATATTGAATAAAAGTGCGATGAAATTAATGAAATTAACTATATATTAAGGCATTGTCCACTTAGAATCCGGACGGACAAAATCACGTATATCTCAGGGATGGAATAACAAACATAAAAGGTGAAGCCCTCAAAACAAAGATTATTTATTGTAGTTTCATGGAAAAATTACATTGAAATTATTTATTTTTGTTTCAAATACATTTTTTCACTTTTTCCGTATTAACTTTCTTAAAAATCTGCACAACGGTGGTAAATTTTAGAATCAACCCCATCGGCATGTTAGTCCAACAATCAGGTCGTCTATGCAATTTCCTGAGTACCTTGATTAGTCTGATTAGGATTCCGAAGAAAAAATTCAAAAAGTTTTTCTTATTGCGAAATGAGAGGCAATTTGGGGAATAGAGTGAACGCGAAATTTGAGTGTTTTTTTCGTTGATAAACACCACCCATCTGTGAAGATACCACTGATCGGCTCCAGCTGCCATGACAGATCATCAAAATAGGTAAAACCTATATAGATCCCTTGTGTGTGTTTTTGAAAAGCAGCACGCTGTTTTGAGGCTGTCATCTTGGTATAAATTTGTTCTCATCATCTTGTTTTTAAAAAACGATGCCCAGATTTCGTACTTCTTACCAAATCTTCGAATTCCAAGCAGATTAATCAATGAACCCAAGCTTTAATCTTCTGGGATACTTCTTTATGCCATGATTAACAACATCTGTGCACAAAACACATAATGGTTTTGGAGATATTAACATTTTTGCGACTGCCGTACCTGACCACGCTAAATTTTCAACGTGTTTGTGCAAGATTTTTTTCCTTCTCTTGTCTTCAATCTGAAATAACTTTTCACTCGTTGCAAGAAAATCGATGAAATTATCACCGTTAAAAGAGGACTAGTGTAGGATCAGACTGCTGTAAAAAAATAAAGATTGTGATCATTGAGAGCGTCCCTAGAAAATATGCCATGCGTCCGGATTCTAAGTGGACAATGCTTTAGAAGCAATATAAATATGTGACATTCGAGTGAATAACGGTTAAAAATTTCCGCCAAAATGTATGGAGTTTCAAATTCAACCCAATGTTCGCCGCTTCTCTTCCAACTATCGTAGATATAATCTTAGAAATGTTCCTGAAACCTCGAAATCTGAAGAATATTTTTAAATAGTCATCAAAAGTATAGTATATTTAGATATAGTACATAATATGAAATTCATTCATTCAAAAAGTTTTTGAGGGTTTTCTTCTCTTTTTGATTACTGAATATTTCAGAATAGCGCAAGTTGATTTTAAATTTTTTGGTACCAAAGGACTTTTCCCATAATAACCTTTCAGGATGCGCGCCTGTGGGAGCCCAAAACTACACCGCACTCGCTGTGTATACGATGAGCGAGGTTTTTTTAAGTCGTTGTACTTTTTACAACGGCGCGCTTCCTGAAGGGTTTAAAGGTAAAATTACAAACTTTTTAATTGTAATTCATATGCAGAGATTGAAAATCCACTTGTTCCGTACTGAAATATCGAGTGTCAAAAATAAAGAAAAATCTCAAAATAACTACAAAATGAGGATATTGAACTGTGTTTGAGAAACATGTTGAATATTGAATACTCTGAAAGTGATCGGGAAAATGTTTTTGCGAGAAATCAGCGAAAAAAAAAATTATTTTAGAAGAAGTTCATTTTTAGGTGCCACCCTAACTTGATTTTAAATAATCATATCTCTTGAAGCATAAGCGATAGAATTATAGTTTCTTGGGCAAAGTTATTTGCAATCAAGAGCATTTCAACTTTATGGAACATAGATTTTTTTTATTTGGAAACAATAAAAGTTGACAGTGTAGTCTTGAAAATTATTCGGACCACCCTAATTTCCCAATATTGAAACGAATGTCTAAAAAATATGAAGAAACTTCTCCGAAGACAGCATATAGCTAAAACTAATCATTTCAGCGTTAACGATATTGTCCAGACATATGCGGCTTTGGGACCACTGTACAGGGCTCAAAGTTGTTAATTCAAAAAGTAAAATTATTGAACACAGAATTTCCAGCTAAAAAAATATGATGAAAAAGATCAACAAAACTTAATTTCAAGATTTCTGGTCGAGAGAATGTTTGTCTTCCCATATGTTCTATAACTCGATAATTCTATAACTCGATGGTCCCTTGGATATCGAGTTGTGGAGAGTCGACTGTATTACATACGCCTCATTCCAACTAACCCCAATGCACCTTAGGTTCCTATGTATTGTATCGAAGCGTGTGTCTTCCGTCTACACTAGCTTACTATGTAGCAAGTACATAGCTACCTACCCATAGAGCGCGGGAAAACTGATGGAAAAGAAAGGATTTTCATAATGCCTTTTTCATTATCGCGTGGAGGAGCGAAATGTGGGGTATAGGACAACTATGGCTGCTCCATCAAGCCAGCCCGGTAGTGTCGACGCAAGACTGACCCAGCTGTGCGATATGTGACGATGACGCTTCTTGGCAACAGCCATCTGGGCAAATATTCATGAACACTAGTGCCATACATACCCACTACAGTCGGCGGATAGGAAGGAACACGAGTCATTCGAGGACGAGTTTGTGTTGGGGCGAAGAGGGGTTTGCAAACCACCCGGTGGTGATGGCCTTTTGTCTGTCTATCGTGTCTGTTACCCCGTTCCATTGGACTGCTGGGGCGCACCTGGTGTCAGCCAGCAGCAGCAGCAGAAACCGGCGTCGTCCGTCGGACGTCTAGTGCAGAATTGTTATGCACAATGCAACGTTGTAACTGGGCTGGACAGGACACGATGCACTCCACACATCTAGGTATATGTAGTAGCGGTAGGTAATGGCCGCCAGTTATACAAGCAATTGCACCGAGGGAGAGGAAAAATTGACGGAAAACAGAATGGTCGAGTGGGCAGTAAAACACTGCATAATTGAAATCCCCAGTTGGGAAAAGCTTTTTTTCTTTGGTCGGATTCCTTTTCAATTTCTTTGAACTGGTAAGAACTGAACTGAATGGATTGCTCAATTGGAAGCCATTCATATATTGTTGAACAATGGTTAATGAATTCTAACTAAATTGGGGATCATAGACAAATTCCAAGAGTATAACTTCCTGTAGAATCATGAGTAGAGGCAGCTCATGTTTGACAATAATCTCTACCATGTCGAAATGTATGGTTATCGGTAGAGTCAGAGGTAGGCTTTCTGGTGTTGGTTCTAAGGTACTCAGTGATAGATATGTAAGTTTTTAAAGATTTTGTGTATCTGGAAATCTTTTGACAAGGATCTTTCACGTAACGTCAAATGGCATTATGAAGATCAGAACGTGCCCTTTTACGGACTATGTAACCGTCGGGAACAGCGTGATAGGTAATATGGAGAGACTTGTCATCAGTTGGTAGCCGTAAGATGGAAGAAAGATGATGACCGTTGCCCAAGTTACGACGTCAAGATAATTAAAGGAAATATCAACGCTCTGGTAGATCAAAAGGAGGAACTCTGACCGATCATTGAAAAATTCAGCGCCCAACAGCTGACGAACGAAAGCGACTTACGGCTCATTGATTCGACCTGCTCCAAGAACAAGGCAATTGCTGGTAACACCTTCTTCCAACACAACATCCCTTATCGTTACATCTGGCGGTCACCACAGCAGATGGAATCGTAAATAGATAATTACTAATTTATGTGGGTTGGCTCTTTTCGGTGACATAAGAAAAAGCAGCATAATTCGCGTTACGCGTTTCGGCTTACTACTCTTCAGCCCTCTTCAGACGCAACATGCTGATTGTGACGCGAATTATGCTGCTTTTTCTTATGTCACCGAAAAGAGCCAACCCACATAAATTAGTAAAATTCCACGGTGATCAATCCCGATCAGTAAATAGATAATGTTCTGATACATGGACGGTACTTTTCCGACATTGTCAAAGACAGGATCAATCGGGGCGCTAACATCCGGCTAACGCCACGGTGCAACCTACAGCGACCGAAGCAACTGGATATCGACTCAGCATACGCTCAAAAGCTTGATGGGTCTTCTCTACTAGAGGATTGCACAGTAAAAGCAGCCATCAACGAAACAGCGTGACACGGAGTCAACGAAACGAATAGAGTGCAGAGCCATTTTTGATGATTTTTTGAAGAACGCAGCGTGGACGGTAATGCTGCAGTACGCAACCCGGCAGAACGTGGAACGCAATCGGGCTTAATCTGCTCAACAGACTCCTGATCAAGCGTAAGCGCTCGCGCTCTTACCACGGTTGCATTCAGTACTTAGCATAGTGCCCCACGCCGGTCCACCATACCTTAGTAGGAACGTAGCGACACTAGCCAGAAGCTTGCGCTTACTGGCGTATCCCGCAGAGCTATTGGACATCATCTGGGACAGTGCCGCAACAGCTGTGGAGGCTCTTTTACAGGCATAATCAACGTAGCTACCGAAGGTGAGCTTATCGTCGATCACCACGCCCAAGTGTTTGATGGAGCGCTTCGATGTGATAGCAGCAATCACCTACATCGATTGCTGCTCCGACTTCCGGTTGTTCACAACCGTCACCTCAATTTCGTGGTGCGCCAATTCAAGTTTTGTGGATCTCATCCATGCCTCCACAACCTTCTTCGACCGATTCACCGTAAACTTCGAGCGTAATGTCGTCAGCAAAGCCGACAATCACCACTCCCACTCAGAACTCAAACCTCAACACCTCGTCGTACATGACATTCCATAACACCAGACCCAGAGGTGGCTGAGCAGCAGCTTGGCAAAATCATCGACTTTGCGTCCACTAAGTCGAATATAAGCAAGGACTTGAAAACGGCCTTGCTTCGACTGAGGGTGTCGACTGACGAGGTCAAGCAGGAGCACGCGGTACTCGCGATGCTGACTGCTGCAGCGGCCGAGCCCGCAAAGGAGAAAGTGTCGAAGTTTACTCAAATGGAGGCCTTCTCCTTCGAGGAGCTGTCTGGCGGTGCCCGAAAAGTCAGGCGAATAATTACCCCGAAAGTCAGTAATAATGCCGGAAGGTCAGACCCCAGCCAGGGTTCCCAGAAAGCAGGGAAGGGAGGGCCTGAAAAGGCTGGCCCGTCCTGGAACGATGGTAACAAGGGGTTGCGACAGTTGCAACGGTTGGTGGGCCCTCAGCAGACACAGAGCAGGGCGATCCAAGGGGAGGACTCTCCTTGGACGAAGGTAGAGCGGAAGAAGAAGAAGAAGAAGAAGAAGAAGACGAATCCGCGGTAGTAGTGCAGGACGCCAAGCCAAGGTGTAGGAGGGCACGTGCCAAGCGTGAGAAAGGCGACGCGCTCGTCATCAAGACGGAACAGTCCAAGTACTCGGACGTCTTGAAGACGATGCGAAGCGACGCCAAGCTTGAGGGTCTTGAAGCCGACGTACGCAGTATTAGACGTACTCGTACGGGCCGGATGATCCTGGAGCTGATGCGCGAGTAGGAACACAAGGGCGCCGCCTACAAGAGGCTGGCAGAAGAGTTCCTTGGTGAGGGTGTGGAGGTGAGGGCTCTTACACATGAGGCGACTCTGAAGGTCAAGGACATTGATGAGATCACCGAAGTGGAAGAGCTGGTCACGGCACTGCGCAACAGTGCGATGTGCAGGTGGTTGCCTCAGCCGTTAGGCTGCGGAAGGAGCCAGCAGGGACACAGATAGCTTTGGTTCAGCTACCTGTGGCGGACGTCCAAAAGTCCGTTAAGATAGGGAACATAAAGGTGGGTTGGTGCGTATGTCACCTGACATTCCACGAGCCACCAGAGGTTAGCTTCAGGTGTCTGGAACCAGGGTCCAGGACACAAGTCATGGGACTGCAATGGCCCAGACAGACGCAAACTGTGCAGGCGATGCGGCGCTGAAGGTCATAAGGCCCAAAGCTACACGAGTCCACCCATCTGCATGATCTGTACCGGGAAATCCTCGAACAACAGACATCCGACGGGTGGTCCAAGGTGCCCGGCTTTCAAGAAAGCCGCAGTGATCAACAAACCACAGTGCAGGTAACGCAGCTGAACCTGAACCACTGTGACGCGGCTCAGCAACTGTTTTGTCAGGCGGTTTCTGAGTGGGAAACGAATATCGCCATCATATCGGACCCATACCGAGTACCTGCCGGCTACGGCAACTCGGTCGCGGATGGGTCCAGAAAAATGGCGGCGATAAGGACGACGGGTAAATACCTCGTACAGGAGTTGGTGTCTACTACCTATGAGGGCTTCGTGGTCGCCAAAGTAAGCGGGGTCTTCTTCTGTAGCTGTTATGCGCCTCCGCGGTGGCCGATCGAGCAGTTCACGCAAATGTTGGACCGCATAACGACCGTGCTAACATGACGAAGGTCGGTGGTAATAGCGGGTGGCTTAAATACCTGGACCGTGGAATGGGGAAGCCGTTTCACGAACCAGTGGGGCCAGATCCTGCTAGAAACACTGGCCATCTTAGATGTCGATTTGGCCGATGTCGTTACCAAGAGTACCTATAGTCGAAACGGAGCGGAATCAATTATTGACGTGACCTTTTGTAGTCTACTTTTAACAAGTACTTCGAACTGAAGAGTAGATGATAGCTACACTCACAGCGACCACCTGGCGGTTCGCTACAGTATCAACTACAACAACAGCAGGCAGCGGATAGAGGAAGAGGCGGCTAGGCCAAGGTCAAGCCCTCGCAGGTGGAAGACATCATACTTCGACGAAGGGGTATTTAGGGAGGCGCTCCGCCGTGAGCGAAACTTACTTGGTTTAGACGGCGACGAGCTGGTAGCGGTGCTCTCACGTGCGTGTGATGCGACCATGCCTAGGCGAGTCCACCCTAGAAATGGGAGGCCACCGGCTTACTGGTGGACCGAAGCCATTGCAGACCTGCGCCGCGCCTGCATACGGGCTAGGTGGCGGATGCAGCGAGCACGATCAGAGGAAGAGAGAAACGAACGGTGGGTGGTGCTCGCCGCTGCAAAAGCCGCGCTTAAGACCGAGATAAGAGCAAGTAAAAAGGCCTGCTGTGAGAGTCTCTGTCAGAGTGCCAATGCGAACCCGTGGGGTGACGCCTACAGGTTCGTTATGGCCAAGACGAGAGGTGTGATGGCCCCTACAGAGCAATCTCCAGAGATTGCGTCATGATCCTAGTCCTTGGCCTCCTTTCGTAGGACAGCCGGGGACTGGGGCTGGCGATGAGGAGAGGGTCATCGATGTGGAACTTGCGGGGATAGCTAAGTCCCTTAGCGTAGGTAAGGCCCCAGGTCCGGACGGAGTTCCGAACCCGGCCTTAAAAGTAGCTATTGCAGAGGCTCCCGTGATGTTCAGGTCTGCTATGCAGAAATGCCTGGACGAGGGAGTTTTCCCAGAAGCTTGGAAGAGGCAGAGCCTGGTACTATTGCCAAAGGCGGGGAAACCACCCGGAGACCCGTCGGCATATAGACCAATATGCTTGATTGACACGGCGAGGAAGGTGCTCAAAAAGATCATACTCAATAGAATGTTGAGGTTCACCGAGGGCGAAGATGGTCTTTCGAGTAATGATTTGTATGGAAAAATTTGGCCTTTTTTTTCAAAAAAATCTTATCTCAAAAACTAAAAAAACATACATTTCTGATCTTGTACCGACTTTTCGAGCCCTCTAAGCAGAATACCCTCTTCGAATGAGTGTAATCAGTTTCGTACCTTTTAATTCCGCCCTAATTGCTTATCCTTTGACAGTTACCCACTGTGGATAACTGACACTGAGGAAGATTACAAGTGGTAGTCGAAATACGCATATCTGTCTAAGGATAAGCAATTAGGGTGGAATTAAAAGGTACGAAACTGATTACACTCATTCGAAAAAAAAAATATATTTCTGATTTTTTGATATGTTGCGTCAAGTTTCCTGAATTTTCTGATAAAACCAGGGTACCTCCTTAGTCCCGAGACCATATAAACGTGATAAAAAAAACTAATGTATTTGCATATTTTTTACACAAAACCACAGTTTGGCTCATTCAACGTATTTTTACTGAAAACAAGAATTCAATAGCTTTCAAACAAAAAAAAAAGAAGTTTAAAATCGGGTAACTGGTTCAAAAGTTATGATTTTTTGAAAATTTTTAGTTTTTGAAAACCTTGATTTTTAGGACCACCTTATCTGAAAATTGGTCACCCTAATGACGAAATAAAAATGACGGGTCTAATTATTTTCGATGAACCACAAACCCGCCAAGTTTCATGATAATCGGAGTTGCACTATATCGTTTTTCTATGGAATGGCTGCATATACAGGGGATGGCCAAAATGTTTGGGATAGGCAACTTTTTTTCTCCCACAAAAAAATTCAACATGCTGTAACATTTCATAGAGTGCATCAAAAAATCTCAAATTTTGACTGTTTGTCAACCTATTATATTTGCATCATTGGTACAAGTTTGGGCTCGATTGATTATTTTTTCGCGAAGTTAGAACTGTTCGGGTAAAACACTATTTTTTAGACAACTAATTTTTGAACTGCCATATCTCGGAAACCAGTGAACCGAATTGAATGAATTTTTTAACGTTTATCAACAATATATTGATGCTTAATACGACGTTATAAAATGTAATATTTTCTCACTGCGAATTAAGTTATACCGAGTTGAAATTTTTACCCATATAGAGGAAAATAAGTCAAATTTACAATACCACACAAAATTATTAAATGTGTTCTTCCTTTAATCTAAATAGGCTCTAATATATCTGATTAGAGAAAACTTGAGAACAGAAGTGGAAAATCTTTGGATATCAACACTAAAATTTATTGACAATGATGTAAAAAAAAAAATACATTTTTTCGAGAAAAATCCAAAAAGTGTCAATCCATGATAACTTTTTTCAACGTTTGAAAAGTACCTGTGTTTTAATAGTTTGTGAAGCATATACATAGTGTTAGTGTACGTTCAAAATTTCATACAGTTCGGTTCACTGGTTTCCGAGATATGACAGCTCAAAAATGAGTTGTCTAAAAATAGTGTTTTACCCAAACGGTTCTAACTTTGCGAAATATTAATCAATCGAGCCCAAATTTGTACTAATGATGCACATATAATAGGTTGACAAACAGCCAAAACTTGAGATGCGCTCTATGCAAAGTTATAGCATGTTGAACTTTTTCGAGAGAGAAAAAAAAGTTGCCTATCCCAAACATTTTGGCCATCCCCTGTATAACTATATATTGAACAACTTATCTAACAGAAGTTTAAAAGAAGTTTGTGTAGAACTTTTGTTAAGCCGGCATGCTTATTAACCCTAAAAGGGATACCTTCATGGCCTCAGTTTCGTCACCTCGCTGAGTGTGTTCCATCAAAGACGAGCTCTGAAAGGCACCTGGGGTACAATGGACCCCAGATATCCCTTTCAGGGTTAATAAGTATGAATTGTTTCTTGGGTTTCTTGTCTTCTTGTGAGTACAGATTCTGCAACATCCTTGTATTTATGCTGTATTAATTAATAGAACGCTTCATGATTTTGGAGAAATTTCCGGTGGATGCCGTGGAAAACTTTTTATCTCATTTTAGATGAATTTTAGGAATTTTCATGTGCAAATTACGCAGGATTTTGCGGAAGAGCTTCTGATACACTTGCTGGGTAGAGACCTTAAAACACTATTCATGAATATTTTAAAGAAGAAAACGAGGCTCCTGCTAAATACTATTTCAGGAGCTACACCGACTACACCATTCCAAGACTTCCAGCAGCTACACCAAATAATTTCCTATGGATATATATTTCTGAGAAGTTCTCCACAAATTCCACCAAAACATACGCTTGAAACAATTTTAGGATTGTATATTCCTAAATAGCTTTAGAAATTCGTTTTAGGATTTGAGCTTCATCGTCGATGTCCTCAATAACCAACAGAAAATCAAAAGCGAAAGTAGAGTTGAACTAAGCTGAATATGCTATGCAGGAATGACACAACCCAAGTAACAATCTTGATTCTATTTGGTTTTATTTGTTTTTATGAAAGTTTTATCGGAACATTGTATATTCTAGTTGATCTTATCGGAGTTTCAGCTGAGCACAACTATTCTTCGTCAATATGTGATTTTAAAAACACCTCCAAGAATACTTGAGGTTCAGTTCATAAAACCATAAACACAACAAGAACTGTTGAACTTATTTTCAGTTTTATAAGGCTCTTGTAGTTAATTTCAATCATCTGTTCTTGATCAAGAGCAACTGTTCTCGCATAAGAACAGTTTGGTACATGAAAAATACAATAAAAACTCAAGCATCAGATTTTGATTCTCATCGTTCCATTATTGCTGCCAATCAAGAACACCTACCCGGAAATCCAACCGTGATGGTGCGGGTGCGGTGCAGTGCCAAGTTCCTCCGGTTGCAGCATCCGAAATGAGGTGGGTTTGGTCATCCAGGACGTCGATTCCCGTGCAATTCGGATTCCAATCATCGATCTTTAAAATCAACAACTACTTACCTGTTGGAAATGCTGACCGGAGGAATGGGGCACTGACTGCACCGCATCAAGGCCGGTTATTGAAACAGGTGGTGCCTGGTTGGCAACGGTACCGGGCTGATGGTAAAATTTATCGGACGGGATTCACAAAATCCACCGCGGAGCGATAATTTATTGTTTGTTTACAATTTGGCGTACATGATTTATTACGTTCTTGGCGGAGTTTGCATAAACCTACAACAAGAACGTTATAAACCTGAGTACTCTTGAGAAATACTTCTCACCCTTGCTTAAGATGAAATAAATTTGAGACGTTCTTGATGGAGGCCAACCAGGCTGCATTGAGAATGTTATAAATCCTAGTATTCTTGAGTTATGCTTTTAGCTCTGGTATGAGTTAAAAGAAGTTTAAGACGATCTTATGGTGATGTTGATTAAAACCATCGATAATGGACCGACCACCGGCCTAGATTTCAATGGAAGCCATGTTGAGAAAACTCATGAACACTGTTCTCATGACCAGGAATAATATGTTTATATATTTTATTAGTGCATTATAATGGAAGCGCGTTGCAATTTTTGGAAGTATCTTGCAACGTTTATACGATGAATTTTGCTTGGCATTTGGCATCCTTGTTACACCACGGAGATATTTCCAATTTGTGTAATAAATTAATCCCAATTACAATAATGTGTCATTTTCATTGTGTTTTTTTTTTCAATTTATTTCATCAAACTTTTCTGTCGACATAAAAGCTGCATCAGCAACAACACTTACAAATTTATTATCGTTTTATCGTGCACTTGAAGAACTCTACAAGCAGAGAGCAATTCGCTTTGAGAACAACTTGGGAAGTACAACAAGTTTTAAGAGAAATTTAAAAACAACTCTCCAAGAGCATCTTAGGATGGGCCTCTTTGGTGTTATGGCGGGTTTATGGTTGAGTTGATGTAGCTTTGCAGAGCAATTTGGTTTATGCATGGTTAAAGCACAGGAGTTGAAGAATACTTCAAAAGCATTATAAAATTAATTTTGTTACTTGGGAAACTTTAGTCTGAAACTCAGAAGAACTGAACAGCAGATGTAGACCCAGATACTCATAGCGATGCATTCTCAATAAAAACATTGAAGATGTCGACGAAATTTGGACCTGGTCATAGGATGTGACATCAATTGGCCAGATGTTCCTGTTTTTGTCAATTTCTACTATAACTCAGTCAATGTTGGTTGAAAATTGACTAGTTATATAGAAACGTACCGAAAATAAGAAAGTTCGAAATTCGCAAACATGCCAAAGGACATGTTCAAATTCCTAACCAAACGGTTGGCAAAGTCTTTTGTACCTAGGAGTATCGTTTCAACATGCACCTGTTCCGTCAATCTATTCGTTTCATGTATTCTAACAGTATGTACAATACACAGCACAGCGTCTAGCCCAGAGCGGCAATTCATCAACATATCAAGCTCACCCAAAGTCTATTTATTCATGTAAAATATCAACTGCTTGCCGCACAACAGCGTTCTCGGTCGTCTACACAACAACGCCGTCAGGTAGAAGTTGTAGGTATGAGTTACCAACAATGTAACTCATACATGCCGTGAATTGTAGCGAGTTGCTAGCTTTGAAAACCTGTCCCACAGAAAGCCGTAAAGAAGAACCACTCTGGGGCTTACCCGTGCATATACACACATTTTGATCGGGTGTTTATGATCTATAAATATAGGCACGGAAGTATAAACAGCGCGCTCCCCTAAAAATAGACGCGACCAACACCCAAGTGGGGTGCGGAGCCGGTAGATAGAACCATCTCTACCGGTTGGTCCCGCAACCACCATAACCTAGCTAGGATGATGACGACGACGGACGACAACGATATAAAGTTGACGACGCGATGGGCACAAATAGAAATGCTAGCGAAATAACGAAAACCGGCATAACGGCGACGGTGGCGGCACAGGTTCTTATGGGTGCGCACGCCATCCAAAGCACTTTGAAGAAGCCATAAATTACGTAACGGGTAGTACCTCTTCTACAGCGCAGCCAGTGTATGCAAATGAAATGAATTGGAACCACACACAACAGCTAGGCACCTTCCGGAGACAGAGGATCCGAACCAACCG
Organism: Aedes albopictus; assembly: GCF_035046485.1. Lineage (NCBI taxonomy): Eukaryota > Metazoa > Arthropoda > Insecta > Diptera > Culicidae > Aedes > Aedes albopictus. The sequence goes on from NC_085137.1 coordinate 412,445,264, forward strand.
TTGATCCACTTATTGAATGCAGCTGCTGGATAGCAACAAACAACTAACATAGGAGGAAAAGCTGTTTCATGGTTAGTGGGGGGGTTTCGCCGTGGAACAAGCTCAAGGACGACGCTAGCGATCCGTAATAAAATCCTTTTAATGTAGAAAGCATTGGTAGTGCCTTATAATATAACTGTGATGGTGATGGCATTGGCATACATTACATTGGATGTAATGATTAAAATGTTTTAAAACAAATATTTAGTACATTTGTTGTCATCCGGGGTTCCGGGTATCTTTCCGGTTTTGATAACCTTCTGGATGCTGGGTTCGCCAATTGATTTGATTTTTGGGATACGATGAGATACGCACAGTATCTATCCATGTACAATTTGATTGAGTTATAGCAGCAAGTGCACAAAATATGCCTCCCTGCCCAAATGGTCTCAAACCTTACTTGTTTTTGGCGTATTCACCACCGGTCTGATCTCAACTACTTCGCGTCTCAGGAGAATGTTCAGCTCTCTAACCTTTCCTAATGTTTTGGCGATAATATCTCTGTCGTCCAGCCGCTCTCGGGGGGAAGAGCAACTGACGAAGTGCCGGGGCTGGGTTCGAACCCATGACCATCCGCTTATGAAGCGAACGTGTAGCCACTGCGTCACGGGTCCCGGCAACATGTGTCGTCCTTATAGCACACAAATTGACAGGATTTCATGAATGTCGTTGCTCATCTGTTAAGCCCGGCTCATTGCATTACACCTTTCAGAGCCATGTTTTCGCACAGCGGGGACATTAGCCTTGGAGCTTGACGATAGATCGCTCTTTTCCCATCGACCAGTGCACAAAGTGACATGGGTTTCCCGTCACGAAAAATCAAATTCACCACATCTGCATCAGCCGAAAATGGAGACGGAGCCTACTTGAAACAAACGTAGCGTCGACATTGCGTCCGACCATCATCTCTTAATCGGCGCGATCCGGCTGCGCATTGCTAGCATCCATCGACAGGAGGAGAAAATTAGGCGCCGGTTCAACACACGCCGACTGGAAGACGCTGGCGTGAAAAGGTCCTCCGTCGAGGAGCTAGATAACCGTGCTGTGAATATTCCAGAAGGTGAAAGCGTAGAAGATCAATGGAGCGCCATCAAGAACGTCTTCATCGCCACCGGCAAGAATAATTTGTGTGAGCTACGCACCCGAAGAAAGCAGTGGATCACAGATGTTACCTGGAGGAAGATAGAGCAGAGGAGCGAAGGAACGCCAAAGCCGCGATAGACAAGCGAAAACACGAGGAGTCAAAGCCGTAGCCCGTCAGCGCTATTCGGCTCTCGAGAAGGAAGTGAAACGCTCATGTAGACGGGACAAAAGAGCATGGGCGGACTCCCTAGCCGACGAAGGCGAGAAAGTCGCAAAAACAGACGATATCCGTCTCCTCTACGATGTTTCACGTCGCCTTAGTGGGACTAAGATGAATGCTACGATGCCCGTGAAAGGCACGTCTGGACAGGTATTTACCGACCCGACTGACCAGTTGAAACGCTGACTCTGGTTCGAGTACGTTTTTTTAAGTATCGGCCACGCGATCAATCAGCATGATCCGTTAAGGGTTCGACGCATTACCCGTGTCAACACCGAAGCTCTATAAGTGCAGAAGATAGAAACAGTCATCCGTAGCATGAAATCGAATAGAGGGGTCGATCACATATCAGCTGAGATGCTCAAAGCCGACCCCGTAGTAGCCGCACAACTACTGCATCAATTATTCAGCAACATATGGGAAACCTATCAAAATACTATCACCGCTACTGTTCCTCATCGTAATCGACGAGATCCTGGTGGTGCGATTGACCGCGAGCCAAATCGTGGATTGCTTTGGCAACCCATTACCATGGAGCACCTAAATGACTTTGAATTGGCTGATGACGTTGCTCTCCTATCTGATATGCAGAGGAAGCTCGACGATCTTGCCAATCGCTCCTCAGCGGCAGGTCTCACCATCAACTTGAACAAGACCAAAACGTTGGATGTAAACACGGTCACCCCTTCTAGCTTTACGGTAGCTGGGGCAATCAGTGGAGAATGTTGTAAGCTACCAATATCTTGGTAGTTAAATGGCGGCCGATGGTAACACCAAGATCGACATAGATGCACGGATCAAAAAGGCGAGGGCTGCTTTAGTGAGTTTGAGAAATGTATGAAAAAACAACCAGATCAGTCAACGTAGTTCTCGTCCATGCTAGATTCGCTGTCAAGCGCACTAGCTGGACTGAGCCCCTTGGTCATCGGTGGGGACTTTAACGCGTGGGCGGTCGAGTGGGGCAGTCGCTCTACGAACGAGAGAGGTTGGACTCTACTCGAAGCTATGCCGGGATTGAACGTTGAGATCGCGAATGTCGGCAGTGTAAGCACTTTTAGCAGAAACGGTGCGGAGTCCATCATTGATGTGACCTTCTGGAGCCCAGGGCTTAACCCTAGCTCAGACTGGAGAGTTGATAACGGGTACACGCATAGTGATCACCTGGCGATTCGATACAGTATCGAACAGGGCGGTAGACGGCAGCAGTCGAGGATAACCGACACTCACCGAGGATGGCTAACCTCGAGTTTCGATAAGCCGGCATTTGTGGAGCGGCTGCTCATGGAGCAGAATACAGACTACTTGTCTAGCGACGGTCTAGTTGGTACCTTGAGACGAGCGTGTGATGCGGCAATGCCGAGGCGATCCATACCCAGGAATGGACGAAGACCGGTGTACTGGTGGTGTCAAGAAATCGCGGAGCTCCGTGCATCTTGCCACAGGGCAAGGAGAAGGATGCAGAGAGCCCGGACCAATGAGTCGAGAGCGGAGCGAGAGGTGGCATACAAGGCGGCAAAGTTGGCACTGAACAAAGAGATCAAGGCGCGTAAGCGGGCGTGCTTCAACGATCTCTGTCAGACGGCCAGCACAACCCCCTGGGGAGATGCATACCGCGTAGTCATGTGCAAAACGAAAGGCACTTCTGCACTACCGGAACGCTCTCCCGCGATGCTGCAGAGGATTGTGGAAACGTTGTTCCCGCACCACGAGGTGAGACCATGGGCACCCACACCGCAAGACCATCCTGGTCCGAGTGAGGTTCCCCCAGTGACGAATGATGAGTTAGCCGCAACTGCGGCTGAACAAGGCCCCGGGCCCGGATGGCATTCCGACGGTGGCTATTAAAGCGGCCATCGAAGCTAGCCCTGACATGGTCAGATTCTCTATGCAGAGATGCTTGGATAGAGGCGAGTTTCCGGAGAGGTGGAAAAGGCAAAAATTGGTTCTACTGCCCAAGCACGGGAAGCCACCAGGCGACCCGTCGGCTTATAGACCAATTTGCCTTTTAGACACGGCCGGGAAACTCCTAGAGCGGATCATTCTGTCAAGGTTATTGGTCGGACAACGCGGGGCTATCAGACAGCCAGTACGGGTTTCGCAAAGGAAGATCAACAGTGAATGCCATTAGGTCGGTGACTGGATTGGCCGAAATTGCGCTGCAGAAAAAGAGAAGAGGCATACGGTACTGCGCGATCGTGACGCTAGACGTTAGAAACGCCTTTAATAGTGTAAGCTGGGCCGCCATAGAGAGCGCCAAAACTCGCTTAGGTGTCCCGGCTGGCCTAAGGCGTATTCTGGGTAGTTACTTCCAGAACAGGGTGCTGATTTACGACACCGAGGAAGGCCAAAAACAGTACAATGTCACCGCGGGGGTACCGCAAGGATCTATATTGGGCCTGGTACTGTGGAACGCGGCGTACGATGGAGTACTGAGGCTAACACTACCACCGGGAGTCAAGTTGGTTGGCTTCGCCGACGACATTACCCTGATGGTATACGGTGAGTCGCTCGAAGAGGTGGAATTGACGGCAGCGCATGCGATTGACATAGTGGAGGGCTGGATGAGGTCGAGGCAACTGACACTCGCACACCACAAGACGGAGGTGGTGAACAACCGCCAGTCTGCACAGCAGGCAGTGGTCACCACGGGCGGGTGCTCGATCGAGTCCTGTCGCTCACTGAAGCTTCTTGGAGTCATGGTCGACGACAAGTCGAGCTTCAGTAGTCATGTCGAGTATGCTTGTAAGAGGGCGAGTGTAGCGGTTATGGCATTATCTAGAATGATGTCAAACAGTTCGGCAGTTGTCTCGAGTAAGCGAAAGCTGCTCGCGTCAGTAGCGGTATCCATACTACGGTATGGCGCCGCCGCATGGTCGAACGCGCTCAAGCTGCAGAGGAATGTTGACCGACTAGAGAGTGTACATAGGCTGATGTGCCTAAGGGTGGCCAGTGCATACCGGACCGTCTCGAAAGACGCGGTATGCGTTCTAGCGGGCATGATGCCGATAGCACTGGTGTTGGCCGAGGATGTTGAGTGCTACGATGAAAGAGGTACGAGAGGTGCGCGACGAAACGCCAGAACTTCGTCTATGGTGAAATGGCAAAGAGTCTGGGACTCTTCAACCAAGGGTAGGTGGACACACAGGCTCATACCGAGCGTGTCCCGGTGGACGTGTAGGCCCCATGGCGAAGTGAATTTCCACCTGACACAATTCCTGTCGGGCCATGGGTGCTTTAGGTGGTACTTGCACAGGTTCGGGCATGCAAAACTCACCCTCATGCCCGAAGTGTGCAAACAGGGCGGAAACGGCGGAACATGTGCTCTTCGAGTGCCCGCGTTTTGCGCAGCAGAGGTCGAGCATGTTAGAGGTATGCGGCAGGGATACTACTCCCGATAATGAAAACATAGTAGAGTGGAGGCGTATCGACGTGAAGTACTAGAATACCATACCGTAAGTTAAATTTCAGACACAAACCACAAGATAGACAGCTTAAATGAGTAATTTTTCATAGGACTTTTCCCGACATGCACAGACAACAGTACAGGCTAAAAGTTTATGGACAGTGACGAATAATTTTTTGTAAGTGCTGGTTTTTGAATTTTTTTTCTTTCCTCTATGTTATCAACACTTTTATGTTCAATGTTTTATGTTCAATGTACCCCTTTTCAAATACATATTCAGATCCCCTGATGAAGATCCAAACCGGGATCGAAACATTGGAGCAAAAATAATTGTTTCGTGAGCCAACATACAAGACTGCAAGCCAGAAAGAAATAACCTACTCCCGATAACATTATAGAGAGGATGTGTACGGGGGTGGACGAGTGGAATGCCGTGTCGACCACGGTATCCACAATCGTGCTCCACCTTCAGAGGAAATGGCGGGCCGACCAACAGTTAATCGAGTTGGCCCCCTAGAGATATGCCGTATGTGATGGCTGACAGATGATAGCGAGAGTGCGAAAGCACAGTCCCCCCCCCTCCTCTACGAAGTAATCCCTAACGGGCGTGCCGCGGAGCAAGGTCAGGTAGTGCAGAATGTGGTTTTCCTACGGTGTTGCTAACCAACAGGTTTCCTCATTCTATAAAAAAAAGACCCAGAGGCTCATGGCGGCGCAGCCTCAATAACGAAATCAAGCAAGTCGACAGAAATTTGAACTGGCCACAGGCCAAGACGATGGCTGGAAGTAAGTAAGTAGTAAGTACAGTAAGTAAGTATGTATTTCATGTATTGTAACAATTGAAAAACGAGAAGAATGCAGCATGGGCGAGAATGCTGCAGCACCGTACGAGAGCGAATGAGGCACGTTACAAACAGGCGCGGAACAGGCAGAACTCAGTCTTCCGAATGAAGAAGCGCCAGCAGGAAGAACGAGATCGCGAAGCGATGGAAGAGCTGTACCGCGCTAAGGACACACGAAAGTTCTACGAGAAACTGAACCGCTCGCGCAGAGGCTTTGTGCCACAAGCCGACATGTGCCGAGATAATCACGGGAATATTCTCACGAGCGCGCGTGAGGTGATCGAGAGGTGGCGGCAGCATTACGATGAGCACATCAATGGCGACGTTGCAAGTACCGAAGGTGCCGTGGTAACAGATCTAGGAGTATGTGCACAGGACGAAAGACTTCCGGCCCCTGGTCACCAACTCCAAGACATCGAGGAGGAGGTTGGCCGGTTGAAAAACAACAAAGCCGCAGGAGCAGATCAGCTACCGAGCGAGCTTCTAAAATACGGTGGAGAAGCACTAGTGAGAGCACTACACTGGGTCATTACCGAGATTTGGGAGAAGGAAGTATTACCGGAGGAATGGATGGAAGGTATCGTGTGTCCCATCTACAAAAAGGGCGACAAGTTGGATTGCGGAAACTATCGCGCGATCACACTACTGAGCGCTGCCTACAAGGTAATCTCTCAAATTTTATGCCGCCGTCTATCACCGATTGGAAGAGAGTTCGTGGGGCAATATCAGGCTGGATTCATGGGTAAACGCGTTACAACGGACCAGATGTTCTTCATCCGCCAGGTGTTGCAAAAATGCCGCGAATACAACGTGTCCACACATCTCTTGTTCATCGATTTTATATCGGCGTATGATACAATCGATCGAGAACAGCTATGACAGATTATGCACGAATGCGGAGTCCCGGATAAACTGATACGATTAATCAAGGCGACGATGGATCGAATGATGTGCGTAGTTCGAGTATCAGGGACACTCTCGAGTCCCTTCGAATCTCGCAGAGGGTTACGGCAAGGTGATGGTGTTTCGAGCTTGCTGTTCAACATTGCTTTAGAGGGTGTAATTAGGAGAGCGGGGATAAACACGAGTGGGATGATTTTCACGAACTCCGTTCAGCTCCTTGGATTCGCTGATGATATTGATAGTATAGCTAGCAAATTTGAGACGATGGCGGAAACGTACATCCTACTGAAAAATGAAGACAGGCGCATCGGATTAGTCATTAATGTGTCGAAGACAAAGTACATGATGGCAAAGGGCTCCAGGGAGGAATCACCGCACCCGCCAATCCGAATTTATACCGACGGTGATGAAATCGAGGCGGTTGAAGAATTCGTGTACTTGGGCTCACTAGTGACCGCCGACAACGACACCAGCAGAGAAATTCAGAGGCGCATTGTGGCAGGAAATCGTTCTTACTTTGGACTCCGCAGAACTCTGCGTACGAATAAAGTTCGCCGTAACACGAAGTTAACCATCTACAAAACGCTGATTAGACCGGTCGTCCTCTATGGGCACGAAACATGGACCCTACGTGCAGAGGACCAATGCGCCCTTGTAGTTTTCGAACGGAAGGTGTTGCGTACCACCTACGGCAGAGTGCAGATGGAAGACGGGACTTGGAGAAGGCGAATGAAGCACGAGCTGCACCAGCTGCAGGGAGAACCAACCATCGTACACACCGCGAAAATTGGGAGGCTACGATGGGCGGGTGACGTCATCAGGATGTCGGATAGCAACCCGATTAAAATGGTTCTCGAGAGCCATCCGACCGGTACAAGAAGACGTGGTGCACACGAGCTAGGTGGGTCGATCAAGTGGAGGACGATTTGCGGACCCTTCGCAGAGTGCGGAACTGGAGACAAACAGCCATGGTTCGAGTATAATGGAGACGACTCCTATGTACAGCACATGTAACTAAGGCCTTAGTCTGATGGCACAAATTTCCCGAATGGAGGAGAACGTGCCTCTAGAGCCGACCTACTGATACCTGAAGGCCTTAGTCTGACCGGTAAGGTAAAGACAGGATCATCCATAAAGTACGTCACGCTTAGAGTGGAGCGGGGGTTTGTGGAAGTGTGACAATCAATGTGTTGATTATTGGAAACCCGTACGAAGGGAGAGGGGATTAGAGTATCCCAATTTGAGCGTGACGTGCTTAATGAACGCTCTCTTAATGATTAATGATTGATGAGTAATCAATTTCAAATCTGTGGAAAAAGCACGATTCGGTATGTAACACCTATCCTATCATTATCAATCGGAGCTATTTTCCCCTTATTTCCCCGCATGCACCAAGCATCCAATAAACAACCAATTCAATTTAGTTCTCCATTCAGACGTCCCCCGCTCGATTGACCAGGACAAATAGCATCCCTTCATCCCATAGCAGAGCAACAAATGGTTCCACACAACGGGGATGACTAATGATGTTTTGTCTCCCCCAGGATTTCTCGACACGACTGCCGGCTGGGGGGAAATAATACGGATTGTTTCCCCAATTGATGCGCTGGCTGGGCGCCACTACGTATCTCTTCTCTGCTCGGGTGGATACAAATTGACCAATTAAGTACAAACGCATCCCCATTGGAAAAGAGAGGGTCCTGTTCTGGTACCGAGCGCGAGCAAGAACCATTGTCCACACGTGGGCTCAATTATTGATCCGGGGTTTTCCACACCATTTGATCGACGGTCGGTGGTGACGATGGATGGACAATTCCCCGAATGGATTGAAATTGAACAATAATGGAACACTCGCTCAGGTGACAACACAGCTGAGAAACTCCCCACAGTGTCGCCACCATCATCGCGCACCGCCTCGCCATCAACCATGACTTTTACATGAATGGAAAGCTCCTGATGTCTAGGAAGTGTCCAAATGGAAGTTCTACAGTAGTGCTTAAAAGTGTCTCGACAAATTCAGAATTCTCTTCGGACTTGTTTCTTTGTTAAAATTTTTGAATTTTTATGTTTTCCTTGTGAATTCAAATTTGAAATTTGCGGAGCGGACCTGGTGCGATGGTTAGAATACTTGACTATCACGCCGATGACTTGGGATCGAATCCCACTTCCGACAAACTCGCTAAATGTGAGTTCTTCCTTCGGAAGGGAAGTAAAGCGTGGGTCCCGAGATGAACTAGCCTAGGGCTAAAAATCTCGTTAATACAGATACAATAAAAAAAATATGGAAATTTGTTTATGACAGGTATTAGGGCATAGCATTCGACCGGCACTGTAGATTGGGGAGTCTAACGTGACACCAAAAAACACCGTCGTCACTCGCGAATGCTTTGCGTGCTGGGGTGCTGGATAATGGATTTTTCCGTTTTAATCTGACCCTTTCTTCTCACGGCGACAATCAGCAAAAGTGGTGTGAGTGTGCGTGTCGTGTCATAGCTATTGCACGGACTTCCGATCCCAGACCCTTTGGTTTGGTCCACTACCTACTAGGGCCAAGCACCGCACACCGCTACGTTTGGTTCGGCTGGTTTGTTTGAGAACACCACGACAGGTCACATTGTATTCACAGCCACAAGGACCGACTCAGCTGGGCGACAGCAAATTGCGGTCTGCAGTAAGTGGTTGGTTAAAGAATGAAAATGTTTGTCCGAGTCTGAGGAAATTGTATTTTCACGTGATGACGATTTGTTTTGTTGGTGGCTATTTTTAAGCGAAAATTTTCTTTGCGTCATTCTCGTGGTTCCGTGGCGTCAAGTTCGAGAAACCTGGCTGGCAAGAGAGCCACCAGCTGTTGGTGATAATAAATGCTTTTGTCCCACGATTATTTTTGATAATGGATAGGAAATGACATCGGAATAAGGCGACTTGCAATTAGGTTGTCTTATAGCTTCTAGCATTAGGCTTCTAGCTTTAGGCTTCTAGCTTCTAGCTACTAGCTTGTACCTTGTTGCTAGTAGTTTCTAGCTTCTAGCTTCTTGCTTCTGGCTTCTAGCTTTTACCTTCTGGCTTTTAGCCCGTAGCATTTAGTTTGTAACTTCTGGCTTCTAGCTTCTGGCTTCTAGCTTCTGGCTTCTAGCTTCTAGCTTGTTGTAGTTTCTGGCTTCTAGCTTCTAGCATTTAGCTTGTAGCTTGCTGCTTATAGCTTCTAGCTGCTAACTATAATCTTCTAGGTTCTAGCTTCTAGCTTTTACCTTCTAGCTTTTAGTTTCTAGCTTCAAGTTTGTAGCTTATGGCTTCTGGCTTCTTGCTTTTAACTTCCAGCTTCTAGCTTGCAGCTTCTAGCTTCTGGCCTCTAGCTTCTAGCTTCTAGCATCTAGCCTCTAGCTTCTGGCTTCCAGCCTCTATCTTTTACCTTCTAGCTTCTTGATTCTGGCTTCTAGCTTCTAGCTTCTAGCTTCTAGCTTCTAGCTTCTAGCTTCTAGCTTCTAGCTTCTAGCTTCTAGCTTCTAGCTTCTAGCGTCTAGCTTCTAGCTTCTAGCTTCTAGCGTCTAGCTTCTAGCTTCTAGCTTCTAGCTTCTAGCTTCTAGCTTCTAGCTTCTAGCTTCTAGCTTCTAGCTTCTAGCTTCTAGCTTCTAGCTTCTAGCTTCTAGCTTCTAGCTTCTAGCTTCTAGCTTCTAGCTTCTAGCTTCTAGCTTCTAGCTTCTAGCTTCTAGCTTCTAGCTTCTAGCTTCTAGCTTCTAGATTCTAGCTTCTAGCTTCTAGCTTCTAGCTTCTAGCTTCTAGCTTCTAGCTTCTAGCTTCTAGCTTCTAGCTTCTAGCTTCTAGCTTCTAGCTTCTAGCTTCTAGCTTCTAGCTTCTAGCTTCTAGCTTCTAGCTTCTAGCTTCTAGCTTCTAGCTTCTAGCTTCTAGCTTCTAGCTTCTAGCTTCTAGCTTCTAGCTTCTAGCTTCTAGCTTCTAGCTTCTAGCTTCTAGCTTCTAGCTTCTAGCTTCTAGCTTCTAGCTTCTAGCTTCTAGCTTCTAGCTTCTAGCTTCTAGATTCTAGCTTCTAGCTTCTAGCTTCTAGCTTCTAGCTTCTAGCTTCTAGCTTTCTAGCTTCTAGCTTTACCCTTCTAGCTTCTCACTTCTAGCCTCTAGCATCTAGCTTCTAGTTTCTAGCTTCTAGCTTCTAGCTTTTAGCTTCTAGCTTCTAGCTTCTAGCTTCTAGGTTCTAGCTTCTAGCTACTAGCTTCCAGCTGTTCCAAGCTTTTTTAAGCTCTAAAACCATGCAAAATCGATGTGTTTGAAATATGGTGACCAGAATATTAAATATGGCGGCCGAAATTCCAAGCTGATGGTACTGAAATCAAATATGGAGGCTGTTCTTGAAATTTGAAGCTCCAAAACACGCAAGTTGGGTTTATTTGGTATGCTGAAGATTTCTGGAGTCCAAATATAGCAACCACAATATCCAAGAGGACGGCCAAAAATAGTGACCAGAATATCCACTTTGGCTATCGAAAATCCAAAATGGCGGTCCATAATTCAAGATATCGATTATTTTAGACCCTAAGGGTCTGTGTCAATAGGCTCCTAAAGTCCTATCGGGATTCTTGTTTTAAACCACAATATATGGTTCAAGAGTAGATATTTACTCAATTTTTGACGTTTTTATTAACCGTAGTTGAAAATATATAATTTTTATATTTTTAGCCTTTTGTCTCGTCCCTAGCTTATACCACATCAGGTATCAGGTATCAGTAGGTCGGCTCTAGAGGCACGTTCTCCTCCATTTGGGAAATTTGTGCCATCGCCATGAACACGAGCCTATTCATCATTTACCTGACGGAGAAGGGAAGGAAAAAGGATAGGAGATGGGAAAGGACAGGTAAGGGAATAGGATCGTCATTAGACCGGCCCAAATATAAAAATGTCGAAAAATTCCACGGGACACCCTCTAGAATCGTGCCTTTGGATGAGAAGAACAATCTGTGAAAGATTCAGCTCAATCGGTTGAAAAATGAGCTGGCGCAAATGAGTTGAAGGTTTGTATGGGATGATCAGTCCAAATATATGGGAAATTGGATGACCTCCAGTCTCTCATACTGCACGCCGGTTTGGCGAGTTCGATTTGGCTCAGAGTTGAAAGAATAGCAGTTGATACCCTAATGAACAACTTTGTAGAAGACCATATCATGATAAAATTTGATTTTGTTGCGGTTTTAGCCAAAGAAACCAGGATGAGGACATCTTCCCCCGTTAACTCTCGGTTGTTATATGAAGCACGTGTTGGTTGGCCATAGCTTGCGCGCTGCATCATAGGCAGCTATGTAATTCTACATTGTCTCGATACTCACCCACATGCGTGAGCAATGGAAATGAAGGACAACATAGCCGCCTATGATGCAGTGAGCAAGCTTTGAACGGCAAACACGTGCTGCATGTAACAAATAAGAGTAAACGGGGGAAGATGTCCTAATCCTGGTTTCGTTGGCTAAAACCGCAACTAAATTAAGTTTTATCATGATATGGTCTTCTACAAAGTTGTTCATTAGGGTATCAACTGCCATTCTTTCAATTCTGAGTCAAATCGAACTCGCCAAACCGGCGTGCAGTATGAGAGACTGCAGGTCATCCAATTTCCCATATATTTGGACTGATCATCCCATACAAACCATCAACTCATTTGCGCCAGCTCATTTTTCAACCGATTGAGCTGAATCTTTCACAGATTGTTCTTCTCATCCAAAGGCACGATTCTAGAGGGTGCCCCGTGAATTTTGAGAACTTTTTTTTCGCTTCATACAAATGTGGGCCGGTCTAATCGTCATACTCGCAAAAGCGTACCACAATGGGTTCACATAGCGTCCTGAAAAGGACACTGTAATAACGCATAAGCGTGCCACAATGGGTGCGAACAGCGCCCTGAGAAGGGCACTGTTTTTTTTTTTTTTTTTTTTTTTTTTTTTTTTTCCTTCTAAACCATAGGGGGATAATCTGCTCAACAGACACCCTAACAGAAGGTTAGGGTAGTGTAGGTCTGACAGGCCGTCTTCTACAACAAAAGTAAAATCCAGGACTACTCTCTCCTCGTACCCACTAAACCATTCCTATGGTCGCCAAACCCTACGTCTCTCCGGAACCACCAAGAAGGTATTGCTTCAGAGAGGGGCTAGTGCACATCGCACCCACAAGGTTAGCTGCGTAGCCTGCAGCAACGAACATCGATGACTCGCTTTGGAGAGTCCATCACGGTAGCATGCTGGCGCTTAGCCAGTTTCCCGAGTGGTCCTCGCCACTCCCTTTGTCCTCGGAAGGCGGGCAGGGTCAACCCCGCCCGCGCCCTACTGCTGAGCGGACATCAAGAACTGATGCCCACGTGCAACCCGATCTGACCTGCCCGCAAGGAAGGGTATCACTACCCTTCAGGCCCTATCAGATGCACCCGTAGGTTGCAGACAGCAGGATCTCACCTACCCCGACCCTTGCCGGGGACCCCTTTCCAACCGCGGGCTCGGATCCAACCCAGTAGACCGACGCCACGACAGCACCGCTACCGGGACTTCCTCTCCGCGGCCACTTAATCGTTGTAAGGGTCGATCTCGACCGCAGGGCACCGGTATGACCTACGAAGCCGACTCCGAACCCCTGGACCACCTCTTGTACTGCATCTGGACTAGCCATTCTCCGAGTCCACGCGCCACCTCCTCTGTAGCTCCCAGACGATGTGGGTAATAGCCGTTGAAACGGCGTTCCAGCCAAACTCATCCCTACACATCCTCTGGACCAAGTTGTCCGGAGTTGTGTCTTCCCCGCATGTGGCAAGCATGCGGTCACGCATTGTGCGAAAACGCGGGCACACGAACAAAACGTGTTCCGCCGTTTCCTCTAAACCATTGCACACTGGGCATTCGGGAGAATCCGCATGCCCGAAACGGTGTAGATACTGTCGGAAGCAACCATGACCTGTAAGGACCTGTGTCAGGTGGAATGTGACTTCCCCATGGCGCCTATTAATCCAACTATCTACCCTCGGTATCAACCTATAGGTCCACCTTCCTTTGGTGGAACTGTCCCACGCGCGCTGCCATTTGACCATAGAGGCCATCCTGACAGTCCTGCGTATGCCTCTTGTGCCGCGCATTTCGAAGCACTCCATGTCCTCACTGATAAGAATGCTGATAGGCACCATACCAGTAATGACGCAGAGAGCGTCGTGTGACACGGTACGGTACGCGCTCGCAACCCTCAGGCACATAAGCCTGTAAGTACTTTCCAGCTTCCGTCGGTAGCATTTAGTACTTAGCGCGGTGCCCCACGCCGGGCCGCCATACCTAAGTATGGATGTAGCAACACTAGCCAGAAGCTTGCGCTTACTGGCGTACACCGCAGAGCTATTGGACATCATCCGGGACAGTGCCGCAATAGCTGTGGAGGCTCTTTTACAGGCATAATCGACGTGGCTACCGAAGGTAAGCTTATCGTCGATCATCACGCCCAAGTGTTTGACGGAGCGCTTTGACAGGATAGTACAGTCTCCTACACTGATCTCCGTCTGCTGCTCCGACTTCAGGTTGTTAACAACCGTCACCTCTGTCTTGTGGTGAGCCAGCTCCAGTTTCCTGGACCGCATCCACGCCTCCACAACCTTGATCGAGTGGTTGGTAGTCAACTTTACCTCCTCGATCGTTTCACCGTAGACTTCGAGCGTAATGTCGTCGGCAAATCCGACAATCACCACTCCCACTGGATACTCTAACCTCAACACCTCGTCGTACATGACATTCCATAACACCGGACCCAGGATGGAACCTTGCGGGACTCCTGAGGTTATGTGAAAGCACTTCCGACCCACCTCCGTGTCGTAGACTAGTACACGATTCTGAAAGTAACTTCCGAGAATCTTGTACAGGTACTCCGGTATCCCCAGACGCAAGAGCGCATCGGCAATAGCAGACCAGCTGGCGCTATTAAACGCATTCCTTACATCCAGAGTCACTACCGCGCAAAAGCGAATTCCCCTCCTCTTAGGCTCGAGTGCTTTCTCGGCGGTTTTTGTAACCGACAAGATAGCGTCTACGGTGGACCTCCCCTTCCGGAAGCCGTACTGGTTACTCGAAAGACCATTTTCGCCCTCGGTGAACCGCAACATTCTATTGAGGATGATCTTTTCGAGCACCTTCCCCGCCGTGTCAATCAAGCATATTGGTCTATATGCCGACGGGTCTCCGGGTGGTTTCCCCGCCTTTGGCAATAGTACCAGGCTCTGCCTCTTCCAAGCTTCTGGGAAAACTCCCTCGTCCAGGCATTTCTGCATAGCAGACCTGAACATCTCGGGAGCCTCTGCAATAGCTACTTTTAAGGCCAGGTTCGGAACTCCGTCCGGACCTGGGGCCTTACCTACGCTAAGGGACTTAGCTACCCCCGCAAGTTCCACATCGGTGACCCTCTCCTCATCGCCAGCCCCCGGCTGTCCTACGAAAGGAGGCCAAGGACTAGGATCATGACGCGGGAAAAGTCCTCCAATGATCCCCTCCAACATCTCTGGAGATTGCTCTGTAGGAGCCATCACACCTCTCGTCTTGGCCATAACGATCCTGTAGGCGTCACCCCACGGGTTCGTATTGGCACTCTGACAGAGACCCTCAAAGCAGGCCTTTTTGCTTGCTCTTATCTCGGTCTTAAGCGCGGCTTTTGCAGCGGCGAACACCACCCGCCGTTCGTTTCGCTCTTCCTCTGATCGTGCTCGCTGCATCCGCCGCCTAGCCCGTATGCAGGCGCGGCGCAGGTCCGCAATCGCGTCGGTCCACCAGTAAGCCGGTGGCCTCCCATTTCTAGGGTGGACTCGCCTAGGCATGGTCGCATCACACGCACGTGAGAGCACCGCTACCAGCTCGTCGCCGTCTAAACCGATTAAGTTTCGCTCACGGCGGAGCGCCTCCCTAAATACCCCTTCGTCGAAGTATGATGTCTTCCACCTGCGAGGGCTTGGCCTTGGCCTAGCCGCCTCTTCTTCTATCCGCTGTCTGCTGTTATTGTAGTCGATACTGTAGCGAACCGCCAGGTGGTCGCTGTGAGTGTAGCCATCATCTACTCTCCAGTTCGAACTACTTGTTAGGCCAGGACTGCAAAAGGTCACGTCAATAATTGACTCCGCTCCATTCCGACTAAAGGTACTCTTGGTACCGACATTAGCCAAGTCGACATCTAAGATGGCCAGTGTTTCTAGCAGGATCTGACCCCGCTGGTTCGTGAAACGGCTTCCCCATTCCACGGCCCAGGCATTAAAGTCGCCCGCTATTACCACCGGCCTTCGCCCTGTTAGCACGGTCGTTAAGCGGTCCAGCATTTGCGTGAACTGCTCGATCGGCCACCGCGGAGGCGCATAACAGCTACAGAAGAAGACCCCGTTTACTTTGGCGACCACGAAGCCCTCATAGGTAGTAGACACCAACTCCTGAACGGGGTATTTACCCGTCGTCCATATCGCCGCCATTTTTCTGGTCCCATCCGCGACCCAGTTGCCGTTGCCGGCGGGTACTCGGTATGGGTCCGATATGATGGCGATATCCGTCTCCCACTCAGAAACTGCCTGACAAAGCAGTTGCTGAGCCGCATCACAGTGGTTCAGGTTCAGCTGCGTTACCTGCACTGTGATTTGTTGTTCACTGCGGCTTTCTTGAAGGCCGGGCACCTTGGACCACCCATCGGATGTCTGTTGTTCGAGGATTTCCCGGTACAGATCATGCAGATGGGCGGACTCGTGCAGCTTTGGGCCTTATGACCTTCAGCGCCGCATCGCCTGCACAGTTTGCGCCTGTCGGGGCCTTTGCAGTCCCACGACTTGTGTCCTGGTTCCAGACACCTGAAGCAAACCTCTGGTGGCTCGTGGAATGTCAGGTGACATACACACCAACCCACCTTTATGCTCCCTACTTTAACGGACTTTTTGACGTCCGCCACAGGTAGCTGAACCAAAGCTACCTGTGTCCCTGCTGGCCCTTTCCGTAGCTTAACGGCTGCGGCGGCCACCTGCCTGTTGCCGCAGTGCCGTGACGAGCTCTTCCACTTCGGTGATCTCATCGATGTCCTTGACCTTCAGAGTCGCCTCATGTGTCAAAGCCCTCACCTGCACACCCTCACCAAGGACCTCTTCTGCCAGCCTCTTATAGGCGGCGCCCTTGTGCTCCTTCTGGCGCTTCAGCTCCAGGATCATCTCGCCCGTACGAGTACGTCTAATACTGCGTACGTCGGCTCCAAGACCCTCAAGCTTGGCGTCGCTTCGCATCATCTTCAAGACGTCCGAGTACTTGGACTGTTCCGTCTTGATGACGATAGCGTCGCCTTTCTCGCGCTTGGCACCTGCCCTCCTACGCCTTGGCTTGGCGTCCTGCGCTACTACCTGCGGATTCGCCTTCTTCTTCTTCCGCTCTACCTTCGTCCAAGGGGGGTCCTCCCCTTGGATCGCCCTACTCTGTGGCTGTTGAGGGCCCACTAGCGGTCGCAACCCCTTGTTCCCATCGTTCCGGGACGGGCCAGCCTTTTCAGGCCCACCCTTCCCAGCTTTCCGGGAACCCTGGCTGGGGTCCGACCTTCCGGCATTATTACCGACTTTCGGGGTAATGATTCGCCTGGCCTTGCGGGCACCGCCAGACAGCTCCTCGCCTGACGGTTGCCTCGCCCGCTTCTGCGATTGCTTGCCCCGTTTGTCGCGAGCAGTCGCTTCCGCCTTATTTGGACTTCCTGCGAAGGAGAAGGCCTCCGTTTGGGTAAACTTCGGCACTTTCTCATTTGCAGGCTCCGCTGCTGCAGCAGTCAGCAACGCGAGTGCCGCGTGCTCCTGCTTGGCATCGTCGATCGACGCCCTAAGTCGAAGCAAGGCCGTTTTCAGGTCCTTGCTTATGTTCGACTTAGTGGACGCAAAGTCGATGATTTTGCCAAGCTGCTGCTCAGCCACCTCTATTGCGGACCGTCCTTTGGATCCTCGGTTGACGGCCCTCAACAACCACGCTCCGTCCATAACCTCCACCGGCTGGCTTGCCGGGAAGTGGACTGGAGCACCCACGCTTGAGCTGCGTACGCAACTCCCAGCGCCTATCTCCTCACTTCTCCTTGTCGGAGATCTCATCAACCCGCTTCTTGCGAAGGGGTTGATCCCACCACTACTTCCACCTGAATTTTGATTGCTTGATTTGTTTGATTTCATGATTAATCCCACGAGTCGCACGGGAAAGAATGTCCACCACGCCAGAGCCCTGCATTAACGCGGTAAGGGACAGCTTACTGTGGGGGGTGCCCAGGTGCCCCACAGGCTCCGTTAAAGATCGAGCATCTTTTTCACCCCCTCGATCACTCATTCCTCAGCACGGGTCGCTTGACACCTTGAATTGGGGTTAGTAGTCCTATTCTTAGCCGGCGACTACGCGGCTGACTCGCAAGCGGGGGGGGGGGGTGCGTCAGGCCCCAGGACTTTCGTCCCTGCTGAGAAGGGCACTGTGATAATGCATAAAGCGTAAAGAGAGCCTATAGCTCTTTACCACAGCGGGTCAAGAACAACAGAACGTCCTGAAGATTCAGGTTTCTGAAGTCAGTTTCACTAAATAAGTGTTTCCCGAGTACTCGGAAACGCAATTGCGCAAAAGCTGGACAGTTACATATTAAATGATACGAAGTTCCATAATCGGATTCACAGCTATCACATGCAAATGAATCAGCTTGCTGAATATTCGCCATGTGATAACTGAGTCGGCAGTGGCCAGTCAATGCTTTGACCAGCATGCTGCAATTCTGCTTTGACAGATTTGTTAGATACTTTGCCACCCCTAGAGATGGCTCAGTACAATACAATTTTGTTTGACGACATGACTCCAAACTATTCCAGTATTGTTTGTGCTGAGTGGCAGCCCAGGTGTGAATCTGAAGCTTCACCCAACACTTGGATACCGGAATAGCTGGCTCAGGGCCAATGAAGTCATGTGATGCTCCAGTGCGAGCTAACTCATCAGCCAATTCATTTCCAGCGATGGAAGAATGGCCAGGTACCCATACAAGGTGAACAGCGTTTGCTGAATTCAGCTCCTCAATTTGAGTTCGACAAGCGATAACTATCTTCGACCTGGAGTTGGCCGAAGCAAGTGCTTTAATAGCAGCCTGGCTATCTGAACAGAAGTATATTACTTTGCCCATTACGTGCTGCTGAAGTGCTGATTGCACTCCGCACATAAGAGCAAAGATTTCGGCCTGAAAAACGGTGCAGTGTCTGCCAAGTGAATAAGACTGATACAGCCTTAGCTCACGAGAATAAACACCAGCACCTGCTCGACCTTCTAGAAGGGAGCCATCAGTGTAACATACGATGCCGTCTGAAATACTTCTCTCCAGATAACCAGATGTCCACTCTTCCCGGGAAGGGAATTTCGTGGAAAATGTCCTATATGGAAAATTACAAGCAATTGTAAGATCACTTGGAGCAAGGACAACTTTGTCCCAATTCACCAAAAGTGGAAACAACGAGGTGTGTGTTGAACTGCGGTTCACAGGAGTTTCCTCTAGTAAACCGAGTACCCATAGACGGTAAGTGCAAGAAAGTGCTTCTTGTTTGAGATGAATGTGTAGTGGGACAACGTCAAAGAGAACTTCGAGCGCTGCCGTGGGAGTTGAAGAGAGCGCTCCAGACATCGCCATTAAGCACATCCTTTGGAGATGGCCTAACTTTGATTGGACCGTTCTCACTTCGCCCTTTTGCCACCACACAAGACATCCATAGGCCAATATTGGCCGAACAACAGTTGTGTAGATCCATTTGATATACTTGGGTTTTAGACCCCAAGTTGTACCGAAGGTTCGCCGGCATTGCCCGAAGGCCATACAAGCTTTCTTGATTCTGAACTCAACATGAGGTGTCCAGGAAAGCTTGGAATCAAGAATGACTCCAACGTACTTTACCTGTTCAGTCACATTGATTTCAGAATCAAAGAGACGTAAAGTTCGAACACCATTACGGTTTCGCTTTTCCGTGAAAAGAACAATAGATGTTTTACTCGGATTTACCGAAAGGCCATATTGGCGACACCAACCCTCAACTACCTGAAGAGCGTTTTGCATCAGGTCGAAAAGGGTGCTGATGCACATACCGACTAACAATGTTAGGTAGTCGTCGGCAAAACCATAAGTAGGAAAACCGCTATGATTGAGTTGCCTCAATAGCGTATCTGCTACGAGATTCCATAAAAGTGGTGATAAGACTCCCCCTTGGGGGCATCCACAAACACTCACTTTCCTAATCGCCGCTTGACGCAATGTCGAGAAGAGATGTCGGTTTTTGAGCATTTGGTGAATCCAATTGGAAATCATTGGAGATATACCATGACCCCGTGCGGCTTCCAATATGGCATCGAAAGGCACGTTGTCAAAGGCACCCTCGATATCTAAGAAAACACCCAAGCAGGATTGCTTTTGAGCGAATGCCTTCTCGATATCGTAAACAACTTTGTGTAAAAGAGTCACAGTGGACTTTCCAGATTGGTAAGCATGTTGGTTCACATGAAGAGGCACATTGGCCAGATAAACATCACGGATGTGATGATCCACAATGCGTTCTAAGCATTTCAGAAGAAAAGAGGTCAAACTGATAGGTCTGAAGCTCTTTGCTTCTTCATACGACGCGCGACCCACTTTCGGAATAAACTTCACAGTAATATCCCGCCAGGATTTGGGAATATACCCTGTAGCAAAACTTTAAACAAGTAGTTGTTTCAAAACATGTTTGAAATGATCAAATCCCTTCTGAAGCAAAATAGGATAAATCCCATCTGCCCCAGGAGATTTGAAAGGAGCAAAGCTATTAAGTGCCCATTCAATCGATTCTAAAGTTATGATACTCCGAGCCGAAGCTAAAGAATCATAACTACAAGAAAAGACATCAGGTTCATCCGAAGATGTAATATCCACACATCCGGGGAAGTGTGTACTGAATAAACATTCTAAAACTTCCTCATCAGAGGAAGTGAAATCACCATTTGGCAAACGAAGTTCGTTCACTTGAAAATCCTTAGATTTTGCAAGGATTTTGTTCAATCGACTGGCTTCACTCAGACTGGAAACATTTGTACAAAGATTTTTCCAGCCGGATCGTTCAGCAGACCGAAGAGCTTTCTGGTAGGCCTTGCGAGCCGACCTGAAAGCCTCCGATCCAGCCGAACGTCGTCTGTTCCAACTCTTTCTACATTGTTTCCTGAGCTTCGCCAGATCGGAGTTCCACCAAGGGGTTCCTCTTGTGGTCTTCACAGACCGCAGAGGGCAGGCTTCTTCAAAAGCTTCCATGATGAAGGCCGTTGTAGTATCAACGGCATCATCTAAATCACTTGGAGTGTCAATTGATGGTGAGTATCCATGAAATTTGGCTGCAACCAAATCGGTAAAGAGATCCCAGTTGGTTGACCGGGGATTCCTGAAACGCAAAGTTTGCGAAGTAAAATTCACATGTTCATACAAGATGTAACGATGATCAGATAAAGATTCTTCATCTGACACATGCCAATTGGTCAGCTCATGACTAATTCTGCTAGAGCAAAGCGTTATGTCTAACACTTCCTCTCTACCAGATACCATGAAGGTTGGGCGGTTGCCTATGTTAAGTAATCCAAGATCTGTACTACTCAAGTATTCCATCAAACTGGAGCCTCTCAAATTGATGTCTAAGCTGCCCCAGATTATATGGTGAGCATTAGCATCACTACCAACAATTAGCGGAAGGCCTTTTGAAGTGCAGTATGCAATGACTTGCTTGAAAGCATCCGTAGGGGATGGTTCATCATGCGGTAAATAAACCGAACAATATGTATGCCACAAAAGTTCAGCCTATTGGACGCAGTGGCTTAATTTCCCCAACAGGGGAGGAAAAAAAAAAAAAAAAAAAAAACCGAACAATAAACGTATTTCCTGTTGAGGTTTCCAACAGATACATCTATTATGATAGCACATACATCTCTGGTAGTTAGTTCAGAGATGAGTGTAGCAACGATTGCGTTGTTGACAAGCACACATGCTCGAGGCATGACACGTGAGTTTGCCATTTCATTTTTACTGAAAGTAGCAAACACCGGATTCACAAGGTTTCCTAAATAGAAATTCCCCTTACGAAAGTAAGGTTCTTGGACTAACGCCACTTGGGCTGTACCATTTTGCATAAGTCTACAAAGATTGATCGTTGCTGTTCTTTTGTGCTGAAGATTGATCTGAGCTATCCTAACCGTAGCCACTACCCAAACTAGGCAAAATTAAACTCTTAACAATCACAGCACAAAAAAGAACAGCAACAATAAAGCCAGATCGGTATCGAATTGAGTGCGCCAAAGGCGAGGATGCACAGAATACACTGTGTAAAACGCATAATGCGAAACCATATAGGTGAAAATCTAAACTAATTAATAACATCTTCATAATCCCGCCCTTGTTCAGCCTCAAGTATGAGATTGAAGAAGGGCAGCTGATTGTCTCGGAGAAACACAAGGTCCACCGCGCTATTGCTCCGGTTAGCACAGTAAGGGCAAATACTGTGGAGGGTGCCCTGGTACTCCACAGGCTCCGTTTGCGGTTAGGTTTTTATTAGACCCCCCTAGCCATTCATTCCTAGGCACGGTAAGCATAAAGCCGCATAACACCATGAATAAGGGGTCACCTGATTAGTGGATTCCTACCACTGGAACAGGCGGTCCGTAGTGCTATTCTTAGCCAGTTGAACTAACCGCTACCGACACTACACAGCTATCTAGGCTGATCGGGAAAAGAAGTTGATATTGGTGATCAACTTCATACGGGCCCGAAAAGTCCTATCGGGATTCTTGTTTTAAACCACAATATATGGTTCAAGAGTAGATATTTACTCAATTTTTGACGTTTTTATTAACCGTAGTTGAAAATATATAATTTTTATATTTTTAGCCTTTTGTCTCGTCCCTAGCTTATACCACATACTTTGAGTGATTTTTTTTCACCGTGTATGTCAGACAGAAACATTTTTGAAATCCCAGTGCGAAAAATGTCGAGCTCAGTCACACAAGGTAGACCTCAAATGTCAAAGTAGAACTATTTACCATTTTACTTATTTCGAATTTTCTCATTATTCCTTTGTTTTTTAAGTTCGAGTAAAGTACAATTTCAATTAGAATACCATGCTTGATCGTATTATTCAATATAAGCGAGATTTCGTCTTTAATTTTAGGACCCTATTGGCGAATTAAAATTAATTTTCACTTAAACTTGACAGTTCGATAATTATTTTCTTAGGAGAACTGTCAAGTTTAAGTGTTGAACTGTCAAATTTAAGCAAAAATTAATTTTAATTCGCCAATTGACACAGACCCTAAAACCACGCAGAATCGATATATTTGGTATGGGGAAGATGTCCGGAGACCAAATATGTTGACTAAAATATCCAAGATGGTGGATGAAAATCCAAGATGGTGGCCTGAAATTGCAGTTCTGGTGGCTGTTTTGTGCAGTTTTAGGATCTAAAAGAATGCATCGAAATAACAAAGTTTCTAACCTGTGAAAAGGTTATAAGCTATTTAGTTACAATCAATAATTTAGCAGTTTTGCTAAGTTCAGTGATTCCCAACCTACGGTCATGGACCAAGCAAATTTTTTAAGAACCGAAGCTGTGAGGATGAAGTAAAAAGTTTTTCGGATTCTGCACTTCAGGAAGTACTTATCACAATGTAGTTGTATTGTAAAGATCAGTGGTTACCAGTCTGAAGTCATGGGCCAGAATAATTTCTCAAGAACCAAAATTGCTAAAAAGGAGTGCGAATGTTTTTCGGATTGATTATCTCAAGGATCAGTATCTCTTATATAGATATGTTATAAAATCAGTGGTTTCCAATCTATGATCACGGGCCCCGTGAATATCTCAAGAACCGCAAGTGTGACGACAAAATGAACACGTTTTTCGGATTCTATGACTCTGGATCAACTTATTTGAATATAGTGAAGCAGTTGTTCCCAATATGACTTTACGGGCCACGGGAATTTCTGAAGCATCGGAAGTGCTAAAAAGTTGTGCATTTTTTTCGGATTGTTCATCTCAAGGAGCAGTACCTTTAATACAGATGCATTTCAAAGATCAGTGGCTTACAATTCATGGTTATGGGCCACGCAAAATTCTCAAAAAAAAACTATAAATTTGAGGATGAAATGAAAATATGTTTTTTTTTCGATTTACGCCTCACAGAACACAGATCACAATATAGTTGTGTTGCAAAATTGGTTTCCAATCTGGGTTCACAGACCACAAGAATTTCGCAAGAATCTAAAATGCTAGGAAGAAGTGGACATGCATGCTTTTCGGATTGGTCATCGCAAGAGAGAGTATCTTCAATATAGATGTGCTGCAAAATCAGTGGTTTCCAATTAATTGTCACAGGCCACGCGAATTTCTCAAGAACTAAAGGTGTGAGAAAGAAATGAAACTAATTTTCGGGACTTTCAGTACGTCTCAGGTGGTTGTAGGGATTCACATGGAGTCTTAATAGGCCTCAGTGGCATTACAGGGGGTCTCAATGTCATTTCAGGGATTCTCAGGGGGTTCCAGGGGTTTCAGGAGTGTTTCAGGGGATCTCAGGAGTGTTTCAAGGTGCCTCCGTGTCATTTCAAGTGTTCTCAGGGAGTTCCAGGTGGTCCATGGGGCGTTTCAGGGATTCTCAAAGGGTTTCAACAGCAACTCCAGGGGTCTAGAAGGCGTTTCTGGGGCTTGAGGCGTAGGATCTTAAAAACATTCACACTTTCTCCTCGTATTACAAGTTTTATTTATGTGTTAAATGTGCTATTTTAACTTGTAAATATTCCTCTAATATTAATGCACATTTATAGGGTTCTGGCAGAATGGCAGAATCCTATTTCGATTGCCAACATTCAGGCCATTTCGGGCCGCGATTAAGTACTAGAGATGTAAACCTTTCCCTGGCACAGATTTCAAGTTATAGAACCTTAGTGATGAAACCCGAATCGGCATGCCCTATTGGATTAGAAATTTCTAGGCAAAAATCGAGCTATGAAAGCAACTAATGCTGCGAACGAAAGGCAAACTGCCAGACAAAATATGATTACAGGATTGACTGATGGACCAACAACATTTATGAAACCTCGTCGTGCTGTCATCGGAAATTGTTATCCAATAGGGTAACAGGGCAAAATATATGTTTTGTGATGTATTTGTTCAAGTGTGATGTCCTAATTTATTACGCATTTGTAAGGTTCCACTACAAGATGTTATATTTTAATATGCATTTGTAGTGCTTCACTATTTTTTCGTAATACTCGGACTATCGGTTCTTGCAAAATCAGCATGGCCCGTAACCCCAGCTTGAGAACCACTTACTTTTACAACGCCTCTTTATTGTAATAATTGCTTCGGCATTTCAACAAGAACTGAAAACGATTTTTATTTTCTCATGGCACTCGGAATTCGTGAGAAATTGACATGGCCCGTGACCCAGATTGGAAATCTCTGAGCTTGCGAGTTCTCTCGGAACCTTGACAAGATAGCAACATTCTGTCTTCGCCCGAGCAGAAGAGAAAAACAACAGCATAACAAAATGCGTTATTTTGGCAAAATAACTGCATAACGGAATTAGTAATTTTCATGTTATTAACATAACATATTGAGTTATAAACTTGGCTGTCATAAGCGGCAAAATAACAAGTCACATAACAAAAATTTGTTCCTGAAAAATCAATTTAATAACATGTTTTGTTAGTGGCAACAACAACTTAATAACAGTGAATTTGGGAAATATTTCAATAACAAATTTTGATATTAAAGAGTTATTGATAACATTTCGAAAGCAAAATTAGGGTAAAAACTAACTTTTTTTACTCATTTTTGGGTAATTATTTTAAGTGTGTTATTCTATTTTTAGAAAATAACAGGTTACATAAAAAAAAATTCGAATTCATTATAAAACTTACAAACATGCACGGGATTTGAACCTCCAATCCTGCTATCGTAAATTTTCAGTCGCCTGTACCAATGAGGCTATCACAGCACTTGCAGTGTGGGACGATAGAAGCTTTACTGGTTCTACGTATTGCCAGTTTCCCCATTCCCCCATTTCATGTTTGCCAGTCGCAGGACAAAAATAGACAGAGATTTGAATGCAAGATCAAACAATGAACCTCTCTCTCTTACCAACAGCGCTATCGCGGTGCGCAGACATGCGCACTGAAACACTAATAACAGTGGTGGCGTTCGCATGGCCCGTCGTCGGCTGTTTCGGAACAAAGAGAACGACAAAAAAGTTGCTAGTCGACTATTTATGATTGAGCTTCGTCATGGGGTGCATTTTGGCGGTGACAAAGATTCTTTCCAGACGGAGATGATTTTTTTTAATTTTTTGTTTTGTTCGCGTTGTGAGAACGACGATTATACATGTACCTACGTGAGCGAAGGTAAAAGGTAATTATATCATATGCCGATATGATTACTTCTGCAGATGCTGTTTAGTTTTATTCTGTTTTAGATTATTTTTAGTAATGAAAAAAGATATTTATGACATAATGTCAAACAATATATGATCGAATAATAATAGATCGAAAGAAAAAAGTTATAATAGACAAATGCAATCATCAATTGAGCAGAATTGTCTGTATAGTTGACATTTTTATTGATTAGAATTATTTAGTAGGTACCATATTTGCTATCTCCACTCTCACTAACATTCATTACTTCGTAATACATAGTCTGTTCGGTACTTTTTGACGTTATAATTAGAGGTTAGATTAGCAGTACTGTTAAAATGACATATAAATTCAACTAAGTTTACTCAATTTTGAGATAAAAAAACTCATTTGCAGATGTATCACTTTTTGAAGGTAAAATTTTACTTAACCTATAAGAATTGGGAATCGTAGAAAAGTGATAGGAATTTGGCACCGTAACGGGACTGGGATATTGAAAGAAGGAAATTAACACAAAGATAAACATATCAATAGCTATGATGCTATATTTACCCAAAACTCAAATTATAGCAATGAATAAAATAAAAAATACGGAAGAGTCTGATGAAATTTCTAGAAGTTGCAATGCCTTTATTTTTTACTTCATAATATGAAACAGCAGACAATAAAATAAAGAAGGTAAACTATGTAATGGTTATATCTGCGATGAATTTTCTCCGATTTTGACAATATTGATCTCATGTGATCCAGATTTATTTTTTCCATCAACAACAAATCCGACTGAACCGATCTGGTTATCGTGAGTTAAGAAAAAACCTGAATTGCCATACACGTGGAATTTTCCATAGACCAGCTTCTTTAGTGGTGTTGAGATAATTCCATATTCACAATCTACATGCCAAACTGAGCCGACATCCAAATTTTCATGAACTTTGGTGCCCGGGAACCTATTTAAAAATCGATTTAAAGTTTGTATGGGAGCGATTTGTCGAATCACCCCTCGTCGCATTTCGTACCGGGCGGAGCTGTCAAGCAGTTGCCCAGCTGTCAAAAGGTGATTTCAAAAAATCTTTTTGTAATTGAATTTAGGTATCAAAATAAAGTTTTAAAAATCTGAAAAAAATCATACTGGCTTAAAAAAGGTGCTCTTTCGAATAAAATCAAAAAATCAATATATTATTCTTAATTTGAAAACCCAATTGGTGATTGGTACAAATTAAGTACCTTACCAAGAAAAAAATGTTAAATTTAAATTTATACGTTCAATATGTAGTCCGTCCAAAGTCTTACACCGTACATCAAACCGTTTTTAATTAGATTTTGTTTTAGATTTTATAGAGGCATTTTAAAATCTTCTCCTGTGTGGTAGGGATGGGATTTTTCAAAACACCATCGTTCTTCTTCTTCTTCTTCATGCACCATCAAATCACCAATAGCATATCTGCCCAGCCTAGGCCCAAAGTATTAACTTCAAAGTAATCATTACGAAGCATACCCGATCAGAAAGGCATAACAAAATTATAACCGATTGAGTTATTTATTTCAAAGATTTTTAATAACAAAATCAGTTATAAAATTCGCCGGTTAGGTGTTAAAATAACAAAAAATATAACTGAAATTACTCTAGCCATAACATAATTATAACAGGTGTTGATACAATTTTAACAAATTTATAACATCGTGAGATATAATAAATATTGGAATGATCAAAAAATTATAACACATTTTGTTATAAATCAGATATAAAAATATTGGGTAAAAATTTAGTTGGGTCAATTTTAACTCATTTTTTGGGTAATTTTTATTTAGAGTGTTATTTATTTTTAGCGAAAAGTTTTTTGTATAAAAAACTTGCCCCACGTAGTATATAAAAAACCCTCACCCAGACGGGAATCGAACCAAGGACGCCAGCCTCCATCTGAAATCCGGCGCCTTTATCAATGAGGCTATTTCATCACTTGAAGTGTAGGGTTGTATATGATCAAGTAATTCTTCGTTTTGGCGGCTGGTCTATAAATAGACTCATTTGTCCAACGTACATGGGAGAGAAAATATGACGTCACATAAAAGTGTTGTTGATACAATTGATCGCAATGACGTCATCTGAGGATATAATAACAAAAGTGGATATAATTAAGTTATAATTGGTACTCAAGAATTTGCTCAGCATTTTGGCTTTATCTCATGATTCAGACCAGAAATAGGTGTCGTATCTTAATCAAAGTTGTAGAGATAGTTAATGGCTCTTAAACAGTGAAAATAGTGGTATTTCACCTTCTGTTGGTGCAAGCGAGTAATTAAATTAGAACATTTTGACATGTGTTATTAAATAATTATCTAATGTTCCTCACCATCAAGGAAGTTCCTGCCTATGGCAAAGTTATGCAGTAGTCTTGTGATTGGAAATGTCACCGCTTCGTGGCGTTAGTGTGCATTTCTGGAGATTGTCAAATTTGTGAAATTAAAAATAAGTGTTTAAAGCACATATTTAACCTTACATGATACAACACAACAATTAACATACTAAAGCAATTCTTCGTTCGCTTTGCCTCGTGATCTCAAATAATGTTTTTATTTTCAGCAGTTAAACAAGAAATTCCCCCACTAGTCGAAAGCACCTACTCGGTATTTGCTTCGAATTTTGCTCAAAATGCATGACGATGTCCATCAACATTTTGGTAAAAAAATAGCCTTCTGCTAGTTTCAGGACCATTGATGTAAGCCTTATTTTTCAACGTCCTTCCATCATCTTTGAAAGTATGTACATAATACACCTGATTCTTTTTTTTGCACGGGTTTTGCTATAACTCAGTTAATTTTTGACCGATTCTCATGAAATTCTGTACACGGATAGTAATATTATTGTCTACATGTGTACAAAATTTCATGAGAATCGGTTAAAAATGACTAAGTTATACCAAAAACCAGACCCGTGCAAAAAAGAATCGGGTGTATCCACATGTTTGCAGATGATAAGAAGCTGTATTTCTACGGAATTATTATGGACGAATTGCATGGTAATGAAACGTGACTAACGACATGATGTGACGAAACTAGATATAAATTTCAAAGTTCCACAAATAATTTGTTATCAATCAATTCTTCAAAAACTAAGGTGTTTTTAATTTGCTAATTGATCCAGTTGTATCATGTTAATTCAATAACAATGATAAAACTTCTAATTTCAGAATAATTTATGAAAATAATCTTGAATGGGACTACAAACTGCAAAACCTATGGAGGATTGTGAAACTTACTTCAGGAATGTTAACAGTTTCAATGAAAGCCATCCTTTTCATATCCATTTTGTTGCCTCACTTATCATATCACTTCATATGACCGTTTGAGAGTTGCATCAACCCTAATAGGATGTTGGGGTCAATATGACCCAGACAGGCACGCTGAACGTTCACTGCGTCATCGTGGTTTGAAAAATCTAACATCTTAAGAGGGTAAATCACGGCATACGTTGGGCATTCAATTTCACTTAATACTCTAGTGTGGCTCAGGCTGACCTACAATGGCAACTGTTGGGATACTCATTTCTTATTTTTTTTAACTACGTTGATTCAAACTTGTTAAAACTACTGTATTTTACAAGCACAGTAGCACCACACAGCGGCGTAACTGCGTACCAAACACCACCTGTAAAATATTGTAAATTGACATAAACTGCATTTTCAAAACTATAACTGAGTTTGTTATAATGTTCATATAAAGATGATCCAAATAAACTTATTTGTATTATAACTAACCTTGTTATAATTCTGATATAATTTAATCAGGTTTTCATATCATTTTTGTCAAATATATCTAAATATAACAAACGGTGATATATCTATCAACCGTTGATATAATTTTGTTACATTTTTGTTATGCCTTTCTGATCGGGTAAATGTCAATTTCTTGATTTTGCTTTGGCTGACCAAGCCAAGGTTGACCGTAGCATTTTCATAATTCAAATCTCAATTTGTTCATCGAGCACATGTTCTGTTGTGCTGCACGTGGATGTCAAAGCGTTTTCAACAGTGTAATTACGAAGCATGTTTCACGAGAGACCACATCTTTTCAATACGCTAACTCCACAACAACGCCGATATTACTGCGCCACTTGGGCAGTGGCTGGTATTTTGGGTACTTTTCAGCTACAACTCAGTCAATTTCAGAAATTTAGCAAAACCTCGCGCCGCCCAGCAGGGACTTTGTTTTGTACACATTACAGCACCTCCATGTCACGTAATATACCACACCTCTTATCAAATGTGATACCGTAAGCGTACCATACTTTGCGCACCTAGGGCCTAACTTTGCGCACTTTTGAAAAAATCGTTAAATAGTTTTTCTGGTGCATTATGCAAACTTTTTCCCACGGAATACTAGCTAATGATATGGGGCATGCACTTTGTCTCAGTTTAGATGTAATGATAAATGGAAGAGGAAGACAAATTGATGAGTGAATATGCAGTTGCTTTCCCTAAAATGCTGTAAATAACGTTGTAGAATGACGTAGGTTTTGTTTCAAAATTTGTTTTAGTTTAGATAGCAATACCATAAAGTATTTGTGCACTCTCAATAATACAATAATAACCAAACTTGTTCCACAACAGAATGTAATATTGAAATGTTATTTAAGGGCTGCATACCAATTGCTTGGTCATAACAAAATAAGATTGTCCAACAAAACGTGTTATGGAAACGTAATGCCTTGATAATTCAATAATAACAAAACAAGATATAAAAACAGGTTTTGTGATTTCGTAGTTATTAATTTGATATTCCCTTCTGCTCGGGCGGCAAAGCTTTTCAGATGAACAACAACCACTTTCTGGTGAAGGATTTTATAGTTCCAAATTTCATCATCACGTGGCGCTAGAGTACATAGTTACTTCCGGTTCGACTTTAGTGGGGTACAGCACGAGATTGAAGCCAGACAGGAAGATACGATCTTCGGCAAAGTTGTTCGGGACTACGAGTACTTCCTGGTCATGAAAAGCATAGTTATAAATTTCACCACCACGTGGTGCTAATGAATATAGTTATTTCCGGTTCGACTTTGGCGGGATATAACACGAGATTGAAGCCAGATAGGAAGGTACAATCTTCGGCAAAGTTGTACAGGACTACGAATACTTCCTGGTCATGAAGTACACAGTTCCGAATTTGACCACCACGTGGCACTAGTGTACATAGCGACTTCCGGTACGACACGAGATTGAACCAGATAGGAAGATACGATCTTCGGCAAAGTTGTTCAGGGCTACGAGTACTTCCAGGTCATAAAGAATATAGTTCTAAAGTTCACCACCACGTGGCGCTAATGTACATAGTTACTTCCGGTTCGACTTTGGTGGAATATAGCACGAGATTGAAACCAGATAGGAAGGTACGATCTTCGACAAACTTGTTCAGAGCAACAACCACTTCCTGGTGATGAATATCATAGTTCCAAATTTCATCACCACGTGGCGCTAGCGTACATAGTTACTTCCGGTTCGACTTTGGTGGGTATAGCACGAAATTGAAGCCAGATAGGAAGGTACGATCTTTGGCAAAGTTGTTCAGGACTACGATTTGTTAAAAATGTGGAACTAATGTATTCGCCTGGTTCTCACCGGAAGCTGCATGAAATTCCAATCGGCTCTCACTAAACCTTTCTAGGATAGTGTAGGATTCCGATAACGTATAAAGTTTGAAATTTGGTTCACTAACTGCTGAGATATGGATGTGCAAAAATAAAAAAAAAAAGTTTTTTTTTGCCAGTCGGTACTTTACGTTATGAAAACCCTGTTGGTATAAGACACATTCTACCCGAGCAAAGGCGAATTACAAAATGATAACAAGTTCTGTTAACAGGTTATCATTCGTTTGATAATTGAGTTTGTTATTATTAAGGTTGAATTAAGAGCCAACATAACAAAAAAGAAAACTCAATTTCTCTTCTCGAATAAGAACAAGATCAGACATGAATACATTCCACAAATCGATAGAGAAAAAACTTAACATGTAACCAAGGCGGAAACTGTTCGAATAGTATTTGAAAATATTGTTTGCTTCTCCACGCGAAAGCTACATTTTAATTTATATATACTGCTATTGTTTTGAACGATTTCACATTGAGTTTAACTTTTTACCACGACCTTCGAAAATTCTCAGATTTTGTACATAGATTGATAACAATATTCACTATATTCGCTCATAGGATAACAAAGATACAGCATGTCAAAGTTGGCTATGTTGTATGGAGAACGGCTATCACTGCTATTTTTATGAACAACGTTGTATGTATTGTATGTATTATAATTATGTACGTGTTATCATAATTATTTATAGGAAAAGTCGAAAGTACTTGTGAGAAGAAACAAGGAAGAAGAGTAGTACTACAAATGGTGGAAAAGTACTCAAATAAAGAGTATCGAGTGTTCTTCGATAACTTTTTACGTCTGTTGAGCTTTGTGAAGATTTATTAGCACGAGGCTTCACAAGTGTTGGCACACTAAAAGCTAATAAGCGTGAGATTCCTATAATAGGAGTGTAAGGGGCATCATGCAGATCTACAAAAAGCAACGGTCACCTTCTTGTCCAATTATGATCAACTTGGCAAGTGTCACGTGTGTCAGTTTAGTGCATCTCTTGTTACATGCTGAGATTGCACTCAATTAGTTTGCATCAAACAGGGAAAAGGATTGTGTATCGTTGCAATGATTGTCCTGAAGACCAAACCAAAATCATCAGTCTCACTTAAAAAAAAACAGCGATGCAGTTTGTGTGTTCGAAGCAAGGACCGTAAAACAACGATTCATTGTTATCAGTCTAACCGATGCATCTGTTCAAACCATGGGCGTTGTGAAGAAAATGTCGAATTTTGCTCAAATTGTATAAATAGATGATCGGATAACATTTGGTTACATCTTTTGAATTCAAGATTCCAAAGTTATCAAAACAAGCAGCAGAATTTGCTTACAAAATCCCTTTATCCAGTTTATATTTCACTATTTATGTACAATTAAATAAATAATCATCTGAATCAGTTCAAATCGTATCGAAGGGATACCATATTATTCATTCCGGATATTCTTAAAAACTTGCGGAACCAACTTTCGTGATCAGAGTAAACACAAAGACTCTGCAAACATCTTCATACGTTGTACTTGTAAGGAGGAAACTAAAACGTAAAACTTGTCCTGCACAAATACAACGAAAATTCCTTAGTTCTCAATTGAATTCGGTTCCAGCCATAGTCACCGCATGCGAATCATCCAATGGAACACGATGTAACGAAACTGTTGCTATCCAGGAAAATTTTAGAGAAAGAGCTGTAGATATAAGAATTCCACAGGCCGAAAATAATGAAAAAAGAGCTGCCACATGATATGTTTAGGTGTATAAACGCATGTGTCCTCTACTACGGTTCCGCAGGGCACTCTGGAGGTTCCGGAAGTGGCCAACGTAGTCGATGACCCTTTTCATAGATATGAGAATCTCAACCACCGAAAATCATGAAGAAAGAGCTGTCGCACGGTATATTTTGCAGAAAAAATGCATGTGTCCTCTACTGAAGGTTTCGCCAGGGCACCCCGCCCATGCAACACACATGTTATATTAAAGTTACGACAGCGCAAGTTTTGGTTGTATAGAAGTTAATTTCACGTAATTCTAACATTGTGTTAAAATAACGTCAACTAAACTTCTATACAACCAAAACTTGCGCTGTCGTGACTAATATATAACATGTGTGTTGCTTGGGCGGAGGTTCCGGAAGTGGCCAAAGTGGTCTATGACCCTTTTTATAGCCATGGAGGTCCTATTCACGGAAAATCATGAAGAAAGAGCTGTCGCACGGTATATTTTGGAGAAAAAATGGATGTGTCCTCTACTACAGGTTCCGCCAGGGCACCCCGGAGGTTCCGGAAGTGGCCAAAGTGGTCGATGACCCTTTTTATAGCCATGGATGTCCTATTCACGGAAAATCACGAAGAAAGAGCTGTCGCGCGGTATATTTCTGAGTACAAATGCATGTATCCTCTACTACAGGTTCCGCCAGGGCACCCTGGAGGTTCCGGAAGTGGCCAAAGTGGTCGATGATCCTTTCTATAGCCATGGGTATCCTATTCACGGAAAATCATGAAGAAAGAGCTGTCGCACGGTATATTTCTGAGTAAAAATGCATGTGTCCTCCACTACAGGTTCCGCCAGGGCACCCCGGAGGTTCCGGAAGTGCCCAATGTGGTCTATGACTCTTTTTATAGCCATGAGTAGCCTATTCACGGAAAATCATGAAGAAAGAGCTGTCGCATGTTATGGTTTGGAGTGAAATTGCAAGTGGCCTCTACTACAGAATCCCCCGGGGACCTTTCAGAGAGTCTAGGAACATCCAGAGGAACTCCAAATATTCAAAAAATTTACAGATCAAATCAGCTTCGATAAGGTAAATAAAAAGAAAATCGGGTTAAGTACGGTTCCTTTTAATTCCACTAAGAATTTGCATCCTTTGACAGATACGTATTTCGATACGAGTCGAGTCAAGTACAAGACACTGAAGACGACCTTACAGTTGAGGTCGAAATACGTATCTGTCAAAGGATGCAAATTCTTAGTGGAATTAAAAGGAACCGTACTTAACCCGATTTTCTTTTTATTTACAGATATTCCCCTAACAAGCCCAGGTTAATCATCATCATTCGATAAGGTTTTAATTTTTCCCAATGTTTCAAAGTAGTTTCATAGAGAAAAAAATAGTTTTGATACAAATACCCCAAATGGCATAACGTTGGTACCCCAAGGGAATCCGGAATAATTCCGGAACAATCCGGATTTTGAATTGTTTGTCCCATTTTATCAAAACTAGAATAAAAACTGGATCTTGTCACAAAATTTCATTACGATTGGTTGAAATTCAACAGAGTTATGAATTTTTCAATGTAAAAATTTGATGCCAAAAATGACGTTGGCCTTTTGGGTGTTAAATACATCAGCTTACTCAAATCCTGCTCAAATTTTCGATTAAAGCAAATTCTGTCTGATTAAGATGGGAACATATTCAAATGTTCACTTGCAAAGACATAATACATCATGTTAAATGAAATCTGTCACACGCAGCACTTACAAATTTTTCTACACCTTTCCTCCATTACAGTGTAAGCCGAGTCACCAACAGATTAAAGGCTTTCCATTGATTTTTGATTTTCACCCCGTTTTCTTTCACCATCCCTTTCGACATTCTAGGAAGTGGATATCCGATGCGTACCTCTACTGGGACGAGATTCGCCGAACGGCCGACGCCTCCGAAGCCGGTGTGGCACAACTTTCCGCGTACATCTTCTCCAGCACGGATCCGTCGATTGTGAGGGTAAGTGTAACCCCCCCCTTTTTCTTTTCCCATCAAGGCCCTACACATTTGGGTTTCTTTCATCCATTCTGATTGAAACAGAACAAGCTGTTGAGTCAGCAGTTTTTCTTTTTGGGCGGCTCTTGTTAGGAACGTTTTTCGCGGTACTCTGACTGTAGAAGCCGAGGTAGAATTATCACCGACGACGACGCGGGGATAATTTTATTGGATGGGCTTCACCGGCACTTGAGTGAATTATGTAAATCAAGGAAGCGAATGTCAATCAGCTTCGTCTGCTGCAAGGAAACTGGGTCAACAGCACAGGGGTTTTATTGCTTGCAGAACGCGATCAAAAGACGGAAGAGAGAATATGCTTGCTTCAAAGGAGTGTGGTTGGGGTTGCAGCAAAATTGGATAATACAACTAATTAATATTGATGCATTTGAATATTTCACAGCATTTCAATTCACTAATTTATTTATTTAGTTCAACATAAAAATTATGATAACACTGAGACAACAATTTGGCGCCCATAGTGCTTGATTTGCTGCAGATGCAGTTCTCAAACGTCCTTCACGCCCAACGCTCTAGATCACCTTCCACTTGATCCGTCCATCGTGCTCTCTGCGCTTCACGTCTTCTTGTGCCAAACGATAAGCAAACACCAACTTTGCAGGGTTGTAGTCTTGCATTTTACAACATGCCCTGCCCACCGCACCCACTCGCTTCAGTCACTTTCAGGATTTCAGGTTTGCCGTACAGTGCAGCGAATTCGTGATTCACTTGTCTCTCGACTCTCGAGCACTCCAAGTTTACACGGTTCAGGCGAGTGTACATTTCTGCAGCCGTTCCAAAATTTGTGGCAATAATAACAATGTCATCCGCAAATCAGAGAAATTGGGTTTTTAAATTAAGAAAAATGTATCGATTTTTTGATTCTATACGAAAGAGCACCTTTTTCTGAGCCACTATGATTTTTTTCAGATTTTAAGAACTTTATTTTGGTACCTAAGATCAATTTTAAAGAGATTTTTTGAAATCACCTTTTGACAGCTGGGTAACTGTTTGGCAGCTCCACCCAGTACAAAATGCGACGAGGGGTGATTCGACAAATCGCTCCCATACAAACTTCAAATTGATTTTTAAATAGGTTCCCGGGCACCAAAATTCATGAAAATTTGGATTTCGGCTCAGTTTCGCATGCAGATTCAGAATATGGAATTATCTCAACACCGCTAAAGAAGCCAATTGGCCGGATTTCGTGAGGAGCCTACCCCGGCTCATCGTATAACACCTTCCAAGTTGGACCTTCCAATTCGCAGTCCCCGTCGGAATTCGAATGCACTTGGGTATACATTTGCACACCCTCCATCGTTGTACTTAGGCTGGTAAGCTTCCCGGGAAAGCTGTTCTCGTCGAGTTCGGAGGGCCGATTTGAAAAATTTCTATCCTGGGCGATTGCTAGCCATCGCCTTGACATGTGGTCAGGTCAAATTTTTGTCGACTTGCTTGATTTCGTTGTTGAAGGTGCGCCGCCATGAGCCTCTGGGTCTGCCTCTGCTGCGATGTTCCTGCTGGGTTCCAATCTAACGCTTGCTTGCAGATTTCGTTTCCGCACCTGCGTAGAGTGTGGCCGACCATCCTCCACTTTCGCTCCCGAATTTCTGTCGCTATCGGCTTTTGATGACATCGACGATGGAGCTCCACGTTGGAAATTCAATTGTGAGGCCACCTTGCACGAATTATATACAACAGGCATCTATTGATGAAGACCTGCAGCCGTTGAGTGCTCTACACTGATACACACCATGTTTCACTGGCGTATAGCAGCACAGATTTCACGTTTGTGTTAAAAATTCGGATTTTGGTGCGTTGACTGATCTGGTTGTTTTTCCTTACAACTCGCACTCGCAAAAGCAGCCCTCGCCTTCTTGGTCCGTACACCTTTGTAGATCTTGGTGCCGTTTGACTACCAAGATGTTGGAAGCTTTCAACATTCTCCACTGATTGCCCAGCTATCGTAAAGCTGGAAGGGTTGACCTTGTTTACATCCAACGATTTGGTCTTGTTGACGTTGATGGTAAGGCCTGCCGCTGGGGAGCGATTGGCAAAATCATCGAGCTTCAGGTATCAGAAGGCCGGCTCCAGAGGCACGTTATCCTCCATTTGGGACATTTGGGGCATTTGTGCCATCGCCAAAATATTAGCCTATTTCATCATCTACCTGAGGGAAAAGGAAGGAAATAAGGATAAGGATGGGGATAAGGACAGGTAGGGAAATAGGAAAAGTACCCTGGAAGAGGATACTACACAGTAAAAAAAATCTTGTGATATAACATCACTTTACAAATTACATCCTTTCCACGCAGCAAATTAGCCTCCGTAGCTTGAAAGTGAGTCTAGCAATCGCTAGAACCGGAACGATTGATGAATCATATATAAGTAAAATATTGGCATAGATTCGTACACTGATACGTTGATTCTGAAAAACAACAAAGCCGCTGATTTTGAAAAACAACAAAGCCGCTGGAGCAGATCAACTACCAAGCGAGCTTCTAAAATACGGTGGAGAAGCACTGGTGAGAGCACTACACTGGGTCATTGCCAAGATTTGGGAGGAGGAAGTATTACCGGAGGAATGGATGGAAGGTATCGTGTGACCCATCTACAAAAAGGGCGACAAGTTGGATTGCGGGAACTATCGCGCGATCACACTACTGAGCGCTGCCTATAAGGTACTCTCCCAAATTTTATGCCGCCGTCTATCACCGATTGCAAGAGAGTTCGTGGGGCAATATCAGGCTGGATTCATGGGTGAACGTGCTACAACGGACCAGATGTTCGCCATCCGCCAGGTGTTGCAGAAATGCCGCGAATACAACGTGCCCACACATCACTTGTTCATCGATTTCAAATCGGCGTATGATACAATCGATCGAGAACAGCTATGGCAGATTATGCACGAATACGGATTCCCGGATACTGATACGGTTGATCAAGGCGACGATGGATCGAGTGATGTGCGTAGTTCGAGTATCAGGGACACTCTCGAGTCCCTTCGAATCTCGCAGAGGGTTGCGGCAAGGTGATGGTCTTTCGTGCTTGCTGGTCAACATTGCTTTGGAGGGTGTAATAAGAAGAGCGGGGATAAACACGAGTGGGACGATTTTCACGAAGTCCGTTCAGCTGCTTGGTTTCGCCGATGATATTGATATTATTGCTCGTAAATTTGAGACGATGGCGGAAACGTACATCCGACTAAAGAGTGAAGCCAGGCGAATCGGATTAGTCATTAATGTGTCGAAGACAAAGTACATGATGGCAAAGGGCTCCAGAGAGGAATCACCGCGCCCGCCACCCCGAATTCATATCGACGGTGATGAAATCGAGGCGGTTGAAGATTTCGTGTACTTGGGCTCACTGGTGACCGACGACAACGACACCAGCAGAGAAATTCAGAGGCGCATTGTGGCAGGAAATCGTGCCTACTTTGGACTCCGCAGAACTCTAAGATCGAATAAAGTTCGCCGTAACACGAAGTTAACCATCTACAAAACGCTGATTTGACCGGTGGTCCTCTATGGGCACGAAACATTGACCCTACGTGCAGAGGACCAACGTGCCCTTGGAGTTTTCGAACGGAAGGTGTTGCGTACCATCTACGGCGGAGTGCAGATGGAAGACGGGACTTGGAGAAGGCGAATGAACCACGAGCTGCATCAGCTGCTGGGAGAACCAACCATCGTCCACACCGCGAAAATCGGGAAGCTACGGTGGGCAGGTCACGTCATCAGGATGTCGGATAGAAACCCGACTAAAATGGTTCTCGAGAGTCATCTGACCGGAAGCGTGGAGCGCAGCGAGCTAGGTGGGTCGACCAAGTGGAGGACGATCTGCGGACCCTACGCAGAGTGCGGAACTGGAGACAAACAGCCATGGACCGAGTGGAATGGAGGCGGCTACTATGTACAGCAGAGGCCACCCCGGCCTTAGCCTGACCGGTAAGTAAGTAAACGTTGATTCTGAGGCATATCCCTTACCTCTCGGCTATTTCACCGAGTTAGGAGGTAGGTGATAAATATGATACTGCTTCTATCCACTGAAATGAGTTTGTTGACACTTTCCGGTGCCAACCAGGGCGTACATGGTGAGTGTGATAATTGTTGGAAAACGATGCAACAGATGCAACGAAATTGGATACATCGCCATTAATTACGCGCCTGGATATTACAAAATTATTTGCTGTGTAACGCATAAGCGTACCACAATGGGTTCAAACAGCACCCTTAAAAGGACACTGTAATAACTCATAAAGCGAAAGAGAGCCTATAGCTCTTTACCACAGCGGGTTAAGAACGACAGAATATCCTGAATACTCAGGTCTCTGAAGTCAGTTTCACTTAAGGCTCAAATAACCATAATTCAATCATCAGCAATCATTAACTTTTAAAATGCAGTTTTTTCGCTCAAATTCGCAAAGCCACTATTGAAAATTATTTCACTGATATCTAGACGGTAAATAGAATGCAGTGATAAATTTGTATGACAATTGATCGAAATTTAAGCGAAAAAACTGCCTTTGAGTTTTTCCATATGGATGATGGTTTGTATTCTCTTAATAAGTGTTTACCGAATACTCGGAAACGCAGTTGCGCAAAAACTGGACAGTTACATATCAAATGATACGAAGTTCCTTAATCGAATTCACAGCTATCACATGCAAATGTATCAGCTTGCTGAATATTCGCCATGTGATAACTGAGTCGGCAGTGACCAGTTAATGATTTGACCAGAATGCTGCAGTTCTGCTTTGACAGATTTGTTAGGTACTTCGCCACCCCTAGAGATGCCTTAGTACAACACAAGATTTGTAAGATACTTCGCCACCCTTGCAAATGGCTCAGTACAATACAATTTGGTTTGACGACATGACTCCAAACTATTCCAGTATTGTTTGTGCTGAGTGGCTGCCCACGTGTGAATCTGAAGCTTTACCCACTTGGATACCGAAATAGCTGGCTCAGGGCCAATTAAGTCAAGTGATGCACCAGTGCGAGCTAACTCATCAGCCAATTCATTTCCAGCGATGGAAGAATGGCTAGGTACCCATACAAGGTGAACAGCGTTTGCTGAATTCAGCTCCTCGATTCGAGTTCGACAAGCGATAACTATCTTCGACCTGGAGTTTGCCGAAGCAAGTGCTTTAATAGCAGCCTGGCTATCTGAACAGAAGTATATTACTTTGCCCATTACGTGCTGCTGAAGTGCTGATTGCACTCCGCACATAAGACCAAAGATTTCGGTCTGAAAAACGGTGCAGTGTCTACCAAGTGAGTAAGACAGATACAGCCTTAGCTCACGAGAATAAACACCAGCACCTGCCCGACCTTCTAGAAGGGAGCCATCAGTGTAACATACGATGCCGTCTGAAATACTTCTCTCCAGATAACCAGATGTCCACTCTTCCCGGAAACGCAATTACGTTGAAAATGTCCTATATGGAAAATTACAAGCAATTGAAAGATCACTTGGAGTAAGAACAACGAGGTGTTTCCTCTAGTAAACCGAATATCCATACACGGTAAGTGCAAGAAAGTGCTTCTTGTTTGAGATGAATGTGTAGTGGGGCAACGTCAAAGAGAACTTCGAGCGCTGCCGTGGGAGTTGAAGAGAACGCTCCAGACATCGCCATTAAGCACATTTTTTGATGCCGTCTGAAATACTTCTTTCCAGATTTCCAGATGTCCACTCTTCCCGAGAAGGGAATTTCGTGGAAAATGTCCTATATGGAAAATTACAAGCAATTGTAAGATCACTTGGAGCAAGGACAATTTTGTCCCAATTCATCAAAAGTGGAAACAACGAGGTGCGTGTTGAACTGCGGTTCACAGGAGTTTCCTCTAGTAGACCGAGTACCCGTAGGCGGTAAGTGCAAGAAAGTGCTTCTTGTTTGAGATGAATGTGTAGTGGAGCAACGTCAAAGAGAACTTCGAGCGCTGCCGTGGGAGTTGAAGAGAACGCTCCAGACATCGCCATTAAGTGCATCCTTTGGAGATGGTCTAACTTTGATTGGACCGTTCTCATTTCGCCTTTTTGCCACCACACAAGACATCCATAGGCCAATATTTGCCAAACAACAGTAGTGTAGATCCATTTGATATACTTGGGTTTTAGACCCCAAGTTGTACCAAAGGTTCGCCGGCATTGCCCGGAGGCCATACAAGCTTTCTTGATTCTGAACTCAATGTGAGGTGTCCAGGAAAGCTTGGAATCAAGAATGGCTCCAACGTACTTTACCTGTTCAGTCACATCAATTTCAGAATCAAAGAGGCGCAAAGGTCGAACGCCATTACGGTTTCACCTTTCCGTAAAAAGAACAATAGATGTTTTACTCGGATTAACCGAAAGGCCATATTGGCGACACCAACACTCAACTACCTGAAGGGCGCTTTACATCAGGTCGAAAAAGGTGGTGATACACATACCAACTAACAATGCTAGGTAGTCGTCGGCAAAACCATAAGTAGGAAAATCGCTATTATTGAGTTGCCTCAATAGCGTATCTGCTACGAGATTCCACAAAAGCGGCGGCAAGACTCCCCCTTGGGGGCATCCACAAACACTCAATTTCCTAACCCCTGCTAGACGCAATATCGAGAAGAGATATCGGTTTTTGAGCATTTGATGAATCCAATTGGAAATCATTGAAGATATAGAATGACTCCGTGTGGCTTCCAATATGGCATCGAAAGGCACAATGTCAAAGGCACCCTCGATCGATATCTAAGAAAACACCCAAAACAAGATTGCTTTTGAGCGAATGCTTTCTCGACATCGTAAACAACCTTTTGTAAAAGAGTCACAGTGGACTTACCAGATTGGTAGGCATGTTGGTTCACATGAAGAGGCACGTTGGCCAGATGAACATCACGGATGTGATGATCCACAATGCGTTCTAAGCATTTCAGAATATGTGTTGGTTTTCGGCGAAAAAATAATAAAACTGTTGTTTTGCCAGATTGTCCGGACGTTTCGGTCGATTTTACTGGCCTTCGACCATCTTCTGCGGACTCTAAAATATATTTTTTGATTTAAAATCACATAAAAAACACAAAATAAAATTCTT
Organism: Aedes albopictus; assembly: GCF_035046485.1. Classification (NCBI taxonomy): domain Eukaryota; kingdom Metazoa; phylum Arthropoda; class Insecta; order Diptera; family Culicidae; genus Aedes; species Aedes albopictus. Next base: position 412,487,633 of record NC_085137.1, read on the forward strand.
ACAATCTTCTAGTCGTCTTTTCACTATTGGACGACCATTACTTTACAAACATGAATACACTAGACTACATATAGATACATACACACAAGTTTCCTTACTCTAAGTGTCATTGGTATTAGATTTTAGCTTCGATATAATAGAGTTGTACGCGGTTTTGAAATTTGCAGAGTCTTTTTGCTTGTTTACAACATTCTCATCACCTTTAATCTTAATATGAAAGGTTTCCGTAATTAATCTAGTGTAGCTGTTAGTAACTTTGTCAAGTATTTTTGTCTTGTCAAAGTCGAAAATGTGTCCTTCTTCTATGGTGTGTTGGGATAATCCCGTACCAGATATGTTTTTTGTTTTTACATTATACTTATGTTGGTTTAGACGCTTACACAAAAATTGACTAGTTTCACCATGTACGACTTTTCACATGCACCACAAGGAATTTCATAAACAACATTTACATTCTTGTCTTTTGATATTTTGTCTTTGGTTTTTGTAAATAAAGTATCTTTGATTTTGTCAATTGGTTTAAAAGCTAATTTGAAGTTATACTGTCGTAGATATCTAGAAACGTTTTTCTCCTAGTCCTTTAATGTATGGTACAGTTATAAATTTGTTTGTGTCATTTGCATTGTGTTGTTGTAACGTGTTGTACATTTTGTGGAGCCTTTCCCTTATAACTTTTTCCACAAGAAAACATGGGTAATTGTTTTTTGCAAGAATTTGTTTGACCGTTTTTAGCGTGTTTACTCTGTACTTAGCATGTGTTAATTTTAAGGCTCTATCTACTAAGGCAATGATGGTGTTATTCTTGTGCATAAAGGGACTTACAGACGTAAAATCTAAATATCTCCCATTTACATCCTTCGGAAACCACTCCGTTGTGATCGTGTTGTTTTCGCGTCGTAGGATCATGTCCAGAAACTTCAGCTTTCCGCCAGCTTCCATTTCAACGGTAAACTGCAATCGTTGGTGGAACCCATTGAATTCATTCAGGATTGCTGCTACTTCCTCTTCTCTCGCGCACAACAGGCAGTCATCTACATACCGTCTGAAAAAACGAGGCACAATTCCACGAGTGCGTAGGTTCTCCAGCGCAGCTACAGGGGATAGACAAAATGATCGGGACAGGCTAAATTTTCTCTTCTCAAAAAATATTCAAATAGCTGTAACTTTTCGAAAACCTGGATGCCACGAACGTAGGCGACAAAAAACCTACAGTAGGAACGGTGCAAAGCCCATCATTGATGTGACCTTCTGGAGTCCGGGTTTAAACCCTAGCCTGGATTGGAGAGTCGACTATGGATACATGCACAGTGTCCATCTAGCGATTCGATAGAAAGTGGAACGCGGAGGAAGACGGCCGCAGGCGGGGGTCATCGACCGCCATCGGAGGTAACTGACCTCGCGCTTCGATAAGACGGCATTTGTGGAGCAATTACTTATGGAGGGTAACACCGACGATCTATCCAGCGATGCTCTAGTTAGAACCCTGAGTCCTGCGTGTGACGCCGCAATTCCAAGGCGATCCCTACTCAGAAATGGACGCAAACCGGTATACTGGTGGTGTCCAGAAATCGCAGAACTACCTGAGAGCTAGAAGGAGGATCCAAAGGGCTCGCACCGATTAGGGTAGAATGGAACGAAGTGAGGCCTACAGGGGGCTAAGCTGGCACTGAATCAAGAGATTGAGGCACGTAAGCGGGCGTGCTTTGAAAATATCTGTCAGGCAGTCAACACGGGGTAATGCCTAAAGAGTAGAATAACTAGCCACAGAAGCCCAATGTCGCGACTGTTCGTGTGACTAACATCTAGTTTGCCACGCCCTTACAGCGTCAGCAGCGGTACTAGAAGTGTCAAGTTAATTTTGTTTACAATAACAAAAGGTCCTCTACAAGATGGACACTTGAAAATAGTAAATTATTGCAATTTAAGTTATTAAAATAATTAAATACTAAATGTGACCACAGCGCCATTAGAGTTCTAGTGTATTTCTATTGCCTAAAGAGTAGTCATAGCCAAAACGAAAGGTGCGTCAGCACTCCCAGAACGTTCCCCCGAGATGCTGCAGAAGATCGTGGAAACGCTGTTCCCTCGCCACGATACAAGACCATGCGCCCCTGTCGCCTATGGCCAAACCGGCCATAGCGAAGTCGCTTCGGTGACGAACGACGAACTTACTGCAATAGCGAAGTCGCTTCAGTTGAACAAGGCTCCGGGTCCGGAAGGTATCCAGACAATAGCTTTCAAGACGACCCTGACATGTTCAGAGAGGCTATGCAGATGTGCCTAGACAAAGGCGAATTTCCGGAGAGGTAGAAAAATGCAAAGATTGGTTCTACTGCCCAAATCCGGGAAGCCACCTGGTGATTCGTCGGCCTTCTGGACACCGCCGGAAAACTGTTGGAACGAATCATTCTGTCGAGGCTGATGGTCTATACCGCGAAACCTGATGAATCTGGCCTCTCGGATAACCAGGTCGGCTTCCGGACGGGTCGATCGACGGTGAACGCTATTAGGGCTATAACCAAAGCGGCCGAGATAGCGCTCCAAAAGAAGCGTACGGGAATCCGCTATTGCGCGGTCGTCACACTACTGGACGTAAACAATGCGTTCAACAGCGTCAGCTGGGCCGCTATCGAGTGCACCATACACCACCTAGAAGTCCCGGTTGGCGTATGTCGGATACAGGAGGGCTACTTCCAGAATAGGGTGCTAATCTATGACACCGAGGAAGGCGAGAAGAGCTAGAAGTACCTATAATTAGTACCAAGGATTCATCCTTGGACCAGTGTGATGGTGTATTGAGGCTCACACTTCCATCGGTCGGCTTTGCCGATGATATTACCCTTGTGGTATACGGCGAGTCGATAGAGGAAGTGGAACTGACAGCAACTCACGCAATTGGCATAGTGGAGGACTGGATGAGGTCGAGACAGTTGGCACTCGCGCACCACAAAACGTACCTAGGTGTTGAACAACTACACGTCTGAACAGAAGGCAGTGATCAACTACAAGTGCATCACTGAAGTAATTGGGGGTCATGATCGACGATGAGCTGAAATTAGGAAGCCACGTAGAATATGCCTGCAAAAGGGCAAGCATGGCGATAATTGCCAATAGTCTCGAGTAAGCGTAAGCAGTAGCGGTCTCCATATTACGGTATGGCGCCGCTGCATGGTCGAATGCGCTAATGGTCAATCGAAAAGTTAACCGACTGGAAGATGTTCTAATGGGTTTCAAGACGTTTAGAGAGATTTCAGGGAGCTTCAGGGGGCTTCATATAGTCGATGCGGTAAGCACACGGGTATTCAACAAGCCCATGTTGTGGGTGACGAGTTCGATTCCTGGTCGGTCTAGAAATTTACCAAAATTTGTATCACAAATTTTAGATAACCAGGGATTGGCGGCATGCAGCGTGCGGTGCGAAAAAAGCGTGTGCTTCACACAATCTCAAGTGCTTGTCTCCCGTTTTGCCGAGAGACAAGAGGCGTATGAGTGAGAGCTTTCGTAATTGTACGAGAGACAAACCGCAGCACTAGCTCTACGGCGCAGGGAGTAATGCACGGTGCTTGGGACTGTGCTTGTCACCAAACAGAAAAAAAAACACTTTATAAATTAATTGAAGAGTTTGTGTTTTCGGCAAAATTGTTAAGCTTGTCAAGGGTTGACAAGTGATGAGTCGTTTGATTCGAAATTTTCCCAATCATGCGTAGTATCAAGTCAAGTGCAAAGCACGGAGACAAGCACCGAGAAAGTGCATACGACAAAGCGTGAGAGACAGGAGAGCTCCAGCGCGCGGCAAAGTAAGCGAGCAACACACAACCGATTGCACGTACTCGTCTCCTTCTGGTTTGTTGTGCTGTCTCGTAGCAGCGTGTGCGGCACGCAAAGAGTTTTGAGTCGCACCCTATCCCTGTAGATAACTAATTAATAAACTAATACTTGACATTCTTGATTTTTCTTATAGCTAATCATTATTTTGAATACTCCTTTATTGTAGAACCGATACATCGAGAAGATTCTTCCAGTATACCGGGCAGTCACCGAACAGGAGCTCACTCTCTGCCCTGGGGACTGGAAGTATGGTTCCTTCTACACGACTGTCTTGACTGAATGCAGACTTTTCCAACCATGGGCAACGAAAAAGTAAGTTACGAAACTCTTTCAACAGTTCTGTGTTTCGATCTGAAAATATTCATTTCATCCCCTCTCCTGGTAGATTCCTTCGCAACGGAGGTCGCATCATTACGCAGAAGGTCGAATCCTTCCAGCAAGTGGCCGGCCAATACGACGTGGTCGTAAACTGTACGGGTATGGGTGCTAAGAAGCTTTGCACCGACTATAAACTGGTCCCGATTCGTGGTCAGGTGATCAAAGTGAAGGCACCCTGGGTTAAGACGGCCTTCTACGCCGATTATGATACCTATATCATTCCGGGCTTTCAGGGCGTAACGCTCGGTGGATGCCGAAACTACGACAGTTACAATACGGAAGTGTGCAAACACGACTCGGCTGCCATCCGGGAACGGTGTGAGGCATTGCTGCCCAGTTTGAAGGGGGCACCGGTCATCAGGGAAGCGGTTGGCTTGAGACCGCACCGTGATCCGGTTCGGGTGGAACCGGAACTGTTGGATCTGGTGAGAGGACGAGTTAAAGTGGTGCACAACTACGGACATGGAGGATACGGTGTGACGACTTCACCCGGAACGGCCATTTATGCCACTGGGTTGGTAACAGATATGCTTAAGAGCAATAGCAAGTTGTGAGTGAGGTATGGTTTATTGGTGTATCTTTGAAAAGGTTGTAAATAAAAAAATGTTCAAGAAATGGTTTATTCTATTTTTCTCGTTTTTCTAGCTTTCTATGTTTACTGGTAATTCATATTCCTCGTTGGCTATCATGCGTCTCCATTGATGTTGCTTATCGATCGCAATGGAAAATATGTATAACTGGAATATTTTGCAATATAAATATCCAGAGTGTTAAGGATGAAGAAAAAAAAAAGAAAAATCGATCGATGACTAAGCTTTCAATTTCTTTCATTAATAACTTATTTAATTTTAAGAATGTTATTAATGATTATTGATAAAATTTGGTTTGCCTTTCATAAGTGTTCAAAAATTGCTCATTCACAACGCACACAAAAAATGCAAAAGTTTAGAAACAATTAAATATTAAAAAAAGAAGTAAAATCCCAAGTTCAGAGGAACACTGTTTAAAAAAAGCGCGAAGTTTTGGAATAGATTGAACTTTTTATTGTGTTTCTTGAAATTTTTACGCGAGGAAAGATGCCGAAATAAACACAAAACATAGAAATACAAGAAAGAAAAAAATGTTAATTCCTACAAGAAAAACCTGAAATTTTGTTTAAAGAGATAAATTTTAAACGTAGCATGAAAAGGGTTCACCAATATCAATATAAATAATAAGAGACCAGCAACAGTAAACAAAAATAATAATGAAAAGGTATTTTTATTTGTCCGGTAAGCTTGTGTCGCATTCGAGTTTGTTCTGCTTGAAGAAAACAAATATCAGTATTCAATATAATGTCAAACAAATGTTTTATGATGATTTGTCCTCTCCTCTTCTTGGCATAACGTCCTCACTGGGACAAAGCCTGCTTCTCAGCTTAGTGTTCTATGAGCACTTCCACAGTTATTAACTGAGAGCTTCCTCTGCCAATGACCATTTTGCATGTGTATATCGTGTGGCAGGCACGAAGATACTCTATGCCCAAGGAAGTCAAGGAAATTTCCTTTACGAAAAGATCCTAGACCGACCGGGAATCGAACCCGTCACCCTCAGCATGGTCATGCTGAATACCCGTGCGTTTACCGCCTCAGCTATATGGGCCCTTATGATGATTTGTATGCAAGTTAAAATAATGAAATATTTGATGTATGTATAATTATTCACTATGACATTGACAGCTTACATGAACTAACAAAGGGGGCGACAATTAGTATAAAATTTCAAAATATTATGATATAATATTTTGAAATTCGTTATTAACAGTATTAACACAAATCATGAACTCTCGAATATTCCCTACCAACAGTCCATTCATATAATTAATTTCGCCTTTCCTAAAACATCGAAAGATATCCCCCATCAGACGTAAGTCACTGTCCCCGTCGCCATGTGATGTCCTACCCTGCCCATTACTAAAACCACATTAGCCTGTGTAGACTTTTACCAACACTACTAAGAGAAAAGTACGTCGAAAACCAACCAGCAAATTTTCGGAGGGTCGTTTGTTGTCGTTTTGTGCTGTGTCTATCACCCACCAGAGAGCAGGGCTGTACAGGTGCGCATATGCGAGGTTGGTTATTTAGTAATGCGATGTTTCGTATGGTGCTACCAACGGAATGACAAATCGACGAAACTGTTTGACGTTCGTTTGTCAAACATTTCGTTAACACATACAACAACTTACTCCATCCATGTACATTCTCATCAATATTTAACGAGATGCTTACCTTGTACAATTTTGTTTTGATGCAGTTTTCTGTATACAATAATCTTTGAGAGGCATAGCAATGGAACAACTGTTATTGGAGTATGTATTAACAATGAAAAATAATAGTTTCCATTTAAAACCCCGAAGTTTTTTATTTCAGAAGTTATATCAATTAGATTCGCCAAATGAGACGAACACCAAATGGCTGAAAGCATCAATTTAAAAAAAAATGAAAGATTTCATGACATCACCTATGGGTTTTTCCTAATGGAATTGCATATCCTGAAAAAACTGATTGAGGAAACTTTTAAAAATATCCAGATGTCAGCCACCCTTCAGAGAAAATGACAAAAAAGTTTGAATCCTTTGAACAAACTTATCCTTACATAAATATCTCAAATGGAGGATAACGTGCCTCTATAGTCAGCCTTCTGAAGCTTATCCTTAGCCTCAACTGTGCATCAAAAAAGTCACGTGCTTATCTGATACATTCGATTTCGTTCCAACAAGGTTTATATTACATACTTTTTGGTTCGAGAAGTGGGTATAGGACAGGTAGGACATGTCCTACCGACGAAAAATACCAGGAAGGACACTATATGTATTGTTCAACCCATGATTTTTAGAGAAACACAAAGAAATATAAAATATTCTACAAAATATTCTCTCTTAGAATCAAGAGTTTGGGATAAAACTTTGGTATTGAACTATTTTCATAGGAAAGAAATCTGCTTACTTCATGTAGATATCTATTCTAACAAGTTCGTTTTTGATTCAACCATAAATTCATTACAGAAATTTTCTAATGGCTCTGCAAAGTATAACTCAAAGCATTTAGTATTGGGTAATTTCTACAAATATTTCTTTGCAGGTAATTCTGCAGAGGATATTCATGAAATATTTGTCCGGGAATAGCGTAGAGAACTTCATTGGTATAGTATTCCTGGAAGTCCTTGCACGGTTTCCACAAAAATTTTCTAATGATATTTCCTGTCTGGAGTTCTCTAATGACTTCTTTTGGAATTATAAAAAAAAACAAATAGGAGATATTAACAAGAATTCAAGAAGACGACTTGAAATTCAATTTAGATTCCATAAAAAATACTGTCTAATATTTCACTATAGGGGTAGGCGGGGCAATATGAACACCCTAAGGTTTTTGCCAACTTTACCTGGCAAGATGTCAAAAAAGTTTAGTTTTTTGATACATGTATCCTTTTAAAGTCTATTTAGCATCTATTGCATATGAATTCTCACGAAGAAAAATGATTTATCCACTTAAAAAAATGTTTTGAAAAATGTTAGTTTTTCATGACCGTCTTCAAACATACGGGGCAGAATGGACACCCCCATGGGGCAATATGGACACCATGAGACCTTTACGAATTTCGTACATTATTTACACCTATGAAGTCATTTCATTACAAAACAACTATTATGGATGAATAATGCGCCGAATTAGTTCATTTTTGTTCAGTTAATTTAAATTCAGGCTGTTTTGGATGAAGCTTCGTTTTTGTCGGCATGTAAGCTGTGCCTAGAACAACTAATTTCCACTTCTGTCGTTTTTTAACCAATTTGTTTCACCCTATGTCTACTATAGTGAACATTTAACCGAAAATATACTGAAATCGAAGAATTTGATTGGTTTGTGATTTAGGTTATATTTTTCCCTTGCCGCTTCTTTCAAAAAGGTGAGTGTCCATTTTGCCCCGGCAGCAGAAGATATTTCCAAACTTGATTTTTGATATAATAAAGAAGAAAATATAAACATGTTAAGCATGTAGATATAGCAAAACTATTTGCATGTGCTCTAGAAATATCAGGTTTTAATCGACCTGCAATAAATTAATCACTAAATCTTATTTTAGATGGTGTGAAAACTATAATTTCCATGCACAAAAAGCGGAGGACGCAACTTTTTCGTGTAAAATTAAGTATAATTTTAATTTCGAATGTTTATTTCCTGAAACTACGTTTTAGACAAATGGACTATATTCTCCATTCATTGAAAGTTCAAAAAAGTTCGCATATTTCAAAATATTGAGGGTGTCCATTCTGCCCCGGGTGTCCATAATGCCCCGCCTACCCCTAGTCCTATAGTCCTTTCAGGGATTCTGAGAACGGAGTATAATATTAGTAATAAACACTTTTTAAACGATTTCACCTCTGATTACTTCAGATGTTGCTTGAAGACTGGTACCGTATGCGTGATAATGTTTGCACCATCGTGCAAATAAGGCACCCATATCACCTGCACACACAATGTCTTGGTTTTTATTGCATGCACGTAAGCTCTAACTCATATCACAGTACACAGTGGTGCGAGGGCGGTCGAAACCTAAAAAATGAAAATGCTTTTCACGTAGATATAATATTTTTGTCAGATTCCTAAATATTTCAACTGTAGAAATCCAAAATTTCAGATCGATTCATTGAAATTTGAATTTTTGACAGCCTCCTGAACGGACTGTGGTTTATGGCCTTCATACAAAATCTATAATGTTTATTCACAACTATGCGAGTGTCCCGTGCTTTAATAAACGCATGAACTACATATAATAGTTGCTTTGAAGGCTTTGTTCGTAGATATGTGAAGATCATCTGTATGGCATTTAAGTTGTGAAAAAGCTGCCTAAAATGAGTTATCCTTCGATATTCTTGAAAATTACTCATTTTTGAGTCAAAATTGATCTAAAACTATAGTAGGACGTGCGCACCCGCGATGTGGTTGTGCGATTTTGTAAGCCTAAGACCAGTGCTTTCGATTGGTGTATGATTTATCAATATTTTGAAATTTTATTCTAATTGTCGCCCCCTGTGTTAGTTCATGTAAGCAATGTCATAGTGAATAATTATACATACATCAAATATTCCATTATTATAACTTGCATACAAATCATCATAAAACTTTTGTTTGACATTATATTGAATACTGATATTTGTTTTCTTCAAGCAGAACAAACTCGAATGCGAGACAAGCTTACCAGACAAATAAAATTGCCTTTTCATTATTATTTTTGTTTGCTGTTGCTGGTCTCTTATTATTTATGTTGATATTGGTGAGCCCTTTTCATGCTACTTTTAAAATTTATCTCTTTAATATTTTTTTTGAAATTTCTCATCGTAATAGGCTGTTTTACCTCACGCAAATCTGACAGGAAAAGGCCTACTTTCCCACACCAAATTAACAGTGCTGTAATGGTTCATTACAGCACTGATTTGCGTTGCGTAATGAACCATTACATCACTGTTTTCAGTTTTGATCAATTTCATGATGCCTTCTGGACGCAGGTTTGAAAAATTGTGAGAACTGCACGTTATAACCAGCTATGATCAGACTTTCTTAAACATGGCTATGAACGTCAGTGTGCAGTTTGATGAAAAAGTTTTGTTGAAAACTATGCTCAAGTGGTAATTTATGAAATTGCAAAAAACGTTGTACGCAACTCGGTGCAGAACTCGATTTATACAGCACTCGTCGTAATTATCCAACTCGGACAGGCTCGTTGGATAAGTGTGCGACTCGTGCTGTAAAAATCTTCATTCTGCACCTTGTTGCGTAAACTACTATATCAGGTTTTCCTTGTAGGAATAAACATTTTTTTCTTTCTTGTATTTCTATGTTTAGTGTTTATTTCGGCATCTTTCCTCGCGTAAACAGTTCAAGAAACACAATAAAAAGTTCAATCTATTCCAAAACTTTGCGCTTTTTTCTCAGTGTTCCTCTGAACTTGGGATTTAACTTCATTTTTAATATTTAATTGTTTCTAAACTTTTGCATTTTTTGTGTGCGTTGTGAATGAGCAATTTTTGAACACTTATGAAAGGCAAACCAAATTTTATCGATAACCATTAAAACAATTCTAAAAACTAAATAAGTTATCAATGAAAAAATTGAAAGCTTAGTCATCGATCGATTTCTTTCTTCATCCTTAACACTCTGGATATCTAGGTATATTGCAAAATATTCCAGTTATATTTGCCATTACAATCGATAAGCAACATAACTAGAAAAAAGAGTACGGCCGACTGTTGATAGGCCGAAGTTCATAGAGCTGAATGAAGAATAGCTCGGATGGACATAAGGCCGAAAGTTCATTGAATCCACAGGCATAATGATCACCATGCCCTCTTTGTCACGCAGGTTGTACTTCATGCTGCTTATAATGCTCACTAAATCAGAGGTTTTTCCTTCTTTTAGAAATAGGCTGTTCTTTCAAGTCGTACTATTAAAATTTCCTTATGGATCAACTGCTAAAATTTACAACATAGGGTAGCGAACCACTTGGGCAGCGGCCGGTAGTTGGGGCACTCTTCGCTATAACTCAGTCAATTCCAAACCAATTGACTTGAAAACACAATTTATGAATTGTTCAATTTGTTCTCAGGGTGAGAACATTAACATTAAGAAAAAAAACGAAAAAAAATATAAAAACTTATAAATTATAATAAGTTCTATGAGAACAGAAAATATTCAAAACCAGAACTAAACCAATCTAAAGTGTCGTAGCGAAAGATCCACAATTGAAATGGGGCAATACAAAGTTTGTCGGGTCAGCTAGTATATATAAAAACTAGCTGTACCCGGCAAACTTTGTCTTGCCTACTGCGTTTTTTGACGTTTCAAGCCCCTAGCCAAGCGCCCAAGACCCCGTTCAAAATGTATGAAAACCTGATTTTCAAAAACTCTCAATTTTCCCATGTTTTAGGCCTCATAAACCTTCCTTGGGTGAAAACTAACAGAACAAAACTTAGACGACCCAAATAGGACCACCCGTTCGCAAGTTATGCGCGGTCCCACGTATGCCACTGCATTTTTATATATATAGACTAGCTAACCCGGCAAACTTTGTATTGCCCATTTCAATTGTTGCTCTTGCACTACGACACTTTAGATTGGTTTAGTTGAGATGGTTTTGAATTTCTGCTCTTCTCATAAAACTTATTATAATTTCACAGTTTTTCTAATGTTTTTGTTTATTTTCTTAACACAGTCACCATGTAAACAAAGTAAACAATTCAAAAATCTTGTTGATCATTTCTTTCGTTTATTAGTTACATGGCTTCAAAGGATATCTAAACTAATTTGTATACTCATTGGAAGGCCGACTCCAGAGGCACGTTATCTTCCATTTTGGGCATTTGTTCCCATCTGTTATCATAATCCCAAATGCTTGACTAATGAGAAGTTCAAGCTTCTATTAAAACAGGTCTCTTATCTAAGAAACACACCGTTCGTGTTTTATTTGCCTGTATAAATATAATTTTTGGTTGATTTTTATATGACTTTCCTCTCTTTCGTAACAGTTTAATTCGAAAGAATAGCCTATTTTTAAAAGAAGGAAAAATCTTTGATGAACTATGCAGTATGGTTGATAACCAACTCTTTATCAGTGTTAAATTCTTCCACAGATTTAACAGTTCAACTGCCATAAGCTAAACAACAATATGCCACTCGAAAGAAAAACCTTTGATTAAAAGAAGGAAACATTTCTGTTTTAATTTTCAGTATTTGAAGCACAAATGTAACAGTGTGACTTGACATATTTAACAGCCTATTCCTAAAAAAAGTTAAAATCTCAGATATAGTGAGCATTATAAGCAGCAGGAAGTATAAATTGTATGGCAATGAGGGCATGTTGATCATTCTGCCTGATGGACGCAGAATGATCGCGCTAGCATCGACCGAAAAATTCAACTGGCTTGAGAGGGCTACCACCAACCGGCAGGTTTCTGAGGAGTACTACAACCCGAAAAAACCGGGTGATTTTTTTTCTGGAGGGGGCCCAGGGGGCCTAACTTGAGATGACATGGTCGTCCGATATTTAAATATGCAAATCTGGATTGCAGTTTTGAAGAATCAAAATGACTGGATTCTCCCAGAGATTCCTTCAAGAATGCATCTAGGGATTCCACAAGACATTTCTTTGGGGATTTGTCATTAAGTGGGGATTTAGATATCTTTAAAGGTTCCTTCTGTGATTGTTCCAGTGCTGTTTTCGTGGTTTTCTTCGAGATTTTAACCAGAGATCCTTTATAATATTTCTGCAGGTATTCCTTCAGAGATGTCTTCCAGAATTTCACTTGAGATTGCTCCAATTAATCCATCTGGAATTCGCAGAATTTGTAAAGGAATGTCTAGCAGAAATTCTTCAGATCCAAGTGTTCCTTGAATAATTCGTCTAGAAATTATTGCAGACATCGAATTCTTCAGAATTTTTTATCCAGTGATTCCTACAGAATCTTCCAGGAATTCGCTAAGAAAACTCTCCTGTGATTTTTAAGGAATTCCTCATGGGGTTTCTTGAGAAATTCACCCGGGAATTTCTTCTGAGATTATTCAGAAATAACTTTTGGTTTTATTTTAAAAATAACTCCAAACACTTTTCTTGGGATTCCTCCACAAATTCCTTCAGGAGTTGTTTGAGGATTCCTCTGCGGATTCCTTCAGGGATTCGTTTAAAAAAATCCTACCGGGATTCGTCCAGAAATTCCTCTATAAAGTTCGCTAGCGATTCCTCTAGAAATTCCTCCAGGTATTCCTCTAGATATACCTCGAGCAATTCCTCTAGAGATTCCAACAGGGGTTCATCCAGGAGCTCCTCCAGGAATTCTTTCAGGGATTTGTTCAAGAATTCCTCCAGGGATTCTTCCTGGAAGTTCTCCAGTGATTCTTCAATAAAATCCACCAGAAATTTCTCTAGGGATTTCTCTAGAGATTCCTCCAGGAGTTCCTTAGAAGATAGCTCAAGGAATTTCTCTAGAGATTTCTCCAGAAATTTTCTCAGGTATGTCTACTGGAATTCCTTCAGGAGCTCCTCCAGGCATTCCTTCAGGAGTTCCTCTAGGGATTGCTCTTGGAATTCCTGCACGAATTCTTTTAGGAATTCCTCCAGGAATTCTTTTAGAAATACCTCCAGGCATTCATACAGGGATTTCTATAGGGATGCCTCCAGGGATTCATCCAGGCATCCCTTCAGGATTTAATTCTGGGACTCCTCCAGGAATACCTTTAAGATTTCCACCAGGAATTACCCCAGGAATTCCTGCAGATACTAACTCAGGAATTCCTGCTGAATTTACCTCAGGAATTCTGGATTTCATCCAGGCATTTCCTCCAGGATTTCCTTGAGGATTTTTTCCAGAAATTTCTCCTACAGGTATTCCTCCAAGGATTCCTCCAGAGATTTCTCCAGGAATTGCTTCAAGGGATCCCTCCAGGAATCCCACAAGAATTTCCTCCAGGAATTCCTTCAGGAATTGGTCCAGGTTTTTACCAGAAATTCATTTAGGGATTCCTCTAAAGATTCTTCCAGGAATTCTTCCGATGATTCCTCCAGATATTCCACCAAGATTTTTTCCAGGAATTCCTCCAGAAATTCCTCTGGAAATTCATAATTGAATTTCTGCAGGGATTCCTCCAGGAGTTCCTTTGGGGATTTCTCAAGGATTCCTCCAGTGATTCCTCCGGGTATTTTCTAGATATACCTTATGAAATTCCAGTAAAAATTCAATAAGAGATTCCTCGAGGAATTTCTCCTGAAATTCTTTGAAGGATTCCTCCAGAGATTCATCCAGTCATTTCTTCAGGGTTTGATTCTGGGACTACACCAGGAATACCTTTAAAATTCTACCAGGAATTACCCCAGGGATTCCTGCGGAAATTACCTCAGGAATTATTGCAGAAATTAATCCAATAATTCGTACCTTACGGGGCAAGTTGAAAGGGGTGGGGCAAGATGAAACAGCGGGTTAACATGATATTATTCGATGATGGTAAACTGCTTGAATGCCATAACACATAGTTTTTAATTCAAACAATCTTATGGAGAACGAAAAATTTCCAAATTGTATTGAAATCTATTTCAAAACTTCGTGTTTCATCTTGCCCCACCCGTTTCAACTTGCCCCGGTGTACATTACAGAAATTACAACGGCAATTTATCAAGGAATTTCTCCAGGAAATCATCCTCCAGGAGTTTATAAACGAATAATTCAAAGAATCCAGGGATTCTTCAAAGGATTCCTCCGGAGATTTCTCCAGAAATTTGTTCAAGAGATTCCTCCACTAATTCCACCAGGATTTACCAGTAATTTACCAGCAATTCCTCGAGGAATTTACCAGGAACACTTTTTCAGGGATTCCACTAAAGATTCTACCGGAACAGAAGATATTAAAAACCATCAGAACTAAACCAATTTAAAGTGTCGTAGTGAAAGATCCACAATTAAAATGGGGCAACACAAAGTTTGCCGGGTCAGCTAGGTTTTAATATGGAAACGCATGGTTACTCGTATTTTACATTCCATGCAATATTAACCCTAGTAAGATGTTGGGGTCAAAATGACCCAGAGAAGCACACTGAACGTGTACTACCCCATCGAGGTGCGAAAACCCCAACATCCTAGGGAGGTTTACGAACGAAAACCTTAATTCATGGAGATTTGACGAGATGGCCATATCGCTATCTACCAGTTGAATCCATAGAGGCGCTTTAGGGTGCTAATTTCGCTTCAACTGGCAACACAGCCTGCTGTCTGATAGGTTGTCATTTTTGTGCTTATTTTGTTAACTCCACACAAAGCACCACAACAAACACTTTCCTCGGTGTTGTGCACGCTGTCCGTATGTTTGACGCATGGCCCGTCATCGTCGTCCCATACTCATACGCATACAGAACAGTGCAAAACAGCAGCAGCAGCAGCATAGCGAAAGAAAATCATCTCTCTTTTACAATCGCGATCTGTCACGGACAAGAAACGGAGAGAATCGAAAAATCGAACGCAAAATAAACGGGGCGCTGCGCTGGTGCCGATTGCGAGGAGCATAAATTTTAAATCCCCAGGGTTAAATGGTCCTGCGGGTAGATTGACCCCGAGGAAACCAAGTGTCGTGAGTGATCAGGTGTGCTTGCAATCGCCGTGGTTTTGTGGGTGGTGCAGTGTTTTCGCCCATTTGCGGGACGATCGGAAGAAAACAGTGCGGGGTGATTCCACACCGTAATCAAAGTGCAAGTGCTGTGCGATATACATAGCGAGCAGAGCAAATCTGTGTTCTGTGTCGTCGTTGCTGCGGGGTTGTGCAGTGCATGAGCAAGGGCGACAGTACGCGAAAAATGGCAATGAGTCCCTCCGAGGTAAGTGCGATTTTGGTATTCCTTCCACAAGCCGTGCGGCCGTGGATGCTTATTCGATTAGTGTTGTCACACGAGTCAGTACAGAGAGTATGAGGGTGGCCTCCGGGGGGAGATTAAGCCAGGTAAGTGCAGCGTAATAGGCGATAGAGATTGGGCTAGCAGTAACAGCAGCATGCCTGTCCTGAGCTGTCAACACAGAAAAATCGATTACGAATGGTGTGATTGGGGATGGGAGAGAAGATGGGATGGGTGGGAGTGAGCGAGCATTGATTTAGATGATATCACAACGCACGCATCGACGTTAAAATCAATAAATCGGTTGTGGTCATGGGTGGTAAGTTAGGAAGCAGTGAAAGGTGGGTGTATGGTTGAATAATTTTAATTGCAATTATGTAGTCGATTCAAAAAAGTATGAAATGTTTTTATAAGGACTGACGGTGTTAAAAAGCATCCTTGATATACCGGAATTTATTCTTTTTTTTTTCTTTTTGTAATCATCAATATTTGCAGCATATCGGTGTTATGACACCACACAAATATTAAAATGGCCAGGCCCACTGTACTAACTGGGGATTTGAAGATAATTAGTAAAGGAACGGCAATGAGATAATAATTATTCATCAATGAATGAATGCAAATTGTCGAATTTTATGATGGTAGAAACGGGGACAACCGTACCAATCGTTTCATTTTAGGTTTTTTATGGTTTTTGGTACAGAATCAATTGGAGTGGCTTTCTTTGCTTGCCGTTGCATGACTTTTTATATTGTGAGCACAATGATTCTTCATGCCCACGGAGTTGAGAAAAATTTTCCCGACCAGAACGGGAATCGAACTCGCCGTCTCTGGATTGGCGATTCATAGCCTTAACCACTAGACTAACAGGAGACCCCATAGTTATAGAACATTTGGTAAAACTTTGCCGTTTATAATACAAAATTTCTATTCCCTATATCTCAAGTACATAATAGTGGATGTGATATTTTTGAACCTTTTTGAGGGGAGACTACCACTTGAAAATATTATATACACTACCCAGTCAACCAGTGATCGTATAAGATGTTGAAAAGGATGATAATGTGGAGGCGATATACGTACATTTTACATGCGCCTTAATGGAGGCATGCACGCGTATGGTTTCCACATTATCATATGCAACATCTTATACGATTACTGGTTGTCTGGGTACCCGTCATAAGCATAAAGTCACAAAAAGTATTGCAGCAATATTGCATGACATTGACTCATCTCGTCATCTCCACAACCACTTCCAAAGACGTTGCCTTCAGTAATGTTATAAAGAAGCCCAAAAGTAGCACCTCTTTTGAATGCGGCATTTTTGTGGGTGTTCTGGTTTTCCATAGTGATATAGAGGTGAGTAAGGGTGATGTAATATTGTTGCAATACTTTTTATGAGTCTTTATTTATATTGAAGAGCTTGAATTTTGCCAACAAAAAATATGCAAAATCAGCTTAATTAGTTGACATGTTTAAAAATGTACAATATTATACAATAATCTGCCATACGTCACCACTATAAAATGCACTTTAATTGAAAGAAAAATGCTTGGGAACTTTTCCGCTAATGTAGTTTTGTACAGGGCGAAAATTACAATTAAAGAAGTTTAAGTAGTTGAAAAAACTTAACAAACAAAAACAAATATGATAAATTTCCAAATGATACGTTGAACATATACTGATTTTTCCATATTTTTTGTGATGAATGTAAACGAAGCAGCATATAATAGTTATTTATGCAACGAGTTGCAAAATGATGATTTTTACAGCACGAGTCGTACATTTGTCCAACGAGGCTTGCCGAGTCGGATAAATACGAAGAGTGCTGTAAAAATCGAGTTTTGCAACGAGTTAAGGTACACCGGGGCAAGTTGAAACTCCTTACAAATACCATGTGAAGAGCAACATGTGCTCTAATACCTAAAATTGTTATTGCTGCGTTATTCTACGAAATGTTATGAGAACATCACAATAACAGTTGGAGGTATTTGAGCAGAGCTTGGTATTGATGTAGTAGGGGAACTTACGTATTTTCGGCCATTTTGTTATCTTCGTCATGGGTTTTTTTTTAAACCTGTTGATCTCAAAGTTGGCCTCACATCCTTCCCAACCAAGCTGAGTTATGTGCCCAAATTTCAGGCAATTTGGACCACAAAAAACCCCCCCATGACGAAGAGAACAAACCTGTCGATAATACCCTTTGTTACCCTATTTATTGGTTTAGCAGTGAAAATAACCGAAGAACAGGATTTGATATTACATCATGAAGTCATCGAACAAACGAAACATTTAATAACAATTTGTTATTCAATAACTTTGGGATAACAAACACAGCACTTGAAATTCTAGGTATGCATTCATTATTGAAACCACAAGACTTGTTGTTTTCTAGGTGTTATTTATACAAAATTTTGGTATTCGTTTTTGTTATTTTGCCTCTTATTATCACCTAATGAAGAGCATATCAAGGTATGGTAGTATGTTATCTCTTGTTTTTTTCTTCTGTTCGGGTGGTGGGGTAAGATCAAATAGCGGGTTAAATTGATGTTTTTTATCGATGATAAATAATTTGATTGCCATAACACATTGTTTTTGATTCTAACAATCTTTTAGCGAAGGATAAACTTTCAAATTTTATTGAAATCTATTTCAAAACTTTGCGTTTCATCTTGCCCCATCCCTTTCAACTTGCCCCGTTAAGTGTAAAATAAGAATTTATAGTTCCGAGTTGCAAAAAAGCAAGTATTACACTTAAAGAAAGTTGGAAATATTTGATCCAATACTTGATCCAATACATATGTACTTTTTAAATTTTTTTTCAAAACCGCATTTTTTTACTGAAAGCTCATTATTTTTTTGGAATTTTTATCTGATTTTAGCTAAAACTCCAACAAATCTTCTTCAATATATAGATAACTGATGGCCTGAATTTCGGTAAATTTGAATCACATATAAAAATGTTGTAAGCATTTGAATACAACAAAAATATGACCAAAAAAAATGCTGTACGGACAACACACTATAAGCCTGAGCTTTAGGGTCAGGACGTAAGGGGTAATGTCTTGACTCTAAAGCCCAGGCTTAAGCGCCATTACTCGCTTTCTGAAAGAGAAACTATAAAAGTGTGGGATTGTCTGCTCTAATGCAGATGAATATTGCATCAATAAAATAATACTTGGGTAAGAATTTAAACAGGTACAAATAGCATGAAACGAACTCACCGGATTTAAAGCTGATAGGTTTTTTCAAAAGTTCGCTTGGGTAATCTGGCGAATGTCAAAAACTTGTGTTTTCAAAACTTTCAAATTTTCTTCGGGTTCTAATGTTGATTGGAGCAAACGATCGTTTGATTGAAATTTCACTTCAAGCTGGTTTTATCACTGTGTCCGGCCATTTAGTTACCAAAGAAACAACCTTTCTTGATCCATTTCTATTGTTTACTTGGTACAGCACAAAAAAATATGACGTATGCCACACTTTTGGCTACACATTTGAATTTGACGCACTCAACACGCCAAATTAATAGTTTTTAATTCCTGAAAAGTTAGTATCAAACAGCATTAGTATTATTGCTAAACATTCTGGTGGAGTATGAACAGATAACGGGTGTCCACTAAATAACGAGAATGCTTCCAAAGTGCTCTTAAAAATATATGATCTTCAAAAACGGCAATCTGAATCTATCTATCATAAAGGTTTAACACTGTACTTTCATGGAAAAATATAAAATTTTAGAAAATTGAACGTAGTAATTTGTACAGCATATTTGTGTAGTGATGTTGGAGCAACTGCTTTGTACGACTTTTAAAATTTAATTTTCACGCATTTTCTGCATCTGTGAAATAGTTAGTTGAAATAATTGACTTCTAAGCTACCTTTAGCATCTACACACTCAAACAACAATAGGAAAAAAAATTGGGAATACTGACTGGTTTTACTGCTTTGATGGCAGCCTTTTCTCGTAAATGAAGTTTATTGAAATTTCCAAAAAATGTCATTTTTCTGTATCATAAAAACGTGTCAATGTAATTTGTGCACTGCGGTTCATTGTTGACCTTTTTGTGTGCTATTTTATTTTATAACAAACCATTTACATGTTGTCCAACGTGTAAATGTGATTTGATGTGAATATTTGATATTTTATACGGCATTCTATTGATTTATCCAGCCCATGACGCAAAAGTACGTTTAATGATGTGAAATGATTTCATGCTTATTGATTTAGCTAGTTTACATCTATTTCCATCAGGATCTGTTTCTAGGGATGCCAGGTTGTAGAGTTCATTCAAAACTGGACAGATTTTAAGTTTTCTTTTAACTTTTTTACGGTTTTTTTTAGCAATCGGTAGAGCCGTCCAAGGCGCTTAACTAGTGCTTCCTGTTTCAATGTCGTTTTCTACAGAACAGAATAAGTTGAAACAAAATAAAAAATACGCTGACTTTGTGGATAGATAGATGATTGTTTTGCATAAAAAAACCTTTCTCTATGGGCGCTTGTAATTTTTTAATCAGTTGCTAAAACCATTCTCGTTATTTAGTGGACACCCGTTATGTAATACAGCGATCACTAGGTTTTGTCAGTCCCTGCCCTGGTTGTCTTTTGGACCGACAAATTCGGGACATTTTCTATTTTGTTTTCAGAAAATTTCAATTCATTAACGAACATGGTTTTAAGTTTTGCCATTGAGAGAATAAGATTGAGATAAAAAAGGAGTGGTTTGTATTCTTAAACATGTAAATCTCGAGGGGTTCTCAAAGAAATCCCTAGAGAAATTTCTGGGAGAATCTCTGGAGTAATTTCCGGAGGTATTCATCGATGATTCCTTCGAACAACTCCTGGAAGATTTTCTGAAATTTAGAATTTCCGAGAGAAATTCCTGGGTAAATCCCTGGTGAAATTTTTGAAGAAATTTCTGGTAAAATGTCTTGTGGAATCCTAGGGGGAGTTCGTGATGGAATTTCTAGAAAAATCTATATAGAAATTCCCAGAGGAATCCCTGGGGAAAATCTCCAGAGGAACCGCTGCCAAGGTTACTGATAGACGAAAATTCTCGCGAAAGCCAAACAATTAATTTCAGTGTGGATCGTCCCGTATGTTCATCATAGGAACAACAACTCGTTCATTTACTCACAAAGGCGTGAATGAACTCATCCAGCGTGAGTGTGTTGCCCGCCAACTAACTGGAATGAAAATTGCGAGAGCGCTTTCGAACTATTTTCCATTCAGCTGCGAAAGATAATCTGCTCGAAAATATCGTGCTGATTCTCAGCTTTCATTCCGATTCCCACTCACGGCGATAATATCATCGGAATCGGCAGGAGCATGGGGAAGAAGCCCGTTTGTGTGGATTAGAGTTCGGAATTAGTCAGAAATAAAGTTAAATTTGTTAGGTAGATCGAGGACTGACATGCAAGGGTTCTTTCAAAAATTACATAACGGGGAGGAAGGAAACCTAGCGCGTAACGCAATTCATGCAAAATTTAAAAAATTTGAAAATAAAAGTTGTTTCGTTGTTGGGGGTTTTGGGGGGCTGAAATTGTCAAATGTTGCTTTCCTATCGATTGATTAGCAAATGTGTCATCAAGTAGCACTCAAGTGCATGAAGATTTTAAATCTCGGAATTGATTAAATGATAAATATCCCGGGAGCGGTTGCGTCGTGTACTGAGACACGCATCATGAAAAATGCACGCATATGGTAAACCGCGTCAGCGCGGCGTCGCTGCAGGTAGTCAAAAGCCCGACTGCTCGAGGAACATTTATTGGATAAATGGTGTATCCGGTAAAGTTATTAAATAATTCAAAGATTTACAGAAGATAGATCGCTTGTTTCGTAAATGTAACTCTTCCGCTGAGTGGCACAAAAAAAACGAACAATTTTGTCCAATTACATTATCCCTATCTAAATGGCCGGGATCATAATATGTGATGTATTAAATTTTAGTATGTTTGTACAATTTTTGATTCCTCCCTTCTCTCTCAGAGAAGCATGTTCTTTAACTATGTAATATGTATACAGTCCGACCCATAATCGTACAGGGAGTCCACGCTTTCTTAAACTACATCTTTTTTTACTCTTCAAGCAAACATTGCAGAAAACATCATCCTCTTGTGCTCTTACCAGTGCATTTTGTATTACACAAGTTTAACTTGTAATACGAGAACGACCGCTCGATGAAATGACCTTGCCAAAGGCACACACCTTCTGGTTCATCAGTTAGGTTTAAAATACCGTTAGAGTTGCTTTATTTTCAATTTTGAAAAGTCTACGAGGGGGGAGGGGGGGGGGGGGGTCTGAGATGGCCAAAGTTTGGTCTACGTGGTTTATGAACAGACCCTGAGTGATTCTCGAGCTAGAACTAAATTATTTTCTATGTGAAACCCCCTAATCTAAGTCCAAGGATTCATTCTGAAAATTTTCCAGAGTTTTCGAAAGCGCTCTCGCAATTTTCATTCCAGTTAGTTGGCGGGCAACACACTCACGCTGGATGAGTTCATTCACGCCTTTGTGAGTAAATGAACGAGTTGTTGTTCCTATGATGAACATACGGGACGATCCACACTGAAATTAATTGTTTGGCTTTCGCGAGAATTTTCGTCTATCAGTAACTTTGTTTGAAAATTTGTATGGAGCGTAGGCTTTGGCCAGACCCCACCCCCTCCCCCTAAAAAGTCTACGTAGTTTATGAACGGCCTCTCACTGCGTGGCACAAGTGTTCCGAGGCGCTTCCACTTCAATCCAAACGTCGTATTCTTTGAAGGGAGGGGGGGGGGGGCAAAAAGTCAAAATGAAATTTGTATCCACCTTACTTTGGAAATTCGTGCAGTGATTCCTTAAGGAATTTCTTTGAAAATCACTTCGAAAGTTACTCTAAAAGTTTCTTCGACAATCCCTTTGGGAATTCCGTAAGTATTTTTTTCAGGATCCTTTATGCATTATTTTGAGGAAATTTGCTTGGCAATTCTTTTGGAACACTATGTTTTGAGAAAAGCTTGAAAGATAGCCTTTCACATATTTTGGATGACTAATTTTGAACGACCATTGAAAAAGTAGATTCACTTTAAGGAGTGCCTTTGGTGCACAAAATTAAAATAAAAAATGTTTGAATCTTGCGTTCCTTAAATAGTTTCGGAACGGGTCTTAATGAGATCAAAATTTACATAGTTTTTCATCATTTTTCATCAAGATTTTAAAAATATTCAATTTTGAGACTAGCACGGAACCGACAATTTACAGAAGTATTCTGTGATATCGCAAACATTTTTAACTGTATTGTGACATTCAAAGTTTGCTAACTTCCAAAATGTTCAGCCAAAACGGTTCAAAATTTGACTGTAAACGTTTTATTATATCACACTATCACTGTCAAATTTGTTTGAGAATCGGAGCAGTATTGACAATTCTACACGGTTTTTCTTTTATTGTCGTACAGATTGGTACGAAGGTTCTCAGAATTTAATGACATTTTTTTACAGGTAGCGTTTCCATATATATGAACAAAAACTAAATTGAAAAAATAAGGGTCTCCTAATGTTCCAGAAAACTCCAGTGGAAATCGAATATTTTCCACAGACACCACCTATTTTGAAAAATCACAACTCAAGAACGAAGCATTGTAGGCACATTTTTTTGTGTGAAATCATTAGCAAATTTTCTTAGCAATTGAAAAAAAAAATACATTGTGAAAATTGTTCTCCGCAAAACTTTCCACAGTTGAGGAAAATTGGTTGGGAAAGTCGGAAAAACTATTTAAGAAGTCCTGAAAAATTCTTAAATATTTTTGGAAGGAAATTACATAAGCTATATTCTATGAAATTATCAAGATGTGGTCCGTTCCTGAGTTATGACCAATTTTGTGGAAATTGTTCAGATGTGCTATATAATCTGTTTGCTTAAAAAATCATAACTTAAGAAGGAAGCTTCGTAGACATTTTTTGTCAAATCGTTGACAAATTTTCTCAGCAACCCAAAAAAAATTTAGAATGAGAATAGTTTTCCACAAAATTTTACACTATTGAGAAAAATCGGTTGAAAAAGTCAGAAAAAATATTTTGGAAGACCTTAAAAAATTCCAAAAATAATATTTTTGCAATTACGTTATGAAAAGTCCTACTTTTCAGTTGGCGAAAGTATGACGAAACGGCCTACTTTTCTGTACTGATGTAAAGGTGCCGAAAAGTACTATTTTTCGGCACTCTTAAAAGTGCTGAAAAGTAGCACTTTTCGGCACTTTTTCTAGAACACACTTTTTACGACCTGCCACGTCTCCTGTAGATTCAACTGTTGATTCCACATCCACTGAGCAGCTCGAATAAGAATCAGGCTGATTCCATTTCCGATTTGGACTGCAGACCAGGAACTCCTTTGCTCCGGCAAAGGTGAGACGACGCGACGACGATAGCTCAAGGGGGTAGATGACGGTGTGACAAAGAGACACCTACTCCATCATAGCCTACCTGATCGAAAAAAAATAACGCTGATGATCATGGACTCTCGCACGTGGTTTCAATTGATACATGTTTGTGTAGCCGGAGAAAATTATACTGAATGAGTATTTTTCGTAATTACAAAAAATGTTGTATGCGACTCGTTGCAAAACTCGATTTTTTCAGCACTCGTCGTAATTATCCAACTCGGCAAGCCTCGTTGGATAAATGTACGACTTGTGCTGAAAAAAATCATCATTTTCAACTTGTTGCATAAATAACTATGTTGGAAGGAAATTTTATAAGCTATATTCTGTGAAATTTTCAAGATGTGTTTTCTTCTCGTTCCTGAGTAATAATCTTTTTTTTTTTTGTAAACTAATAATCATCACTTCCGGAACTGTTCCGCACAATTCGAGGCGGCTGGTCACTTAAAGCCTTCAGTGATTAAAAACAAATAAAATCTTGCGCCAACCAGCAGGACCGCAATTGATCGAAGATTATTACATGCACTCATTTAATTACTTCTAGTTCATTTATATTTTTGTGTTAATGCACTCCAACTGGTATGACTGCCCATGTTTATTTTTGATTATCCAAAAAGTCGCTATGCATGTCACTGAAAAACGACCACAAAGCAATGACGTCAAAGCGTTTGACCAGTAGAGTAGGATTCGATTTAATTTAAATGCGGTGCAACGATTTCGGGCGCAATACTCTATCAATGTTGGCATTTGAGGAGGTTTGGCTTTGTCACACTTCGAAACTGATAATCGCCATTAGTTTCAAGTTTACGTGGCGTTTCGGTGTGAGCTGTTTAATATTCTGTAGTGGCGTTGGTCGCTTGGCTGGATGGCTTCAAACAGCTGTTACTCGTAGTATTCATGGGGTATGATAGCAGATTATGGCTCATTCAATGACGAAATAAATCATACATTTACAGCATATTACAAATGCTTTCTTGAATTAAAGTGCAAGTATTTCTCCCGATCGCCTGTTTAGATTTGCGAAAGCATGATTTATTACAAGCTGCGATATTTTGTAAAGACACGCATTGCTTCTGCGATGCTGGACAACCAGTTCACAGTCGCCAGACAAACGGAGAAGTTCTGCAAGGGAACCATGAAAGGTTAATGGGTTTATTTGAATAAGACACCCACGACACTTCTGCCCCCATCAAAGACCATGGTGGTGCGGGAAGCTGCACGCGAGAGATGCTGCCGCCGGGTTATTAATAACGGACATGCAAATTTATCATATCTCGCGCGACTTCTTTTCCGTCAATGCTTGGTGCGGTTGCGGTTGCGGTGTGGCACCAGTTCATTGATTGCATTGGGCAGCTAGGCCAACAACGTTGTCGTCGTCGTGGCCGTCATCACGACCAAGACGGGCGACCGACCACGACTAGACTCAGACGGAGACGGCTGCAACGCGATGTGGCTAATTGCACTTTTGGAATTATGCACATGATTTGTGTCTGTGGGCAGAGTGCGGTTCGGATAAATCCTGTGGTGGATTTGGACGGGTGAGTCACGCACTTGGAGTGCGTGCGGTTTGTGGTCCGGTTTGAGAAGGCACGTGCGCCTCATGAATTGAAATGGAATTTTGTGTAATAGCATAATTCTGTGATTAATGTTTGTGTTATCTGTACTATGACTCTGTAACAATTTTCTTACAAGATAAACTAAGCTTACTGAATTCAGATCCCAAATTTGAGTTTAAAAAGCGATAATCAATCTAGACCTTATATTGGGGGCACGGTAAAGGCTGGGTATGCTGTGCAATTCAGATCCCATTGTGATCCACTAGCCTCTGCCCAGCAACTCCTATCCCTACCTCCTCGTGGTACCGGCCGGAAACTATGAGCAAACTAAGGGAAGATCGGGTAACCAACCCCGGTGGGAATTTTGGTCGTTGGCTGACAGGGAAGGGGGGGGGGGTGTTTGCTTCGGCAAACCTGAGCGTCTGTTCTCCAGGAGGAGCGGCTCACAACAGCGTCTGATCCCCATGTTAGGGGCGGCTGATCTACGTCAGAGTGCCAGGGAAGGACTCTAAGCTCAACTGTGCACTATGGTTCTCCGGAAAGTAGGGGGTTGGTGTCAGGCCCTACGAGCCAGCCGTAAAAAACCATTGTAACGGAAAATATGCAACAGAATTATACGAACCGAGACCAACGGCAACGACCCCAGCGAACAAAAAGGACTTGCGATTGGAAACTCGGTACGTGGAACTGCCGATCTCTCAACTTCATTGGGAGCACCCGCATACTCGCCGATCTACTGAAGGACCGCGGGTTCGACATCGTAGCGCTGCAGGAGGTGTGTTGGACAGGATCCATGGTGCGAACGTTTAGAGGTAATCATACCATTTACCAGAGCTGCGGCAACACACGCGAGCTGGGAACAACTTTCATCGTGATGGTTGATATGCAGAGGCGCGTGATCGGTTGGTGGACGATCGACGAAAGAATGTGCAGGTTGAGGATCAAAGGCCGATTCTTCAACTTCAGCATAATAAACGCATTTTACGCGCAGCTCGAACGTGAGTACGATCGCTGCCCAAGCCACGACGTCAAGATCATCATAGGTGATTTGAACGCTCAGGTAGGCCAGGAGGAGGAATTCAGACCGACGATTGGTAAGTTTAGCGCCGACTAGCAGACCAACGAAAACGGCCTACGACTCCGTCATCAACAATGTACGGTATCGGCGACCACCACGTTACAACCTAGAGCGACTGAAACAATCGGATGTCGCTTCAGCATACGCGAAGAATCTCGAGACCGCGTTATCAGACGAGAGCAAGCTCGATGAGGCCGCTCTAGAGGACTGCTGGATGACAGTGAAAGCCGTCAACGACGCAGCCGAGAGCACCATCGGGTACGTGGAACGGAATCGACAGAACGAAAGGTTCGACGAAGAGTGCAAAACGGTTTAGGAGGAGAAGAACGCAGTGAGGGCGGTAATGCTGCAGCAAGGGACCCGACAGAAGTGGAAACAGCAGACCCGCCTCTTTCAAAAAAAAAAAAGCGCCGCCTGGGAGAAGGGGAATGCAAAGAAATGGAACTGCTGTGCCGTTCCCAAGAAACACGGAAGTTCTATCAGAAACTCAACGCATCCCGCAACGGCTTCGTGCCACGAGCCGAAATATGCAGGGATAAAGACGAAGACCTCTTGACGGACGGACGTGAGGTGATAGAAAGGTGGAAGCAGCACTTCAACGAACACCTGAATGGCGTGGAAGACATGGGCACCAGAGACCACGATAACGAAGGGAACGATTACGCCAATGCAGCAGAGGACGGAAATGAGCCAACTCCCACGCTGAGGGAAGTTAAGGATGCCATTCATCAGCTCAAAACCGTCAAAGCAGCTGGTAAAGATGGTATCGCAGCTGAACTCATCAAGATGGGCCCAGAAAAGTTGGCCACCTGTCTGCATCGGCGGATAGTCAGGGTCTGGGAAATCGAACAGCTACCGGAGGAGTGGAAGGAAGGTGTAAACTGCCCCATTCACAAGAAAGCCGACCATTTGGAATGTGAGAACTTCAGGGTGATCACTATTTTGAATGCTACCTACAAAGTGCTATCCCAGATCATCTTCCGTGGTGTGATTTCGAGGAAAGTTATCAAGCTGACTCATCGACGGCCGGTCGATAACGGACCAAATCTTCACCGTACCACAATGGTTTATTTTCCCATTTTCACGCTCTTAATTAATAGCTCGTAGGATTGAGGAAATAGAGCAATAGTGTCTTCGGCAAAGTTGACGGGAATGACCAGCGCCATCTTTTGACAGTTAGAGTTTTCGGATCAATCCCCCTAAAAGTGAGAAACAAATTTTTTTTTTTTTATTTTTGAGATAGAGGGTTGACGTCTTCAGCAAAGTTGTAGCATTTTTGATTCCAAACAACTTTCCTGAAGACGTCAATGTTGTAACTTTCACGCTAATGGAGATAGAGACCTGTGTTTGAAAGTTACCCACAAAAACACGTTTTGCCTTTCTCGTACACTAAGTGTACTGGAAAGGCTATATGTTCACTCCAAAAATGACTTTTCGATAGAAGGCCCGGAGGGTCGAGTCACATATACCAATCAACTCAGCTCGACGAATTGAGGTGATGTCTGTGTGTATGTATGTGTGTATGTATGTGTGTGTGTGTGTGTATGTGTTATGTGTGTGTACAAAAAAAACTCACATCACTTTTTGGCAGTAAACCTGAACCGATTTTAATGACCGACGGTTCATTCGACGGGGAATGTGGACCTATTGTTTCCTATTGAAAATGGTTTGGATCGGTCCAGCCGTTCCGGAGTTATGGCCATTTAGGTGTTCCGAATCGGTACCCCAGGAAGGGGCCAGATATGAAAACGCTACAAACCCATCCATGCGACACATCAAACTACGGCATTTTCGATAACTTGATGAACGGTAAACAGAAAAATGTTCTTAGACCATATCTGAACCGGTAGTGTCCCGGAACCGGTTCCGGGTGTCCCGCCGGAAGTGGCCAGACATAAAAGTGCACTAAACCCATGCATGCGGTATATCAAACCGCAGCTTTTTCGATACCCTGATGAACAGTAAGAAGGAAAACATTCTCAGACCATATTGGAACCGGTAGTATTCCGGAACCGGTTCCAGATGTCCCGCTGGAGGTGGCCAAGTATAAAAGTTAATCAAACCCATGCATGCGACATATCAAATAGTGGCTTTTTTGACATCCTGATGAAAGGTAAGTAGGAAAATATTCTCAGACCATATTTGAACCGGTTGTGTTCCGGAACCGGTTCCGGGTGTCCCGCCGGAAGTGGCCAAATATGAAATTGAACAAAACCATGCATGCGACATATCAAACCGCGGCTTTTTCGATAACCTGATGAACAGTATGCAGGAAAGCATTCTCAGAACATATCGGAACCAGTAGTGTTCCGGAACCGGTTCCAGATGTCCCGCCAGAGGTGGCCAAGTTTAAAAGTTAACCAAACCCATACATGCGACATATCAAATAGTGGCTTTTTTGATATCCTGATGAACAGTCAGCAGGAAAATATTCTCAGACCATATGTATCTGAACCGGTAGTGATCCGGAACCAGTTCCGGGTATCCCGCCGGAAATGGCCAAACAAAAAAGTGAACCAAACCATGCGACAAATCAAATCGCGGATTTTTAGGTATCTTGATTGGCAAAAAAAGTTTCCGGCCATATTTGGAACAACCGGTAGTATTCCTCACCGTTTAAGGGTGCCCCATCGGAAGTGATCAAATGTAAAGGAGAACCAACCCCATAAATAGTTGTTTTGGTAACCTGATGAACGGTTAACAAGAGAAACAATCATTGACCACACTTTGGAAAACCAATACTATGCCGAAACCGGTTCCAGGTGCTCCGCCGGAAGTGATCAAATGTAGAACGGAACCAAACGCATGCTCAGCGCGCATTAAATATCGGCTTTTTCGATGACGCGCAGAACGGTAAGCAAGAAAAGTCTCAGGCCACTTTAAGACTACCGGTAGTGTACCGGAACCACTTTCGAGTATCTCGCCGGAACTGGCGAAATGCACAAATAAGTGTTTGACAGTACATCAAATAGCAGCTTTTTGAATACACGATGATCGATTCGTAAGAACATAGCCTCAGACCATATTTTAGACAACCGGTAGTGTCCCGAAACCAGTTCTGGGTGTCCCACTGGAAGTGGTCAAATGTAAAAGTGATTTATACCCACCCATGCATGAGATAAATCAAATCGTGTTTTTTTGGGTAACCTAATGAACGTTAGCAATGAAATAGTCTCAGACTATATTTGGGAGACCCGGTGTGCTCCGGAACCTGTTCCGGTACCGCATCGAAAGTAACCAAATGAACCATGCAACATATTACATCACGGCTTTTTGAATAACCCGAGGAACGGTTAACTAGAAAATAGGCTCACACCACATTACAGACTACCGGTAGGGTTGCACAACCAACGTTTGGTGCTTCGCCGGAACTACGAAAGTAAATAAAATCAATGCAAGCGATAAATATGTGTAAGAGAACAAAATCTTACAAATTAAACCCACATACAAACAGACGTCGTACTATACCCACTACTATAGATAGTAAGTAGAGTAAACATAGATCCGTGTTGATGAATCCGTTGTATCCAAACAAACTGTCAAAATCTGTATCCAAACGAGCATGACGTCACGATTTGGACAACATCAATGGAGCACATGACGTCATAAGCGAACGTCGCACTCTTGAAAATTACTACTTACACGCTTGAAACATTTTAGTCAGCGGTGTCCGCGGATCTATGTTTACTCTACTATCTATACTCACTACCTATCGCTCTTGTTTTCAACGGTCAATAAGATATAGCCCAAATGTTCAGAAAATTTTTTTTGTGAACTGTGATTGTGTAAAGAGTTATAGCTTAGCTTGTTAGTATCGTCTTGATATTGATCAGCCTCCAGTGTTAGTGAAGGTGCTCAACAAAGTGCTCAAGCAGTCAACTGAGAAGTCTGATATTTTTCAGCCCTGCTTATACGTTGAACATAACGTCGGACTATGTGCAAACAATAAGTTTTAAGTCAATTCAAAGATGTCTTTGATAAAATGCTTGCTTTTCTATAAAAATATTCGGATTCAGAAACACTTTGACTTACGTTGTCGGAAAGATTGTGAGAACGTGTTCGACGAGAAAGGCACAATCACCACTAGGTGGATTAATTTGGGTTTTTTAAGTAAAACACACATTCAGACCCATACAATGTTCTGCAAAGTTGTATGTAAAATACGCAACTTTGCCAAAGACATCAAAGCTGTAAGAATTAAATGAGACGAGTTATAGATAAATTTATGATTTTTTTCATCCACTTTTAGGGATAAATATCTTTTTTAGGGGCAAAAAGGTGCAGCTGAGGTTACCATTATCAGAAAGTACATACATCTAAAGAGCTTTCAAATACGGGTTAGTTTGTGCGTCCGCGATCGTCTGTTGAGGAGTTATGACCATAATAAAAAATGTCATTACCACGATTTAATTGCAATCAAATCTATTTTGACAGAAAAAATCATGGCTACTATGATCGAATAATATAAATCCTTCTCTAAGCTTATTTGCGCAACAGTCCTGATTGCTTAAAATATCAAATTTGTTCTAAAAACTGCCTTTTTATAAGATTTCCACTATTTAGTACAAATCCCAATCCCAACAAAAGTGTGTTTTACTTAAAAACGCGTTTTTGTGGGTAACTTTCAAACACAGGCCTCTATCTCCATTAGTGTGAAAGTTACAACATTGACGTCTTCAGGAAAGTTATTTGGAATCAAAAATGCTACAACTTGTAGCATTTTTGATTCCAAATTACTCTAACCCTCGATCTTAACAATTAAAAAAAAAATAATTTTGTATCTCACTTTTAGGGGGATTGATCCGAAAACTCTAACTGTCAAAAGATGGCGCTGGTCATTCCCGTCAACTTTGCCGAAGACACCATTGCTCTATTTCCTCAATCCTACGAGCTATTAATTAAGAGCGTGAAAATGGGAAAATAAACCATTGTGGTACGGCATATCCTCCACAAATGCCGTGAATACCAGGTCCCAACGCATCACCTGTTCATCGAGTTTAAAGGGCATACGACAGTATCGACCGCGCAGAGCTATGGAGGATCATGGACAAAAAAGGCTTTCTTGGGAAGCTGACTAGGCTGATTAAAGCAACGATGAACGGTGTGCAAAACAGCGTATGGGTTTTGGGTGAACTATCCAGTTCATTGAATCTCGCCGAGGACTGCAACAAGGTGACGGACTCTCATGCCTAATCTTCAACGTTTCCCTGGAAGGTGTTATGCGACGAGCCGGGCTCAACAGCCGGGGTACGATGATGTTTACAAAATCCGGTTAATTAGTGTGCTTTGCGGACGACATGGATATTATCGCCAGAAAATTTGGACCGGTGGCATAACTGCATACTAGGCTGCGGCTTATTTTTCAAAAGTTGTTGAAACCTGGAATTCGTAAGCTCTTTTGGATTCAAATGACACAAAAAGAGAAACCTCTGAGTTTAAGCCAAAAATATTGAGATTTAGAGGTCGCGCAATCGCTTCAAAGTCAAATTTTCGAGTAATAAAAAGGTGTTTTCACTTCAAGTGCCATAACTTTCTCAATTTTCAACCGATTTTCAATCTTTTTTATGAATTTCTCACAAATTAAATTTCGAATAAACTCGTGGAACATCATTTTTTTCGAAAGTCACGCTAAATATGAGTTTTTGAAGATTTAATACATTTTTTTCTTCTTTTTACAAACAAATTTAACTCTACAGTCCTATAACTTTTTAACCGTTTGACCAATTTTAATTTTTTTAGCTTGCTTTTGTAGATATTTTTGTTGCCTATCTATGTCCTTAACAAACTTTTCATCAAAGTAGTCATTTTTATGATACTTTGTAACGATGTCATTATTTGTATGTTGTTTATTAAGTATTTAGTTCAGATTATCATTATATTAAAATAGCAAATCATTTACAATTATTCGAAAGCCTTAAAACTTTGAACCAGCCTAAGCCGAATTCACCGCCAAAATGTTCATTTGTTCATCCGCCACTTTTCGTTTGCGCTAAAAAAATAAATGAGTCCCCACTGCGAAAGGCGCGCAATTTTACCACACAACGTGATCACGGATACTGGGTTTCTCGCTTTGCAAGCTGTATCTACAGCGTACATCGACCCGTTGAGAATCCTTTGAAAAGGTATTGACCTTTCCCCGATTTTTTTCCTCCCATGATTTGAGCAGTCGGTAAGGTGGTTGCTTAAGACTGTTCGTAGAATGAGATGCGAAAATGCGCGAATATGACTGTTGGGAGCGGGAGAGCAACCTTCGGGATCACTTCGTGATTTCCGGTGACGAAATCAATTATATGACGGTTGATCTGAGGATTCCTAAGTTTAGCAAGATCACTTCGAACTGATCTGTGGAAGAGGCAGGAGTGGCCCAAGTGTTCTCGCGCCGTGGTGTATAGTTGAAGGTACAAGTGACTTTAAGAACCTTTTGACCAGTGGATCTTAATCTTTAAATCCTTTCCCTTAGTTTTCCCAGTTAGCAATTGTGTGTGCAAAAGTTTAAAGGCGGTGTGTTATCGTGTGTGGCTTTGAAGAAATCAAGGTAAATTTCTTTGGATGTGGTTTTTTTGTAATGGTGAACTGTGACACGTGTCGTGCAATCTTTGTTTAATGTAGATTCGTGGCAAGAGCCGTTTAGACGCCCGACACACCACCATCGAACCGTCAGTGGCCATTTCTGACCCCACCATCAGGCTACGAAGTTTCCCCGGAGCACGCCGGAAGAGGGCCGCGTCCGTCACCAAACGCGCCCTAGGCAGGGCATATCGGCAACCAGTTTAAAGCGATCACGTTTTTCGTTCCGTTGGTGACGACCAACGGAGACACCGACGCACGTGCAGCGTCTTCGCTACCAAGCAGCCATGAGTCGGTAGATGACCAGCAGTTCACCCCCATGACGAGCAGCAGCAGCGGTTAGAGTGAACACCACCCTCCCGCCGGCGCACAGCAGCAGAGTTCACCGCCACCCCCTTCCCGTTCATCCATCGAGCGGGTGCCGTCATCGTGGTCATCTAGTCAAAGGTCGTGAGTACTCACTAAATGAATGTTTGTTCTGTCCATGCGCATGTGACTTTTCGCGCCGCAACATAGTTTATGCGTTGCAAGGCGTACACGGCATTTTCTATGCTCGCCGTGAAGTGAATTTCGTAGCACAAAACTCCATTGCGTTTGCGGAGCAAACGAGGAATTGCACGTAGAAACCACACCATAGCCAAGCACACACGATAGGTAGTTAGGGACCGATAGTATGGGAAAGGTAGAAAGAGCGTAGAGAAAGAGAAGAGCGAAGAGGTAATGAACACTATTGTATGCAAGGTTGAAGGGAATAAATAAGCTTATGGAAGTTTCTGTTTTATGGTAACATGGTTGGGAACATTTCAATAAACCCTCTAGGAAATAAGAATTGATACCTGTGCTTTATTTGAGGTCCCGATGAAGTGATATTGGTCGAAGGTTTTTCATGTCACACGTGTTTCGTTTGTAGTTTTTCATTGTTCTTTTGTTTTACTGGGGAGGTTGGCTCCGAAACCAACCGGGCAACTTTTTATTCGGACACAGGTTGGTCCGAAGGGAAATTGTAGACTTGGCCAGTGATGAGAAACCCCGTCATCCCTTTTTCGTCATCGACCGAGGGTTGCGATCACGTTTCTGGCTGTCATATTATTAAGTCGCTATTAGTAGCGGAATTTTTGCGTGCAGTTTTGGTCAGCCACCTTACTTCCCGTCCAAATTTGGATAACTGAGCCTTAATCCCCTGAAAGGTCTCAACGGTCGGGCAACCCTACACTTGGTAGATGGTCTCCCTCGGGAGTGGCGCTTAAGCCATCTTACTTGATAAAAGGGAAGTTAGCGAGTCTGACGGTTACGAGTTTATTCGAAATTCAATTTGTGAGAAATTCATAAAAAAGATTGAAACTCGGTTGAAAATTGAGAAAGTTATGGCACTTGAAGTGAAAACACCTTTTTATTACTCGAAAATTCGACTTTGAAGCGATTGCGCGACCTCTAAATCTCAATATTTTTGGCTTAAACTCAGAGGTTTCCCTTTTGTGGGCTTCGTGGCCGTGCGGTTAGCGGCGTCAGTCGTCTAGGCGTTTCGTAAGCCTCGGAGTGCGGGTTCGATTCCCGCTCCAGTCGGGGAAAACTTTTCGTCAAACGGAAAATTCTCCATTGGGCCACTGGGTGTTAAGTGTGTTGTCCGTTGTCTCGTGTATGTAATGTTCAGTCTGTGCAGCCTCTGGCTGAAGACGGTGTAGTTTCTTTTTTTTGTGTCATTAGAATCCAAAAGAGCTTACGAATTCCAGGTTTCAACAACTTTTGAAAAATAAGCCGCAGCCTGCATACTCGCCTGAAACGCGAAGCAGCAAAGGTCGGACTGTTGGTGAATGCATCAAAAACAAAGTACATGCTGGCAGGTGAAACCCAACACGACCGGGTCCGTCTAGGTAGTAATGTGACGACAGACGGGGATATCTTCGAGGTGTTGGAGGAATGCGTCTACCTCGAATCCTTGCTCACGGCTGACAACAATGTTAGTCGTGAAATTCGAAGGCGCTTCATCAGTGAAAGTCGTACCTACGGGCTCCAGAAGAAACTGTGGTCTAAAAAGATTCAACCACGCACCAACTGCATCATGTACAAATCGCTAAGAAAACCGGTGGTCCTCTACGGACACAAGACATGGACTATGCTCGAGGAGGACCTTCAAGCACTCGGAGTTTTCGAGCGACACTTGCTAAGGACGATCTTCGGAGATGTGCAGAAGAATGCTGTGTGTTGGAGAAGGACTTTACGGCGAATCCAGCAACCAGAAGGTAGTCAAACCGGAAGGATACGGTGGACAGGGCACGTTGCAAGAATGCCGGATAACGAATCTGCAAAGTTGGTGTTCGCGACTGATCCCGTTGGCACAAGAAGGCGTGGAGCGCAGAGAGCACGATGGGCGGACCAGGTGGAGCGTGACTTGGTAAACATTGGGCGTGACTGAGGATGGAGAGCGGTAGCCACAAACCGAGAATTGTGGCGTACTATTGTTGATTATGTCTTATTTTAAATGTGATGTTGAGCAAATAAATGTATGTATGTAAGCAGGAGAAAACTGTAAAAGGCAGAACGCCCGCTGGAATTTTCCGCTTTGGCTTATAATGAAATACCACGGGGCTCCATCGAAGCAGCATTGGAAGGAGTTGGAGACGCGTGGTGGTGCATGGGTCGACACCATATAACTAACGCGTAATTGGTTTAATTCTGTGGCAATCTTTCCAAATGTGGAAAATAATCGTTTTCCACGCTTTTCTTTTGATTATACCAGCCGGAAATATTCGGCAAAAATGCCGACGCGCTGCAAAAATCAGGACGCGCGCCGTTGTAAAAAGTACAACACTACTAAAAAAACTCGCTCTCCGTATTCAGCGCGAGCGTG
Organism: Aedes albopictus; assembly: GCF_035046485.1. NCBI lineage: Eukaryota > Metazoa > Arthropoda > Insecta > Diptera > Culicidae > Aedes > Aedes albopictus. The sequence goes on from NC_085137.1 coordinate 412,523,708, forward strand.
GTGCAGTTTAAGCTGCTTGATGGTGTGCGTCCTGAATAAAGGTTAATCGTGGAAACTGTAGTACAATACTACTAAATAAGCTGAAAAGCAGGCTCCCTCCAATGAGGAATGAGGATGTGTTTTCAGAAAAAAGAAAGTGAATTACACAGCGCAACACTTTTCTGTCTCAAGAGCAAACTTATGTGTCTCTGACAGATTTTGGGCCGCTGAATCCGAATCCGGGCTCAGATTTGCTCCAGCACGTCACAATTTTGAACTATACCCCAATTTATAGGGCAAAATATGTGTTTTTGGGCTATTTTGACTGCCAGCCATTAAACATGGAAATATTTTTTTAAAGAACCAAAAGGTAAATTGGTCAATTAACATCTAAATTAACGGCTCATGCAAAATATTTCGTTTTACCAAATCAAATTTGATAGTTTTAAGCGATTTATGTTAGGTACGATATTTCCCATACAAGTTATTCTCCAAAAGTTGCATGCAAGTTTACTTACTAACATAAAATGCTTGAATCTATCAAATTTGATTTGGTAAAACGAAATATTTCGCATGAGTCGTTAATTTAGAGGTTAATTGGCCAATTTACCTTTTGATTGCTTAAAAAAAAAACTATTTCCATGCTTAAGGCGAAACTGGATCCATTTCCTCGCTTTTTGGTTTTTGATTTTTTTTATAAAATAATGAAGTAATATTTTCAAAATCGGTTTTCGTGCACATGTAGAGTATGGAAGGTATCTCCTGAATTTTTTCCTGGTGGAAATTGTTTTTCGTTTTTGCAGAAACCATTTTTAAACAAAATAACACAAAAAAAATGGTTTCTGCAAACATGGAAAACATTTTCCACCACAAAAAAATTCAGAAGATACCTTGATCCATACTCTACATGTGCACGAAAACCGATTTAGAAAATATTGCTTCGTTATTTTATAAAATATCAAAAACCAAAAAAATGAGGAAATCCTTCCAGTTTCGCCTTAATGGCTGGCGGTCAAAAAAGCCAAAAATCGCATATTTTGCCCTATAAATTGAGGTATAAATAGCTCAAAATTGTGACGTGCTGGAGCAAATCTGAGCCCGGATTCGGATTTAGCGACCCAAAATTTGTCAGAGACACATAAGTTTGCTCTTGAGACAGACCAAAAGTTGATTTATGTTACGCCGTGTTATTTAATATTGATACATTTTGTTTGTTTGTTACACAATAGTTTAAAAAACATACACTTTTATTGAAAGTTTATTACTTATAATAATGATTATAATTTTAACATTCAATAATAGTGAAAGAGGGAGACAATCCTTTTGAACATATGGAATGATAAGAAAATTTCATAATTAACTTATCGACAAGAAAATGAATTATGTCATCAACAATCGCAAACAACTATCTGATCCAACCTGCTGCTAACAGCGTTATCTCGCCGTACTTATACCTACGACCAGTTTCGCATGTTTAAAATAATCCATCTCTAGACATCGTTTCACCACGGTAGTTAGATTGAAATTTATTGAACGAGCTGCTAATTTGCCTACTAATATGTATACTGGAAATTATGGCGCTCACATGCTGCTGTCAATAATTGGCTTCTAAACAGTAGTGCGATGATGACGGCAGACATCAACTGGCTGAGCAAGCGTCAAGTGGCAACACTAGTAGGATTATATTAGTTTAGTTGAACGTTTTTTTTTGCTGTTGTTTGTGCCGGCCATTCACCAACTTCTCATCAAATATTTGCGCCGCGAGAGTGACCCCGTTGGCGACATCTCTGTTTTGGTTTCATTATTCTAGAAAAAAAGCCGGGGAGCGTTTTTAGAAGATTTTGCTCCACCATCTGCTACTAGACTAGACTAAAAACAGAGTTAGTGACCATTGAAAGTGTATGGAAGATGTTTATGTTACACAGTGACAGAGTACTTCTGATGTCGCGACATAAACAAGGTTGCACAAACAAAACTGAGTGATAATTATCGCTAGTTTGTTTACTCGTGCTACCGACCGAAGAGAGTGGCTATCTAATAGGCTAGTTCAGCAGTAAGTGAATGGGTATATTTTTGGATCACGAAGGGTTCTTCTTAAAAGTCAACAAATATTCATACCATCACCTTAAGTCTAAGGCCACGAGGGAAAACACCATGGATGTCAATTGGCAAGTAAACAACAAACATATCACTCATTTTGAGGGGATAGGTGATGAATGAAGTTGCGCCGGCAACGAACGCAGGAAAAAGACTTTCCTTGGCACTTCCGGGACGTTTCGAAACAACTATCCGCTAGACTGCTGCTGGCCTACATATCTGTCAGTTTCATTATTGCCGCGTCCATCATCTTTCGCAGCAGCATCATCGGTTATGGTGGCTGCGATGCCTAGTTTGTGTAGTTATTCTTTGTATCTTTCTATCTTTGCGTTCATTGACCAATGCAGAAATTGCCCGGTCCAATAATTTTCAAATATGCTTTCACTATGACACTTCTAGGGTCCCAAACCCCTTTTTTTTATTTCTCTTCCCATAACAAAATTTAACGGTGTTATCAGTCTTTTTGATAAAGAACCAATTTGACCTACATTTCTGCCGTTTCTACCCGGTGATTTGCTTTTTTATAGAGGGTCCTGTTTCCTGGCCTGAATAAAATTCTGGGAATTGGGATTTTTTTTTAATCCCGGGATTTCCCAGGATCACATGTCTTTGTTGCCCTTTACAGGCTTGTACCAATTTGCTGGTGCGACTTTACATATTGGGAAGCATTTGAAAATTAGAAGATATAGATTGTTGATTAATTGGCAAATTGAGAGATGAAATTGTGAAAAAAATGCGCTCACGTGGGATTCGAGCCCACGACTTCGTATTCGCTAGACCGGCGGTTCAACCAACTAAGCCACAGAACAGGTAACGATTCTGCGGAATAGAAATCCAAACTGACTCCGAACCCACACTCCATTTATCTTTCGGTTTAGATGCCAACCTCTCAACACACAGCGTTGGTCTTGCGAACGCGGAATCGTGGGTTCGAATTCCACCAGAACACGATTTTTTCATATGTGAATCTCTCAACAAACACTTCAACAATAACATCCACAAATGACCCTTTGGCAAAACTACAACCTTCAACGATCTCTTCAAATGTTCCTTTGCTGGTTTTGGAAGATTTTTTTTTACATTTTTATTGTATTGTAATTTGTTACCACTGGGACGTGTGGTTTGCAACCCGAGCAAAGTCTGATAGTAAATTGATAACTAATTTTGATGTTGTGATATTACAAATTTCGACAACTCGGGTTGTTGTTGTTTTGATCGTTTTAACGATTAAAACATCAAAAACAAGAACAAAAAAAAAACGTTGCTGTGACAGCAAATTGAAAACAATTCCTGCTATCGATGATAGCAAATTGATAACTGTTTTTGTTAACAGAGCAAGAGAAATGAAAAATCGTTAAATCTAGAGTTTTTCGGTTGATATCAAATCATAAATGCAATAATATAATTGCACTAATTGTATGTCCCTAGAATTACTTTACATAAATTACTAAAAGATTTAGAATTATTCTCCATTAATTTAAAATGACAGCAAACCGAAAACAAAATTTGAAATCAAATTAAGTAAAGATAAACTGATATCACAATGTGATATCAATTTGTTGCTGAATACAAATCATGTTTTCGATTTGTTGTAATTTTGTTGGACTTCGCTAGGAAAGATTATATTCTATAGGGTATGTGTGCCATCAGTAATCTCACGCTCCCAAATTCATCCTATTCGAAAACAAGCGATTACGGCACCGATTGATTCCGTTCTTTTTGTTTTCATGGGTGCTCACTTCTAACAAAAATACAAAAATAAGAAACAAAACAAACAGCGCTGCAATCCTTTGTTTTTCGTAGGATGAAAATGGGAGCCACATGCTTAATAAGGGAACCAATACCCTACTTTGGGAAACAGAAAGAATCTCAGCCCCAAAAGAATCAGGTCACACTACTGGGTGTGCTTTTAGTTTTGTTTAAAATAATTCCATAAAATTTCCATTAAAAATATATCGAAGAATGCAACAATTTAACATTTCTCCAAGGATTCCTTCAGGAATTCATCCAACGATTACCTCAGAATTTCCTTCGAGCTCTTCCAAAGATTTCTTTGAGAACTCCACCAAGGACCACTTCAGTAACTTCTATAACTATGTAAAATTCCCCCAAAACAAAATTCCGAAATACCTTCAAGGATTCTTACAGGAGCTCTTGAATGAACTCCACCAGGACTTCATATTAGGATTCCTTTAATGAACTCCTAGGGAACTTCTCTAAGTAACATTACGGAAATTTCTCGAAGCATTCCTTCAGAAATCTTTAAAGAATGATTTAAGGATTCCTACAGACATTGCTCAAAGAATTCCTTAATGGTTCTTTTAACAATTCTACAAAAGATTCGGCCAGGAATATCCTCATGGATTCTTTAAAAAAAATCTCCAAAATATCTTCAGGAGTTCCCCCAGTGATTCCCTAATAGACTTCCCTAAGGTAAACTCCTCCAAAGATTGCCTCTAACAGTTCTCATGTATTTTTCTATAAATTCCTCTTAAGCTCACTTTAGAAATTCTTCCAGTGATCTTCAATGATTTTTCGGCCATTTCTCCAGAAGCTCAGGAATTCCTCCACGGATATTTTTAGGAGTTTCTTCAAGGATTTTTCCAGGAACTCCTCCTAGAACTACCTCTGAAATTTTTAAAAGAAAATTCAGATTAATTCATGCATTCCTACATGGGTCCTTTCAGGAATCCCTCCAGGTATACTTTCAGAAATATCCTCATGAATGAATTTCTTCAAAGATTTATTCAAAAATTTCTCCAAGTATTACTTTGGAGCCGGAGGGGTCATATATGACCCCAACATAGAAACGACTGTATAAATTCACACATTCGATAAAACAGAATACTGTCTTCGGCAAAGTTGTTGCAAATTGAGTCCTCTATTAGGGAAAAATGGGGATATTCGTATTTGGGACTTCATTGATAACCCAGAACATCCTGAACACCATGAAAATTGCAAAAACGAAATAATTGACATACCAGTTGTTCTAAAAGCTGAATTTTGATGTGGGTTTCGTGTATATGTACCCATTTAGCCTTTATCAAGAATATCAAAAGGTATTTTATATTCTGGGATGTTCTAGGTGTTCCAAACTGTCCTATAGTGAAGTCCTTCAAATCTACAAGAATAATTTTATGTATTTTCGCCACAATAATAGCATTGCATAACCTACTGGGATGCATGAAGCTCTTGACATCTACTATGTCATTTATAGACACTATAGGGATATTCCAGGTCAGCCAAACTACCTTGGAGTTCAGGACTTCAGGTCTACACTCGTATCAGTATCCATATCTGCTATACTGAAAAATGCTGCATAAACAACTGCAGTTACTGGAACAAGCTGAAGTTTTCTAGTTCATTATAAACCTTTGGGACATCTAGGGTCGTCCAAACTGTTATATAATAAAGTTCTTCAAATCTACAAGATCAACTTTATGTGTTTTCACCATATATAATAGTATTAAGGGCCCATATAGCCGAGGTGGTAAACGCACGGGTATTCAGCATGACCATGCTGAGGGTGACGGGTTCGATTCCCGGTCGGTCCAGGATCTTTTCGTAAAGGAAATTTCCTTGACTTCTTTGGGCATAGAGTATCTTCGTGCCTGCCACACGATATACGCATGCAAAATGGTCATTGGCAGAGGAAGTGCTCATAGAACACTAAGCTGAGAAGCAGCCTTTATCCCAATGAGGACGTTACGCCAAGAAGAGAGAAGAGAGAGAGAATAGTATTGTATAATCTGCTGGGGTCCGCGGAGCTTTTGAAATCTCAAATGTCATTCAGAGACACTACAGGAATATTCCAGTTCAGCCAAACTACATTGGAAATCAGGACTTCAGGTCTACACTCGTAACAACAGCCATATCTGTTATACTGAGTAACGTTGCATATTTATCCGTGGTTACTGGATCAATCTGAAGTCTACTTTTTTTATTATTATAACCTTTTGGGACATTCAGGTTCGTCCAAACTGTTCTATAATGAAGTCCTGCAAATCTACAAGAATTACTTATTGTGTTTTGCCATAAATAATAATATTGCATAACCTGCTGGGATTCGCGAAGCTCTTGAAATCTCAAATGTCATTTAGAGACACTACAGGGATATTCCAGGTCAGCCAAACTACCTTGGAGTTCAGGACTACAGGTCTACACTCGTAACAGTATCCATATCTGTTATATTGAGTAACGCTGCATAATCAACCGCAGTTACTGGAGCAATCTGAAGTCTACTTTTTTGTAATAAACCTTTGGCACATTCACGGTCGTCCAAACTGTTCTATAATGAAGTCCTTCAAATCTTTAAGAAAAATTTCATTTGTTTTCAGCATAAATAATAGCATAGCATAATCTGCTGAGATCCGTGAAGCTCTTGAAATCTCAAATGTCATTTAGAGACACTATGGGAATGATCCTTCCAGGTCAGCCAAACTATCTATTAGTTCAGAGCTTCAGGTAACTCGTAACATCAGCTATATCTAACATACTGAGTAACGTTTTATAATCAATAGCGGTGACTGGACCAACCTGTAGTCTTCTAAATATTATTATAAACCTTTGGGACATTGAGGGTCGTCCAAATAATCCTGAAGTTTAGCTCTTGATAGTAACAGTTGTTATTCTCACAATGATTATAATCTGTAATCCCCTTGGCATATCATGAGTCATTTCAAGATAGTTTTGAGATATTCCAGATCAACATCACTACTCCGCTGGCCATAGCTTCAGGTCTACACTTGTGATAATAGCTTTAGCCACTACGTTAAGGTGTTACATAATCCACTGTACTTACCAAAGCTGTTAGAGAAACGATGCGCGTTGTTATATATTTTTGGGATATTATGGGCTCCTTACTGTTATGAAGGTGAGTTGATAAAAACAACCACTGTAACTTTCAGAAGATTTGCTGGACATGATAGATTACAAATCGTAGCTTTGTAAAATGAAAGAAGTTACCGTTACACCCACAGACTTTAGGATCTAAACTCAAGTATAGTTTGGATGACCTAGGATATCTCGACTGATCTGATACTGTCCATTTACCTTTAAGAAGACTTACTGGACATGATAGATTACACATCGTAGCTTTGTAAAATGAAAGAAGTTACCGTTACACCCACAGACTTTAGGATCTTAACTCAAGAACACTGCCTATATTCGAATAGTTAACGTAAGCGCCATTGTAGTTTTCAACACACTTTTGAATTTTAGCAATAATAAATGGGAAGTTTAAGATATTTTTTCACTTTGACATATAGCTAGTGTTTAGATCTTTTGCTCTATTGAATAAAACTGGTAGTTACCGTTACACCCGTAACACCCGTAGACTTTAGTATCTCCCGACTGATCTGGTACTGTCTATTGAGCTTTTAGAATACAGTCAGGTCTTTTTTTTACGCGGTTTTCATTTACGCGGCCGCGTAAATGAAAACTCCATACAAAAAAAATTTCATCGTCTTATTTTTGCATGATTCGTCGAGAAATGGTGAGACTTTTTTTACGCGGTTTTTGGAATTTTGAACTGAGTTTTTTTTACGCGGTACGTATCCCCCGCGTAAAAAAAACCTGACTGTATGTACTTGCTGGACATGATTTATTACAAATCGCAGCTTTGTATAATGAAAGAAGTTACCGTTACACCCGCAGACTTTAGGATCTGAACTCAAAAACAGTTTGGATGACCTAGGATACCTTGACTGATCTGATAATGTCTATTTACCTTTTAGAAGATTTGCTGGACATGATAGATAACAAATCGCAGCTTTTTGTAATGAAAGCAGTTACCGTTATACCCATAGACTTTAGGATCTAAACTCAAGAGCAGTTTGGATGACCTAGGATATCTCGACTGATCTGATACTGTTGAACTTTCAGAATACTTGCTGGACATGATAGATTACAAATCGTTGCTTTGTATAATGAAAGAAGTTACCGTTACAACCGCAGACTTTAGGATCTAAACTTAAGGACAGTTTGAATGACCTAGGATATCCCAACTGATCTGATATTGTTTATTTATCTTTCAGAATACTTGCTGGACATGATGGATTACAAATCACAGCTTTGTATAATGAAAGCTGTTACCGTTACACCCGTAGACTTTAGGATCTAAACTCAAGAACAATTTGGATGACCTAGGATACCCCGACTGATCTGATACTGTCTATTGAATTTTCAGAAGACTTACTGGACATGATAGATTACAAATCGTAGCTTTGTATAATGGAAGAAGTTACCGTTACACCCATAGACTTAAGGATCTAAACTCAAGAATAGTTTGGATGACCTAGGATATCTAGAAAAAATATTCCACATAATATTCTACCGTTTTTATACTATGTATTGACCACCCAAACTACAAAAAAACACTTGGAAAAATTCCGGTTTCAAAGGGTTAAAAAATCTTTCAGAAAATTGCAGCAGTAATTCCTATAAGTATTCATTAAAAAACTCCTCCCAATAATTCCTTAATGGGATTCTGCAGGAATTCTTTCAAGGATTGTTCCAGAAACTCATTTAAGGGGTCTTCCAAGGAAATACTCTAAAATATCTCCAACGATTCCCTCAGCAAATTCTCCAATGACTCTACAGGATTTTTTAAGAGTTCCTTCAATGATTCTTTTATTTTCCATTAATTCCTCTACAAAGATTTTTTAATATATTTCTAAAAGGAATTTCCTCAAAAGTTCCTTCATGAATTTCTTCAAGTATTTTTTTTTCTGGAATTCATCCAAGAATTACCAAACAAATTTTTAAAGAATGCTTATGAATTTCCTCCAATGGTTCGTTCAGTATATAATAAAGGATTTTTTCAAGAACTTTTCAAAAAATCTTTCAAGGATTGTTTTGGAAATGTCTTCAAGAATTTCATTGAGATTTTTTTAAATTCTTGTTTCGGGAATTCCTCGAAGACTTTTTTACTATTGTTTCTAAGATTTCCTGCAGAAACTTTATCAAGGATTTCTTCAAAACCTCTTCCAAAGGTTCATTCCAGATTTTTTCCTAGAGTATCTGTAAAAGTTTGTCCTAAAACTGTTTAAGGAGTGCCTCCAAATGTTTTTTCAATAATTCCTTCAGCAATTCCTTTAAATATTCCTTCAGGAACTCCTCTATGAATTCCCACTAAGGTCGTCAGCAGGAATTTATCCAAAAAATCTCTCTGATTCTTCTGGAATTACTTCTTAAATTTGTAAGAAAATATTTCACAGATTCCTGCAGAACTACCTTTAAGAAGTTCTTCGAGAATACCTTTCAGGAATTACTTTTAAAGATTTTAAAGGAACTCTCCAAAGAATCCTCCAAGAAATTTCCCAAAAATTATTGCCTACCGAAATGTTTATCATTTGAGCGCCACTGAACAACTTTGCTGAAGTTCCTGAAAACTCTCTGTACACGTTTGATGTGATCAATTTTGTCAACAACAGTTCCTTCTCCGTGCGTCGCCGCCAGATGCCATGCGATCCTTTTGTTTACCGCCGAGTATTGTTCGTAGCGCTTTGCGTTCAAAGACTCCAAGAAAGACTCCAAAGGCTCTTCGATCAACTTCTCTCAAAGTTCACCATTCATGGCCGTATACGACCAGGAGCGACCGGAAGAATAAGAGCCTTATGTAACGCGAGTTTTGTCTTCGTTTACAGCCTACGGGCCTTAAGCTGATTTCGCAGACCGCAAATGGCTCGATTCGCAGCCGGATCCCTCAAGGGATTCCTTTAAAAAAATCTATGTATGTCGTTAGTAAGTTCTCCAGAAACTACACAAACAATTGATCCAGGAATTCCTCAGGGAATTTCACCAGGATTCCTCTAAAGATTGCCTTATATGGTTTCCTCTATGGTTTTCCCGGGGATTCCTTTTGGGATTCCTTCGGGATTTCCTCTTACAATAATATCTCTTAGCATTGCATAAGAAATTCCACTTTACTTCCGGAATACCTGCGGAGATTTTTTTGAGGGACTAGCTGGTGTGAGAGTCGCTCGTGGATATCATATGTTACCTTTATCCACCCCTGCGTTTAACGATACTCTTGAGAGACAACCATCATCGGCTCTCACTCTCACATTCTCTCGCTCTCCGGTTTGGTCTGCAGAGGCACGTGGATACACACGAAGCAGACTCTGCCTCTTTACTTCTCGGACCATCGGACGGACAGGACGTCAGTGTAAGTAGCTCCCTGAATACGCGGAACCTAACCCTCCGTTCTTCAGCCGAAGAATGGAAAGGTGACGCCACATTTTGGAGATCCTGCCAGCGATTTATCAAAATTGTGTGAACCATTTACTGAAAATTTATGGAAAGACAAGAATTGCGAGATAAATTGTGTGCGGAAAGTTCCAGTGATGTGTAATCTTTCTGTTAACTTTCATTTTTGTGATTCAATGCATTAGATCGTCGAAGAAATCTCTACCGATTGCCATGCCGGCCATCTTGAAAAACAGTGCTAATTACGAGATTTTTTTTTTCTCTTTTATGTTCTTGGCTATTGAAGAACCTGGAAATGCTTGTGAAAATGTGCAATAATAATTGAAGTTTCAATCGACATAGCTCGGCGTGTGATAAATAATAGTATTATGCCGTCGGATTGTGTGCTGCGACAGCCACTAGAATTTTTCAGAAAACGTGTTGCGGGAATCGCTTAGTGAGCTGTGACAGCCACCCGGATGAATAAGCGTGTTGTGTCAACCGTTCGTGTGAGCTGTGTCAGCCATATAACTTATTCCTTGTTCTTGTAGCGTGTGTGACAACCGCTCAGTGTGCTGTGACAGCCACTGTAACAAAACAGCGTGTGTGACAACCGCTCAGTGCGCTGTGACAGCCACTTTATCAAAACAGCGTGTTGTGACAACCGCTCAGTGCGCAGTGACAGCCACTGTACAGTCAGGTCTTTTTTTACGCGGTTTTGATTTACGCGGCCGCGTAAATGAAAACTCCATACAAAAAAAAATTTCATCGTCTTATTTTTGCATGATTCGTCGAGAAATGGTGAGACTTTTTTTACGCAGTTTTTCGAATTTTGAACTGAGTTTTTTTTTTACGCGGTACGTATCCCCCGCGTAAAAAAAAACCTGACTGTAATAAAACAGCGTGTGTGACAACCGCTCAGTGCGCTGCGACAGCCACTTTATCAAAACAGCGTGTTGTGTCAACCGCTTGTGTGAGCTGTGTCAGCCATACTAATTGTATTCATATAGCGTGTGTGACGATCGCTAAGTGCGCTGTGACAGCCACATTATCTTATTGGAGCTGCGTGTTGCGACAACCGCTTCAGTGCGCTGAGACAGCCACTACAATAAAACAGTAATAGGCATGTACTCGGGCAATCGTTATATAGCCAATTTTGCAAAACGTTTATGCAGATTTTTCAAATTCCGTTTTAGAGTTGAGCAATGTTTTTTTTTTCATTTTTCACAGTAAATTTGGTAAAATGTCGGCTGGAAGATACGTGCGGGCTCCATCAGTGGATTCAGTGAATCACTATGAAGAGCTTGAGGATGAGTATCTGGACGATATTGATTCCGGCACTGTCGGAGCCACAGAAGAGGTGGAGTTCCAAGAGTTTGATACGGTGAACAAGGACGATCTTCCTATGAAGGGAAAAGCGCGTGAACCTGAGATCGGTTGGCATTATACGGAGGCTCAACCAACTTCCATGCAAGTGGGAAATTGTTCATACGCAGGTGGCCGTTTGGATAATCCCCCACAATTTCCAAAGAACGTACCTACGAGCAGGCTTCAGGAAGAGTGGAATCGCTTTTTGCAAAAATTCGAGATCGCGGCATCGCTCTCGAAAATTAGCGATCCGGCTCAACTTGCGAAGCATCTTTTCATGTGCATGGGAGATCAGCTGCAAGACATTGTCTGCATTGCTAAGCTGCGGCCAGGCTTAAACGACCCACGATGCTATCGAACCATGGTCGACAACATCAATGCGCATTTGCGTAAATTGACGGACCCTATTACTGAACACGAAATGTTCAGTAGAATGTCTCAAGGACAGGATGAGACTCTTGATGGCTTCCTAGTGCGTCTGAAGTCAAAAGTTAGACTGTGCGAATACAGCGATCAGGACGAAGATCGATTCGTCTATACGCAGCTTCTGAAGGGCATGCGCGATAAAAGGCTGGCCGAAGATGCGAGAATCTACGGGTACGACATAAGCGTAATAATCAAAGCTGCGGCGCGAAAAGAAGCGTTCACGTTGAACACCATGCCGAACATCAACTCGGAGATTGGCACAGAAGTTCTGGCTGTTTCTCGGAAACCGGATCAAGGAACCCGGTCGTTCCGAAAGCGCACTGGAAACCCAGTTTTGCCGCCGCGTCCAGGGAAAATGCAACGTTACGGAGAAAATCGTAATGCAGGTCGTCGTTTCCGATGTTGGAGGTGCAATAGCTCGGCACATACTCACGATGCTTGTTTGGCCAAGGACAAGAAGTGTTTTGGGTGTGGCAAGATAGGCCACTTTGCTTCAGCGTGTCGCCGTAAAGGTATCCGGTCGATCCAGACAAAGGAAGAGAAGCGTGACACCCCATCAGGTTGGACGGACGACAAAAATCAGAGCGAGGTATGAATAATGATCAGAAGTAGCTATATTTAGAGAAATAAACATTCAGACAATATCACTAAATTTGTGTTATGTTTCAAAATATTGCTCATTACAGAGGACTCGGATTCTTTCTTTTGGGGATGTTCTGGTGAATTGTCGCTTGGGTTCATCAACTCCAATTTGCTTCCTCATAGATTCGGGGGCGGATGTCAACATCATTGGTGGGAGCGATTGGGAGGTTTTAAAGCGGGAATATCACCAAAAGGTTGCGAAATTGGAGCCAATAAGCATTCAGACAAGCAAAGAACTACGGGCTTTTGGTACTGATAGACCTTTGGAGATAACATGCGCATTTCGCGCTACCGTGCAGGTTCCCCAAGCTATCAAACCGACCATGGACGCAGAATTCTTCGTGGTAGCAAACGGGCGTCGTTCATTGCTGGGACGGTCGACAGCCAGTGAGCTGAGGTTACTAAAAGCGGGTCTGACGGTAAACCACTGCGAGGAAGCGAAAGTTGAAACACATTTCCCAAAGATCCCAGGAGTCAAAGTGAAGTTCAGCATTGACAAATCCGTTCCGCCAGAACGCAACGCCTACTATAATGTTCCAGCGGCATTCCGGGAGGCTGCGATACTTCGTTTAGCTGAGATGGAGGCAAAAGGAATTATTGAGAGAGTGACATCCGCACCCGAGTGGATAAGCGGAATGTCGGCCGTGGCAAAGGGAAAAAGCGACTTCCGGCTGGTGGTGAACATGCGGGGACCCAACAAGGCAATCAAAAGAGAATACTTCAGGCTTCCTCTATTAGAGGAGATGAGGGTTAAATTGCATGGGGCCAAGTTCTTCTCCAAGCTGGACCTAAGCAATGCTTATTACCACCTGGAACTCTCCAAAGAATCCCGCGATTTGACCACATTTCTGGCTGAGGATGGCATGTACCGTTTTACCAGATTAATGTTTGGGGTCAATTGTGCGCCAGAAATTTTTCAGCGGGAAATGTGCCGTTTATTAGAGGGTGTAGATAACGTAATCGTATGGATTGATGATGTACTCCTTTTCGCTGAGACAGTAGAAGAGCTGCGATTGATTACAGCACAGGTTCTCGAAATTTTTCGTACAAATCGTCTTTCGTTGAATGACGAAAACTGCCAATACGGAAAGGTGACGCCACAGCTGGGAATACACCTGGAATCCATGCTAGAGTTTCTCAAGCAATTTCTGTTGGGATTCCTGCAGAAGTTGTTTCAGATATTCCCCCAGAAATTTGTTCAGGAACTCCTCCGTGGATTTCTTCGGAAATTTCATCTAAAACCCAAACATGGATTTCTTCCGAGGGGGGCTAAACATCTAGATGATAACAAAGATGCAATCTTGCTTGTGCATTAGGTTGCCAGATGGTAAAATAGACTTTTCTGAATTTCAAGTTATTTTGTTAACCTGACGCAAAAAGATGTATCAGATTTAGGAGATTCAAGAGATTGTAATGTACAAGGAAAATTTTTTGAAGATAGTCGCGCTTTACAAAACTTTCAGATTAGGATTGATCCAAATATCTCAATATCTTTGAAGATTACAATAGGATATGTTGGAATTCCAGTTGATGTAATTTATCATTCTAAAAGCTCGATTCGATCTCATTTTCCATAAATAAGAGAGTACACATAAAATTACAAAACAAAAGATGTTGACGACAGCGATTAAAACTTATTGCTGCTCAAACGCGTTAAGTGGTGTAATTCTTTCTAATTGTGTGTAATTTAAAATGTATAACCCCAATTGGATAAACGCGCAAACATTAAGCGACAGCGAGCAGCCATTCCGCTTGGTTCCGTCTTCTTGTAATGTTGTTGTTGTCTGTCTAGAGCTGGATTACAGCCTCGGAACGATCGTCGCCACCCATTCGTCATCTGTAGCCGCGGCGCTATCTCATGTCATTATCAGAATTGCAGCAGCCGGGAACTGCAGACACTTTCACACGCGTTTATCAGTGTCTCCATTATTTGCAGTCGCTAGTCTCAGCATTCTTCACGGGGGGCTGTTCATAAGCTACGTCGACCAGTTTTTGGACATCTCCAATGTTTCTTTGCTTCTTAGTAGACTTTTGTTCATGTAAAGTTTAAAATACAATTTCAAGCTTAGATAATACCTACAAGTACTACGTAGTTAATAAATAGACCTTTGGCTTATGATGCTGAAAATGTTGGAAGATAAAGTCGGCTGACTGTCTTATCAAAAGCCTGGTGGACTGAATAATCCGCACACCATTAGCTGATGCCTTGGTCGCAATTTAAGCGCAGTCAATGGACGTTGGGCGACCGTCAACTTCGTCGTGTGAGGCACCCACCAGACAGCCAGCAGCGGCCGGCGCGACAGTGACGGGTAGTTTGTTTTTCTTGTGCCAAGATGATTGTCTTGTACCGCGCTATCATAATAGTGACGGATATAAGTAAGTGACTGAAAACAAAAACTTCGAGAAGACAGGGAAACAACATTCATTGAGTTTTGTCTGCAGCATCGGTCGCCTTCATCGTCCGGGATGGGATACAAACTCGAGTTTGCCTACATCTCTTCAAACTCGGTTTGCTCAAAACAAAGCTGGACACTGCACACATAGGAGCTAAACATCCCATTTGATTGATGTTCGAAGTGCGGGATAGCTGAGCCCTTTGAACACCCACTTTTTCACAAAACCAGATTTGGTCATCTTAGAAACAGCGGTACGCTCGTAGACTTTTGTTCAGTTATTATTTAGTTAGTAGTTAGCGCAGATTTCTAGAGGTCCTACATCCACACCTCCCTCCCCCCTAAAATTTTACGTAGTGTATGGACGGTCAAAAGAAAACCTTAATTGATTACCACGAAAATCGATTTCAAATCATCAACCTTGTATGGAAAGTCGAAAAAATGTCCGCTCTACTGCAATTTTTTCCTTTCGCGTTTTCGAACTCAGGGCATGATTCTACACTAGAAATGATCATCAGCTTATCGAGTTCAAAAATGCTGTAAACTAGTGTTATTGTTGTCATACATACACTCTTAGAAAAAATCATGTAAATTTAAGTTCACTTGGATGCACATAAAAGGAGCGGCTCGTTTGACACAAATTTACGTCTTCTATCACAAATAAAGTCGAGCTAGCAATCGCTAGAGCCGAAGCGAGAGATAAAACATATGTAAGTAAAATAATGAACTGGATTTGAACTCTGGTCCGCTGATTGAGAGGCAAGTACTTTACCTCTCGGTTGAATCACCGAGTTGTGAGACAAACGATAAATGTAAAACTGTTTCTACCTATCTTTTTTTTTTTTTTTTTTTTTTTTCCTTCTAAACCATAGGGGGATAAATCTGCTCATCAGACACCCTAACAGGAAGGTTAGGGTAGTGTGGGGATGAGGCCGTCTTCTACAATGCCGGTAGAAGCCAGGACTACTCTCTCCTCGACCCACTAAAACACATTCCTATGGTCGCCAAACCCTACGTCTCTCCGGAACCACCAAGAAGGTATTGCTTCAGAGAGGGGCTAGTGCATATCGCACCCTCAAGGTTAGCTGCCGTAGCCTAGCAGCAACGAACATCGATGACTCGCACTGGAGAGTCCATCACGATAGCATGCTGGCGCTTAGCCAGTTTCCCGAGTGGTCCTCGCCACTCCCTTTGTCCACGGAAGGCGGGCAGGGTCAACCCCGCCCGCGCCCTACTGCTGAGCGGACATCAAGAACTGATGCCCACATGCAACCCGATCTGACCTGCTGAAGGCAAGGGTATCACTACCCTTCAGGCCTTATCAGCTGCATCCGTAGGTTGCAGACAGCAGGGTCTCACCTACCCCGACCCTTGCCGGGGACCCCTTTCCAACCGCGGGCTCAGATCCAACCCAGTAGACCGACGCCACGACAGCACCGCTACCGGGACTTCCTCTCCGCGGCCACTTAATCGCTGTAAGGGTCGATCTCGACCGCAGGGCACCGGTATGACCTACGAAGCCGACTTCGAACCCCTGGACCACCTCTTGTACTGCATCTGGACTAGCCATTCTCCGAGTCCACGCGCCACCTCCTTTGTAGCTCCCAGACGATATGGGTGATAGCCGTTGAAACGGCATTCCAGCTAATCTCATCCCTACACATTCTCTGGACCAAGTTGTCCGGAGTTGTGTCCTCCCCGCATGTGGCAAGCATGCGGTCACGCATTGTGCGAAAACGCGGGCACACGAACAAAACGTGTTCCGCCGTTTCCTCTAAACCATTGCACACTGGGCATTCGGGAGAATCCGCATGCCCGAAACGGTGTAGATACTGTCGGAAGCAACCATGACCTGTAAGGACCTGTGTCAGGTGGAATGAAACTTCCCCATGGCGCCTATTAATCCAACTATCTACCCTCGGTATCAACCTATGGGTCCACCTTCCTTTGGTGGAACTGTCCCACGCGCGCTGCCATTTGACCATAGAGGCCATCCTGACAGTCTTGCGTATGCCTCTTGTGCCGCGCATTTCGAAGCACTCCATATCCTCACTGATAAGAATGCTGATGGGCACCATACCAGTAATGACACAGAGAGCGTCGTGTGACACGGTACGGTACGCGCTTGCAACCCTCAGACACATAAGCCTGTAAGTACTTTCCAGCTTCCGTCGGTAGCATTCAGTACGCGGTACCCCACGCCGGGCCGCCATACCTAAGTATGGACGTAGCAACACTAGCCAGAAGCTTGCGCTTACTGGCGTACACCGCTGAGCTATTGGACATCATCCGGGACAGTGCCGCAATAGCTGTGGAGGCTCTTTTACAGGCATAATCGACGTGGCTACCGAAGGTAAGCTTGTCGTCGATCATCACGCCCAAGTGCTTGACAGAGCGCTTCGACAGGATAGTGCACTCTCCTACACTGATCTCCGTCTGCTGCGCCGACTGCATGTTGTTCACAACCGTCACCTCTGTCTTGTGGTGAGCCAGCTCCAGTTTTCTGGACCGCATCCACGCCTCCACAACCTTGATCGAGTGGTCGGTAGTCAACTTCACCTCCTCGATCGTTTCACCGTAGACTTCGAGCGTAATATCGTCAGCAAATCCGACAATCACCACTCCCACTGGGTACTCTAACCTCAACACCTCGTCGTACATGACATTCCATAACACCGGACCCAGGATGGAACCTTGCGGGACTCCTGAGGTTATGTGAAAGCACTTCCGACCCACCTCCGTGTCGTATACTAGTACGCGATTCTGGAAGTAACTTCCGAGAATCTTGTACAAGTACTCCGGTATCCCCAGACGCAAGAGCGCATCAGCAATAGCAGCCCAACTGGCGCTATTAAATGCATTCCTTACATCCAGAGTCACTACCCCGCAAAAGCGAATTCCCCTCCTCTTAGGCTCGAGTGCTTTCTCGGCGGTTTTTGTAACCGACAAGATAGCGTCTACGGTGGACCTCCCCTTCCGGAAGCCATACTGGTTGCTCGAGAGACCATTTACGCCCTCAGTGAACTTCAACATTCGATTGAGGATGATCTTTTCGAGCACCTTCCCCGCCGTGTCAATCAAGCATATTGGTCTATATGCCGACGGGTCTCCGGGTGGTTTCCCCGCCTTTGGCAATAGTACCAGGCTCTGCCTCTTCCAAGCTTCTGGGAAAACTCCCTCGTCCAGGCATTTCTGCATAGCAGACCTGAACATCTCGGGAGCTTCTGCAATAGCTACTTTTAAGGCCAGGTTCGGAACTCCGTCCGGACCTGGGGCCTTACCTACGCTAAGGGACTTAGCTATCCCCGCAAGTTCCACATCGGTGACCCTTTCCTCATCGCCAGCCCCAGTCCCCGGCTGTCCTACGAAAGGAGGCCAAGGACTAGGATCATGACGCGGAAAAAGTCCTCCAATGATCCCCTCCAACATCTCTGGAGATTGCTCTGTAGGAGCCATCACACCTCTCGTCTTGGCCATAACGATCCTGTAGGCATCACCCCACGGGGTCGTATTGGCACTCTGACAGAGACCCTCAAAGCAGGCCTTCTTGCTTGCTCTTATCTCGGTCTTGAGCGCGGCTTTTGCAGCGGCGAACACCACCCGCCGTTCGTTTCGCTCTTCCTCTGATCGTGCTCGCTGCATCCGCCGCCTAGCCCGTAGGCAGGCGCGGCGCAGGTCCGCAATCGCGTCGGTCCACCAGTAAGCCGGTGGCCTCCCATTTCTAGGGTGGACTCTCCTAGGCATGGTCGCATCACACGCACGTGAGAGCACCGCTACCAGCTCGTCGCCGTCTAAACCGAGTAAGTTTCGCTCACGGCGGAGCGCTTCCCTAAATACCTCTTCGTCGAAGTATGATGTCTTCCACCTACGAGGGCTTGGCCTTGGCCTAGCCGCCTCTTCTTCTATCCGCTGTCTGCTGTTGTTGTAGTCGATACTGTAGCGAACCGCCAGGTGGTCGCTGTGAGTGTAGCCATCATCTACTCTCCAGTTCGAACTACTTGTTAGGCCAGGACTACAAAAGGTCACGTCAATAATTGACTCCGCTCCATTTCGACTATAGGTACTCTTGGTACCGACGTTAGCCAAGTCGACATCTAAGATGGCCAGTGTTTCTAGCAGGATCTGACCCCGCTGGTTCGTGAAACGGCTTCCCCATTCCACAGCCCAGGCATTAAAGTCACCCGCTATTACCACCGGCCTTCGCCCTGTTAGCACGGTCGTTAAGCGGTCCAGCATTTGCGTGAACCGCTCGATCGGCCACCGCGGAGGCGCATAACAGCTACAGAAGAAGACCCCGTTTACTTTGGCGACCACGAAGCCTTCATGGGTAGTAGACACCAACTCCTGCACGGGGTATTTACCCGTCGTCCATATCGCCGTCATTTTCCTGGTCCCATCCGAGGCCCAGTTGCCGTTGCCGGCGGGTACTCGGTATGGGTCCGAAATGATGGCGATATCCGTCTCCCACTCAGAAACCGCCTGACAAAGCAGTTGCTGAGCGAGCCGCATCACAGTGGTTCAGGTTCAGCTGCGTTACCTGCACTGTGATTTGTTGCTCACTGCGGCTTTCTTAAAGGCCGGGCACCCTGGACCACCCATCGCATGTCTGTTTTTCGAGGTTTTCCCGGTACAGATCATGCAGATGGGCGGACTCGTGCAGCTTTGGGCCTTATGACCTTCAGCGCCGCATCGCCTACACAGTTTGCGCCTGTCGGGGCCTTTGCAGTCCCACGACTTGTGTCCTGGTTCCAGACACCTGAAGCAAACCTCAGGTGGCTCGTGGAATGTCAGGTGACAAACACACCAGCCCACCTTAATACTCCCTACTTTAACGGATTTTTTAACATCCGCCACAGGTAGCTGAACCAGAGCTATCTGTGTCCCTGCTGGCCCCTTCCGCAGCCTGACGGCTGTGGCGGCCACCTGAACATCGCACTGTTGCCGCAGTGCCGTGACGAGCTCTTCCGCTTCGGTGATCTCGTCTAGGTCTTTGACCTTCAGAGTCGCCTCATGCGTAAGAGCCCTCACCTCCACTCCATCTCCAAGGACCTCTTCTGCCAGCCTCTTGTAGGCGGCGCCCTTGTGATCCTTCTGGCGCTTAAGCTCCAGGATCATTTCGCCCGTACGAGTACGTCTGATACTGCGTACGTCGGCTCCAAGACCCTCGAGCTTGGCGTCGCACCTCATCGCCTTCAAGACGTCCGAGTATTTCGACTGTTCGGTCTTGATGACGATAGCGTCACCTTTTTCGCGCCTGGCACCTGCCTTCCTACGCCTTGGCTTGGCGTCCTTCACTTCTACCTGCGGATTCACCTTCTTCTTCTTCTTCCGCTCTACCTTTGTCCAAGGAGGGTCTTCTCCTTGGACCGCCCTGCTCTGTGGCTGCTGAGGGCCCACCATTGGTCGCAACCCCTTGTTCCCATCAATCCGGGACGGGCCGGCCTTTTCAGGCCCACCCTTCCCAGTTTTCCGGGAACCCTGGCTGGGGTCCGACTTTCCGGCATAACCACCGGCTTTCGGGGTTATTATGCGCCTGGCCTTGCGGGCACCGCCAGACAGCTCCTCACCTGACGGCTGCCTCGCCCGCTTCTGCGAATGCTTGTCACGTTTGTCACGAGCATTCGCTTCCACACTCTTCGGACTACCCGCGAAAGAGAAGGCCTCCGTTTGCGTAAACTTAGACGCTTTCTCCTTTGCGGGTTCCGCCGCTGCCACAGCCAGCACCGCGACCGCGTGCTCCTGCTTGGCCTCATCGACTGACGCTCTAAGCCGAAGCAAGGCCGTTTTCAGGTCCTTACTTATATTCGACTTAGTTGTCGCGAAGTCAATAATTTTGCCAAGCTGCTGCTCAGCTACCTCCAATGCGGGCCGTCCTTTTCCTGCTACTTGGCTGATGGCCCTCAGCAACCACGCTCCGTCCATAACCTCCGCCGGCTGGCTTGCCGTGGAGTGGACAGGAGCTCCCACGCTTGAGCTGCGTAAGCAGCTTCCAGCACCTGACTCCTCGCTTCTCCTTGTTGGAGACCGCATCAACCCGCTTCTTGCGAAGGGGTTGATCGCACCACTACTACCTGTTGCACTAGTTTTAGAATTTTGTTTACTCATATTTGATTCCCACGAGTCGCACGAGAAATAATGTCCACCACGCCAGAGCTCTGCATTAACGCGGTAAGGGACAGCTTACTGTGGGGGGTGCCCAGGTGCCCCACAGGCTCCGTTAAAGATCGAGCATCTTTTTCACCCCCTCGATCACTCATTCCTCGGCACGGGTCGCTTGACACCTTGAATTGGGGTTAGTAGTCCTATTCTTAGCCGGCAACTACGCGGCTGACTCGCAAGCGGGGGGGTGCGTCAGGCCCCAGGACATCCGTCCCTGCTGCCCCATGTTTCTACCTATCTGGTCAGATAGGTTTGTTGACATCTTGTGCAACCAAGTCGAACTTACATGATGGATGTAAAATTGAGTCAAATTTGCCATTCAGTCATGAAGTGTTTACGTACGATGATGGTTTACGTCACGTGTAAATTCCTATTTTTTTAAGAGTGTAGATACATTACTTTATTGTATCTTACTTTATAACCCTAGAATACCAAAGGGTAAAAAAAGGTCTAAAAGGGTTCAGAGAACACAGAACACTATGGACATTAACAACGCATTTGCGGCAGTTATCCGATGCCACTTCATTCGGAAAGCCATTATGAATGAACTAAAAATGGATAGGTAGATGGAGTGGACGAAACGCCGGACAAAGAACATGGTTTCATTGTTGCCCAGCCCCGTCGACGACCGCTCGCGACGTTGCACTTTAATAAATCAATTGGATACGAAAAAATAAAACTCTATGTAGTATGGGAATAGTTCGAGGGCTGCGACTACGCGAAACAGTCAAGAAGAAGCCTCACTTAAAGGATGAGTCATGTTAGCATCTGAGATGCTCTGGGATGGTATTCACTTATATTAGGTTTTATGACAATTTGAAACGGTTTTCGAAATATTTGCAACATGAATCATGTACGACCAATTAAAAGGGACCATATTATAATAGTGGAAACTGTCAACGCGCGCGCATTCAGCAAAACCATACTGAAGGTCACGGATTCGAACTCCGATCGGCGCAGGATTTTTTCGTAATGGAAATATCCTTAAATTTCGTGAGTATACACACGTACGAATGAAAAATGTTCGATCGGAAAATAAAGCTTTCAGTCAATAGCTGAGGCAGAGCTTATAGAATTTCATAAAAAAAAAATATCCTCTAGATATTTTTTGCAATGGAATAACCTAGAATTTTCTCCAAGAAATATAAAATCCTCACATCAATTTCTCTGTATGATTTTCTTCTTGAAATTTCTTTACTTTCACCTTTCTTCATTTTAGAAAATATCTAAAAATATTACTTGTACCGTGGATACACTACACAGTTATGGATCACACACGGTTGCGGATCAATTCGATGTTTACGATCGTATGTTGCAGCTTAGCATGGCATGGAGTGGCATAGTATAGTGTTTATGCTATGAAGACTATGCTATGTTATGCCATGCTGTGCAGTGAGGCGACATTTGACCGTAAACATCGAATTGATCCGTAACCGTGTGTGATCCATAACTGTGTATCCACGGTACTTCCCATTGAACATGATTTCTATTAAATTCCATTTTCTAACAAAAAAACAAAGTATTTGTATAGGACGACTGAAGCCCAAATGATCCTAAAGCTGGCTCTTCCTAATGTTAATCGATTCTGGCCAATTGCTGAACAGTTTACTCCGGAAGTTAAAATTTTAAATTATCTGTTACAAATTTTATCAGATTTTCATATTCAAGTTTCGTGGAATTTTTAGGAGGGTTTCGGTGGTACTCGGAGCTACCCGGGAGTTCCTTAGAGCTTCAACGGCGTTTTAGGGATGTTTCAGATGGGTTTCCGGGATTTTAAGGGGGTTTGTGGAGGATTCGCCCCTGAAACTCCCTATAAAGCCCTTGAAACCTCTTCAGAACCCTTGGAACGCCCCTGAAACTTCCTCAATCCCGCTAAAGCATCATTGGATGTCCTTGAAACCCCCTGGAATACCCCTGGAACGCCCTTGGGACCCCCTGAAACCACATCGAGTACCCCTGAAACTCTCCGGAATGTCACTAGAACTCCTTTTAATCCCCTGAAATGTTCCTGAAACCCACTGGAATACCCTGGAATGTCCCTGAAACCTCATGCAATCCCCTGAAACCGTCTGGAACACCCATGAAGCCCTCTGGAACCCCATGGAACACTTCGGATCGCCCCTGATACCCGGTGAAATGCCACTTTGATGCATCTAAACCCCCCACAAAATCCATGGATTGCCAATGAATCTCCCTGGAACACCCCTGAAACCACTTATAGACCACTGGAACACTCCTGAAACCCCTTGGAACACCTCTAGAACGCCTCAGGGACCCTTTGAAACTTCCTGAAACACACTCCTGCACGTCCTTAAAACCCCCCTAGAACCGCATGATACACATGAACCCCCTAAAACTCCGTTTAAACTGAAAGTCCCCCTTGAACTTCTCCTTGGAATGCTCGTAGGACCCCTTAAAACCTTTTGGAATACGCCTGGTGTGGTGCATGATTAAAATTGAAAACAATTCTGGCAGTTGTGCTAACAGTTTAGGTTATGACAGTGTTCAACAATTTGA
Source organism: Aedes albopictus (assembly GCF_035046485.1). Classification (NCBI taxonomy): domain Eukaryota; kingdom Metazoa; phylum Arthropoda; class Insecta; order Diptera; family Culicidae; genus Aedes; species Aedes albopictus. The sequence continues at coordinate 412,547,476 of NC_085137.1, forward strand.
TCATGGATGCATAATGTAAGGATGGTAGAAAAAAATAATAAAATTGAATGATGAAGTTCTTTTTAACAATGCAAAAAATGTGAAGAACATCCTCCCAGTTCTTGTGACCAGTGACCAGGGCGATCAGCTCAAGGAGTCTCAAGAGGTCTAAAAAATAAAGATTTTACAACTTAAAATTAAAAAAAAACCTAACTTTTGAACCGCATGGCCGATTTTCAATTTTCTTTTATTTATGTTTAAAGAATATTGAATTGTTGTTTTCAGAAAAAAAACATCTGGTATTGTTTTCTGAAAATAGAAAGCTATATATTTTAATACAAGCTACTTTTAAAACTCTATAACTGGCTTATATTGTGAATCCTCATAAAACTATGTATTGAATTACATTTTAAACACTGCTGCAGCTTGTCTGCATTGCCAAAATAGCCACCAAAAATATACCGTTTCTAGAATATCGTCGTTCCTTTTTTTTCTATCTGTATTAACGAGATTTTTAGCCCTAGGCTAGTTTATCTTGGGACCCACGCTTTACTTCTCTTCCGAAGGAGAACTCACATTTTGTGAGTTTGTCGGGAGTGGGATTCGATCCCAGGTCCTTGGCGTGATAGTCACGTGCTTTAACCATCACACCCGGTCCGTTCCATCGTCGTTCCTTCACTATTATCATTATTATTATTATTAGCATTATATTATTATTACTTTATTATAGAGATTTTCAGCTCTAGGCTGGTTCATCCCTTTAAAGTTCCTTCAGTTTTTTTTTCGTGCTTTTTAACATTTTCATCCGGTGTCCCTCCTTTGAATAGGATTCTATCGGTCATTTTTTTTAGTGATATGAATATGAATACTTCAAAAATTCTTTTAAAGATTTATTAAATATAACTCAAATTTTATTTTCCTGCAAACACTTCACAATGTGTTTCTGCAGCAATTCGACTAAGTATTATTTTATAAAATTCTTTCAGGAATAAAATTAGAACATGCTGTAGGGAAATGCTTTTTTAAGAGTTTTTTTTACAAAATACCGTCGTTGAATATGGCAATAGGTATAAGGGGTGAGATTTGATACTTCATCTAAGGTTCGGATATCGATTCAGGAATCCTGTTGCGCTATCCTCATAGTTTTCAGCAGTTTCTTAAAGAAATGATCTCCAGAGATGTTTTTTTTCCTGAATTCCAATAAAACATTACACTTTTAGGAGAATTTATCCATTTTTATAATCTAAAACTCGTATACATAATAAAACACTGGAAAGCAGTATCAACATTGATCAAAGCATCATAAACTTGCTTTGTTCTCACGACGGATCCAATTTGATTCCCTACATCCAAGTTCATCATCTCGAAGGTTTGAGAAAGAACCACTTTCAATACATTTGTGGCTTTAAGGATAAAATTGATGAACTCCAAATATTTTCCATCATTTCTCTATTTTATCAGGTTTTCCTGCAACCATTTTTACTTTGGATTTTTTTTCTAAAATTTTATCCAATATTAGTAGCCGAAAGTTTTCCAGCAGAAAAATATCCAATTCCGGAGAAATCCTGAATATGATGTATGAGTAATTCATAAAGAAATAACAGAAGGCATCGATTGAGATTAAAAAAAATGAATCCCCGTAGAGTTTATGATTGTAACTTAGCAGGCGAAACAAAAAGCATTTCTTCGTTTTTTGGGTTTTTTATTTTTTAAGCAATATTTTCAAAATAGGTTTTCGTTTACATCTTCTTCTCCTTCTTCTTTATGGCTCGACGTTCGCATTGGTACTTGGCCTGCCTCTCTTCAAGTTAGTGTTCTTTTGAGCACTTCCACAGTTATTAAATTGAAGGGATTTCTTTGCCTGCCATTGCATGAATTTGTACATTGTGTAGCAAGTACAATGACATGCTATGTCCAGGGAGTCGAGAAAATTTTCCCGACCGGAACGGGAATCGAACCCGCCGTCTCCGGATTTGCGATCCATAGCCTTAACCACTAGGCTAACTGGAGACATGTAGAGTATAAATGAAGGTGTCTTCTGATTTTTTTCGTGATTGTAAAATGTTTTCATTTTTGCAGAAACCATTCTTTGCGAAATTTTGCTTGAAAATGGCTTCTGCAAAAACGAAAAACATTTTCCACTAGGAAAAAAATCTGAAGATACCTTGGTCCATACTCTACATGTGTACGAAAACAAATTTCGAAAATATTGCTGCGTTATTTCAACAAAAAAAAAAACAAAAACCAATCAATGGATTCCTCCGAAAGTTTCCCTTGGCATTCTTTCGTGGATTTCTCCAAGTGTTCCTTCCGGATTTCTTCTAGGAAATCCTCTAGGAATGTTCACTGGGATTGCTGCAGCAGGTCATTCTGTGATTTCTACAGAGCTTTTTCAGTTAAATTTCTCTTGGAATTCCCCTGCTGGGTTTCCTTCAGGAATACCAAAGATTTCTCCAGGAATTTCTTCTTATTATATTTGATGGGATTCTTCCAGCAATTCGTGCAGTAACTCCTGTATGCATTCTTCCAGAAATTCACACGCAGATAATTTTTCCAGGGGTTCCTTCAGAAATCCTCTAGGGTTTTTTTTTTTCTAGATTCCCTTTAGCATTTCTGTTGAAATTGCTCCTGGTTTGCTGCTTGGATTACTCCAGGAGCTCGTGGTGGGAATCCTTGAAGATGTCGTGCTGGGAGTCTTCAAGCAGTACCAGGAATTTTTGGAGGACTCCCAACTATTTTATTCTATTTTAGTACTTACACAGCCAGTATTTAAAAGCACCCTGGAAATACCAGAATTTCATCTGGTATTTTCTTGTCTGAATTAGTATTTGCAGCATATCAGTTATGATATGACACAAACATTTAAATGGCCAGGCCCTGCAAACTAATGAGTTTGAAGATAATTAAAAAAAGGCGGCTATTAGATTATTCACTCATGAATAACAGAATCGACGCTTTTTTTCGAATTTAATGGTAGGAGAAACGGAGGCAACCGTACCAACCTTTTCATTTCAGGAGATTTAGGTTTTCATATAGATTCGTTGAGAGAGGCGTAGCTAAAAGGGTTAATGCACACTCCGTGGCAGTATTGTTTTCAGGGGAGGGGCACTGACATTTACTTCGAGTGCCCTGGCCCTAATAGGATTTGTTGGAGGACGCCTATGAGCAATAACTGCAGAAATATCATCTGGATATACTGGAGAAATCCCAGCAAGAATGCTTGGAGAAATTCTGGTATGAGTTTTTGCAGGAATCCCAGCAAGAATTTCAGGAGGTATATCGAGAAAAAATTCTTAGAGAATTCCTTGAAGAAGTACAGAAACGAATGGTTTTAGTAATTTCTGGGGGAATCCTCGCAGAAATTTCAGCAAAAGATGCTAGCAGAAACCAATGGAGGCATTCATTCCTGGATTAATTCCAAGAGAATTCTCAAATGATTTTTTTCGTAATTGCTCTTGGTATTCCTCCTTGGATTTCTTCCGAAAATTCGTCCTAGGATTCCTCTAGGATTTTTCTTGAAGTTGTTTCATAAAACCCTACTATGCTTCAGAGATTTCTTCAGGGATATCTGTAGGAATACCTTTGGGAATTCATTCAGTATTTGTTGAAAGTTCTTAAGTAATTCTTACTAGATTTTTTTTTCGGGAAATCTTGCTGAGATTTTTCAAGCGTTTTCAGCAGGAAAATATTCAATTATTGCTCTTTACAGTCCTCCGGGAGTTCCTTGAGGATTCCCTGCATGAGGAATGCAGAAAAAATCTTGGATAATTTCTACCAGAAATGTCTATTGAGAAATCCCAGTTACAGTCTGGAAGAAATACCAGCAGTAGCTCCTAAAACAATCTCAAGAGGATTTCTGCTAGGAACACCAATTTTCTGATAAAATCCATCAATAAATCACAGCAGGAATTTAAGGAGGAATTCCAGCAATAATGTGTTATGGTATTGCCAGAAGATCGTCGACGAATCCGTGCTGAAATTTCTAGAGGATTCCATGGAGGAATCTAAGAAGAATTTCTGACATTCCTGGAGGATTTGATTGATTGATTTAGCTTTGTTATAGAGACTTTCAGCCCTTGGCTGGTTCGTCTCTCGGAGGATTTCTGGAAGTATCCATGGGTTTGAAGGTATCCTTGGAGAAATCATGACAGGAATTATTGCGGGAATTTTCGGAAAAAAAAACTCTGGAGGAGTTCATGAAGAAATTCTTGGAGAAACCCCTGGATGAAATACAGGAGGAATTTATAGAGGAACTTCAAGTGGATTCCCTGGAGGAGTCCTAGGTGATTTTCATGGAGGTACCTATTCTTGGCGGACGACTGAAAATATGTTGATCCAAGGGTCTCTCAGTTTTTGAAAATCAAACGGTTTTATTCTATTCTGCCCGACGTTTCAACCATGGGATGTGGCCTTTTTCAAGGGATGATTGACCAATTTTTCCCTTGAAAAAGGCCACATCCCATATCCAAAACGTCGGGCAGAATAGAATAAAATCGTTTAATTGTCAAAGATTGATTCCTTCGATCTTAGAGGTATCCTTGAAGGTATTTCTTCCGTAATCCGAGCAGGAAATTCTAGAGAATCCTATCAGGCATTCCTGAAGGCATTTACAGAGAAATTTTTGAAGAAATTCTTGTTGGGATTGCTTTAGATGGTGCTCCCAGGGTTCCTGTACAAATGCTTCCTGTGATACTTTCAAGGATTCCTCCAGAGATTTTTGTAAGGATAATTTTTATAGGAATCCTTATTAAAATTATTCTTGCGATTCCTCCCACGATTTCTTCAAGCAATCCTAAACAAATTTCTTGAAGAATATAATCATATACAGGGTGTTAGGTTCCTGAGTGCAAACTTTTTAAAGGGTGATAGAGGACCATGAATGGTAAAAAAATTGTTCTACGCATATGGTCAAATCTCAACCGTTTCGTAGTTATTGAACTCCCCATGTTTTTGACTCGTATTGCCGTAACTGGGTATAGCTTTAAAATGGTCAAACTTATCGCAGTTTTTTTACCCCTATTCGAAAGATTATTGAAATTTCTATCAAATGGCATGTTTGAATCGATTGTTTTAGTTAAATAACTGAGTTTTCTGGAGCAAAATAGCTAAAAATAGTGTGTTTTAATTTGATTATGTCGATTATCTTTGAAAGATGCGTAATGAATTAAAATTCTTTCTTTGGCAAAATTGTGGCCCCTGTTCCACTCTACAATTCGTTCTTTGACGCCAAACTTCTAACTCTTTTCGTTTTCTTGCAATTTTGATTTAAATGTGCGGCACAGTGCGCAAAAAAGTGCTTACCATGACGATTGCAAATTTATGATCTGAAATGCGGCGTTTAAATCTAAATTGCAAGAAAACGGTAAGAGATAGAACTTTGATGTCAAAGAACGAACTGTAGAGTGGAACAGGGGCCACAACTTTGCCAAAGAAAGAATTTTAAATTATCAAGCATTTTTCAAAGATAATTGACAAAAACAAATTAAAACACACTACTTTAAAGCTATTTGCTCTAGAAAACTTAGTTATTTAACTAAACCAATCGGTTCAAAGATGCCATTTGATAGAAATTTCAATAATTTTCCGAATAAGGATAAAAAAACTGCGATAAGTTTGACCATTTTAAAGTTATAGCCAGTTAAGGCAATAAGAGTAAACAACATGGGGAGTTCAGTAACTACGTAACGGTTGAGATTTGACCATATGCGTAGAACATTTTTTTTCACCATTCAGGGTCCTCTATCACCCTTTAAAAAGTTTGCACTCAGGAACCTAACACCCTGTATTTCTACTAGGATTTCTCCACAAGTTCTTGCTGAGATTTTTCAAGTATTTTTAGCTGGGATTTCTCCAGTTATTACTCTTGGGTGTCCTCCAAGAATTTCAGGAGGATTCCCAGCAGGAATTGCCCGAGGAATTCCAGCAAACTTTCTGGTGGATTCTACTAGGAATTGTGAAATTAAATTTTAGCAGCATTCCTGGATCGTGGCGAGAACTTCTGAAAGAATCACAAGCGGTTTTCCTCCAGCAATTATCGGAAAAAATTCGAAGTAATCCTCCGTCAGAGGCTTCTTCTTCTTCTTCTTTATGACGTTCGCATTGGAATTTGGCCTGCCTTTCTTCAACTTAGTGTTCTTAGAGCACTTCCACAGTTATTAATTGATAGGCTTTCTTTGTCTGCCATTGCATGAATTTGTACATTGCGTGGCAAGTACAATGATACTCTACCCTGATAACAATTGGATGCTGTACAAACGTTTCTCCAAGTATTTTAAATCAACCTTCATTTGAACAAAAGCTGAGCACAAGAAGTACAATTCTTTATTCAGTTCCATAACATCTAATTTTGGCGATTTTATTCAACCTATAGCTGATTTGAGGTTCTTTAAAAGGCTGTTTTATGGCTTAATATGCGCTTAATCAGTAATCAAATAAATTTATTAATTGTGTAGAAATAAAAATAAAAACACTTTAGTGAGTCTATTTTTATCATTATCCCCAGAGATGTTTTGAAATCTATAAATGAATCGATAGGAAAACTGAGAACTTAACTCGGACCTCATGATTTATAGTCACTCACCTTAGCCTTTATACCACAGATTATTGCATACGTATGCTTGAAAACAAGGGCATTACTTGTTGTATCTGAATAGTCAAGAACATTAGAACTAAGGCTGTATTAAGGCTGAACAAGCGATGTTGACTTCACAAAAATATGCTTGGGTCAGCTGTCAAAAAAATATTTGATTAAAGGTTGAACAACGGATGATTAGTTCTGCATGTCAGTGTATGCTTTCAAGCTGGTTACACAGATGAAGAATATGCTATTCAACTTGATATTCAGTCATCTATGTATTGCTGATTAAACAGGTTGAACAAGCCATACTTCAGATCAATATTCATCTATCATTGTGTTCAGCCACTGACACCATTAAACAGCCAATGCTCAGGTAATACTCTCACTGTACAGCATTTGTTGTTACTTGGATATGCTCAGGGAGTTGAGAAAATTACCCCGACCGGAACGGAAACTGAACCCGCCGTCTCCGAATTGGCGATCGATAGCCTTAACTACTAGGCTATTTGAAGAACCAGAGCCGTCAGACCTTCGCTTATTCTTCTATTCCATACTTTCTTGTAGAGTCAAAGACATCCATGAAGTGGCAGCCGTCCGCACAAGGTCGATTTGTTTTCTTGGTTGAAGAACTCGATGGAGAATCGCTGTTCTTAAAAATTACTTCCTCAACTGACCCCCTTCCTTCGTCTTACTAATGGTTTGATGAGCATCGACCCACTAAAGTAACATGCAAGTTCGTTTCTTTGTTGCGCCAAATTCGAGCAGCTACCTTAAGAACCGCATGCTTTCTCTCACCGACCGTCATCAATTATCATGGTTGTTGATCCAACTGCATTCATCCTGTCTGCTGCCGTCGCGATCGTGAGGATGAATTTCAAACGAAGAAAAGAGCGACGACCGGCGTCGTCGTCGTCGTTGTACCTAATGCCACTAAGCGCGGGTGCGCGTCTCGCGAGAGCGTTTCGCGCTCGCACTTGAACACCTCCATCCAAACAGCGAACAACGGTCACCGCGGGACGACGACGGAGCAGACGGTTTAGTTCGAACGCAGTCGCGGTTCGGTTCGTAGCTCGCGCCAAGCGAGAGAGGGTAGTAGCTCTAGCTAGCAGCCTAGCAGCCTAGATCTTTGCCTAAGGATATCTTTGCCTGTAGGAAAATTGACTTGGTCGCGCCCGTTAAAACAGGAAAAACAGTCGTCGCGCGTGGACAAAAGGATTGGGCATTAATCGTCGCGGTCCGTCGACAAAGTGTGCTTGCTGGCGGTTTGACTGGTGGAAGAATTTTCCTCCGTGGGAGGATTGTTTGCAATATACTTTGGCAGGGAATTTTCTCTGACTAACATACATAAGTATACCCAGTGGAAGGCAGAAGAAGATTTGTTAAAAAACGTGTAGCGGCGGTGGCGGCGCGTCGAAAGAAGAAAGTGTCGGTCCAAAAGAATCCACTCAAACGATCTCGTTTGCACGTTTTTCCCGCACACGCATGTTGGCTTGGCTTCTGATGTGCTTACAGCTAGCCAGCCTAGAGGGGTGAAAAATCCGAGTGATTCAGTTTGTTGTTTATAAATATTTTGAACGCTTCCGAACGTGGATCTCTCAGCTGGATCGTCTGGATTAATACTCTTGTTGAACGAGTGTGGTGAAGAAAAATCGAATCGAAGACGTTCTCAGGAAAAGCGAGTGGATATGCCCAGTGGTGTGAATGATCCGGCAGCTGAGTAAACGGTACATAAAAAAGAAGAGATTATGATATTAAAATTGCTGGTAAAAACTGAGATTCAATTAAAAAAAACATGAACAACTTATAGCCGCTGTTATCATATCGGAAGAAATCGAAAATAAGTGATTCCAGATAAATTTAGGATTCCTTGAGACATTTTTAAAGAAATTTCTCAGATGTAGAGAAATATTCTTATTCTAGTTTTTCAAACAATTTTGATAGTTCAGCCTAGTCTACACGCACATACACAGCCATTCATCGAAAGGATCCTGGAAAATGATAGAATCGACTTCTTCTATAATTTTTAATGTCATTACTAATGCTTGCATTGCATCGGAGATGCTCTACAAGCATTCAAAACGCTATGCGTACTGTGCACGGAGTCTGTAACAACAATACGTAACACGTAGTCTAGAAGGAGTTCACCAATATGTTTAGTATACTGAAAACACTAGGCTGAGGCTTATTTTTCAAAAGTTGTTGAAACCTGGAATTCATAAGCTCTTCTGGATTCAAATGACATAAATAGAGAAACCTCTGAGTTTGAGCCTAAAATATTGAGATTTAGAGGTTGCGCAATCGCCTCATAGTTGAATTTTCGAGAAATAAAAAGGTATTTTCACTTCAAGTGCAATAACTTTTTCAATTTTCAACCGATTTTCAATATTTTTTATGAATCTCTCACAAATCAAATTTCAAATAAACGCATAGAACATTAAATTTTTCCAAAGTCACGTGAAATATGAGTTTTTGAAGATCTAATTATTTTTTTTCTTCTTTTTACAACAAATTTTAACTTTAGAGTCCTATAACTTCCAACCGTTTGACCAATTTCAAATTTGTTTGCTTGCTGTTGAAGATATTTCTGTTGCCCATCTTTGTCCAAACAAACTATTCGTCAAAGTAGTCATTTTTATGACACTTTTTACCAAAAACTGTCAAAACATGGCTTAAAACTTGTTTTTTTTTTACAAAATTGTAGTTTTGACGATTTTTTGCATTTTTTCACTACAAACCAGATATTTAACATCATATTTAGGGATATAGAACACATTGAAATATTTTTTTTTCAATTTTTTTCTTCGCATTTAGAACATGAAAATATTTTTTGATTCAGAACACTCGAAAAATTAAAGTTCAAGGCTTTGCTATGATTTTTACTTTTAGCCCGAAACTAAGCATGAAAACAATTAAAATTTTGCCAAAATTTCGATTTTTCTAAAAAAATACGTGTTTTTGAACGGTTCTTAGTATTTATCCATTTTGAAACGATTTTTTAAAGGTACGGACGGGCTTGGTGGTCTAGTGGCTACCGCTTCTGATTCATATGCAGAAGGTCATGGGTTCAATCCCTGGCCCGTCCCTTTCATCCTACTTTGTATCTTTCTATCCACTTTCTCTCTCTCTCTTCTCTACATATACAACTCATGTATATACATATGTTCATAGCCATCGCTAGAACCAGAAACGAATTGGAAAAAAGTCGTTTCCCTCCCTTCCATCTTCCACTCACAGCACAGTGTATATAACGCCTACAAGTTATGCAACCAAAGCGTGCTGTGCCGCTTGACCTTATTCACCTTATTCACCACACAATGTATCACCTTACGAACACTATAAAAAAAACCCCAATCCATGGATCGCATCACCGACCCAACGGTGACTCCCAGATCTCCCATCCTTTCCATCTAACAAATACCCCAGTCCGTGCTGATTGTGGGGATGCAGAGGTGATCTCGGTCTTTAGTAGCAACAACCAGCACACTCTAACATTCCTTTCCCCTTCCCAACTGACTATAAGGACGTGGCCGGCGCCGTTATTGATCCAAAAATGTATGAGCTGCTTAAATTGCACTTTGAGAATAAGTGGAGTGTCCCAGCCCTTATTCATTTGGATCTCAGTGCAATTGGTACCAGCTCAGATCAATCACGGAGTAGCAACCATTGACATGTATAGTCAGATTTGATCGTTTTTTTGATTTTTTTTTGAAACGATTTTTTAAAGGTACCGTAAAATGGGGTAACTTTGATAGTTTTTCAGCGAATTTTCTCAATATTTTTACATGTAACAGTATTTCCCCGTGTTTTATATTTTTAAAACAAGTACTGGGGTATCAGTTATCAATTGCAATTAAAAGATTCGATAATCTGGAATATTTTGGATAACTTTTAGTTTTTCATATAATCGAAAATCAGATTTTCATTTTGGGGTAACTTTGATAATGCCCTAAAAACACATCAAATCTCAAAAAATAATCACAGATTGAAATCTTAGGAGTATGAACATGATGAGAGAAGGCTTGTGGAATATATTAGATAGAATTTTCATAGCAAAACATTGATTTTTTACTAAATTCAACATATAAAAATGAGTTTGTGGAATATTGAGTGCAAAACACAATAAATTTAGCTATCAAAAATCATTATCTTTGTAATAATAAATGCTTAATGGTACATCAACATATGATTACATGCTATTCATGGTTAGTTTTCTTTGTTTGGGTTGTTTTTTAATGTTTTATTAACAAATTTTGAACAACACACATTTATCTACATGAAATTACAAGGGCATTGCATACTTTTAGGCGTTTATCAATGTATGGAGATTAATATCCCAATTTACAAAATTGCTTCCATTTCGTAAAAACACACTTCGTTAAGAGATTCAAGGCCAGATTTGCAATCTACTATGATGAATCTATCGAGAATAAGAGTCCATTCATTGAAAAAATAGTTGTAACGAAGTCGTATAGCAGATTGTTTGAAGGGGTTGATAAATGACAAAAATATCAACAATTTTTATTTTTTGCCCAAAAAGTTGTACATAAACTAGATTTTAATGAAAATACGTCTAAGATAAACTCTCATATGTATAAACTTGATTTACGTTTACCTTTTTCTTAACTGGTTGAAGGAATCATAGTTATAAGATAAATTACACATTGCCTGCCGCACTATCAAAGTTACCCGCATTATCAAAGATACCCCATTACCCCCAAACTGTACCGTATTATTCATTGCATTCTTAGGCCACAAAAATATCTACAAAAGCAAGCTAAAAAAATGAAATTGGTCGAAGGGTTAAAAAGTTATAGAACTCTAAAGTTAAATTTTTATAAATAATCTTAAAAAAACTCATATCATGCTTGATTTTGGAAAAATTGAATGTTCTGCGAGTTTATTCATAATTTAATTTGTGAGAAATTCTCTCAAAGTTTTATGATATTTTTCCTAAAGTTTCTGGTATAATATCTGACATGGTTCTTCTTTAAATGTGTATTGCAAAATGAAGAAACGAAATGTTAGTGCAGTATTCGACCGAAATGCTTAATACTGTATATATAATTCTATTCTAGCGAGATTGTTTTGGCCGAATTTAAAATGAACAAAAATTGTAGAATTCAAGAAGATTATTTGGATTTAAATGATTTTGGAAAAACTTGTTCGGGTTTGGAAAGATGATTTCAAGATGACATTTTGTGGCAGGACTTCTAGTTTAGGTTATTTCTGAATGAAAAAATAGTTATTTATGTAATGAGGTTCAAAAAATCGAGTTTTGCAACGAGTTTCATACAAAATTTTACATTATGCAACTATTTTTCATAATGCAACTCTTTTCAGTTGCATAATGAATTAGTTCGGAAAAATTGGCCATAATGATACCAAAATGAGTTATACAGAAATTATGATACTGAATTGCATAAAATCCTTTTTCAAATTCTCGAACAAGTTTTTAAAATATATTTGTCAATGTATTTTTTAAAATATTTTCTGCAATCCGGGATTTTTCCGAAATTCTGGAGAGAGGTCGAAGAATACGAAATATTATTTCAGAAATACTTTCAGAAATTTACTCCGGAATTCATAAAATAGAAAGTCTCTAGAAATTAGAAATTATTAATTTTATCAGTGGTTTCATTAGAAACTCACTCAAGAATTTCTCCAGGAATGTCTTCAAAGATTCCTCCAGAAATTCTGTCAGGAATTCTTCTAGGAATTCCTTCAGGAGTTATCTCAAGCATTTCAGAAATTGTATCAGGTATTTCTTCAAGAATTTCCCCATATTTTTATAGAATTCCAAGCGAGTCCTTCACATATTTAATAATGGATTTCGTTGGGAATTCTCTCAGAAGTGAACTCATGATTTACTCTAGGGATTCATCCGGAAATTCCTCTCGCCATGCCCTCAATAATTTCTTTCGTAATTTTCTCATAGATTGTATTAAAAATTTCCTCTGAAAAAATACCATTGTTAAAGCTTGGGTGGGACATTTCTTCCTACGTTGTGTTTTTGTGTATAAATAAAAAAACGATTTTAATTAACCGTCCTGCCATGGCGGAGGTATAGTGGTAACTGATCTTTATTATGCGATACATTTACATGCATTTACTGTACTGTGGGGTAATACACTTGCGCCAACAACCATTTTCAAAATACAAGTGAAGAATTGGGTTCGATGGCTAGACTGATTTGATTTACCAATACCATCGTTATTTTTTACTTATATTAATTCCTGAATATGAATTTCAAAGATATGGTGTTCATACAGATTTTGGGGATTTTGGTCTTTTTTTTCAAAGTTATTTCGTGAAAAAAAGTTGAAAAAATCTCAAGGAAAATCTGAAGCATTTTTGAATAAAATCTCTTACTGAGTTCTTGAGGAATTCTCTTACCCCTTGCCTAGGATAACTCTGGAAAGTATTTTAGGAAAAGAATTTTGAATTTTTGAATTCGGTGCCGAATTCTTATAAAACTCTGGTTAATTCTACAATAATATCATCCCTGTCAGAAATTATTATGAAAAATAAAAATCAACTCCAAAAACAACAATAACAATAAAATCCAAAGAGAAGAGAGAAATCGCTCGTTGAAATCCAAAGTTTTTTTAAAGAAAATCTTGACTGTGGAATTTTTGAAATACAACAAAATCATCGTCTAGCAGGAATTTTTCAAAAATGGGAAAAATATTCTAAAACCTGAAAACAAATAATACTTTTGCGAAAGTATTATTATCGCTAGTTATAGCACAGCTAGATTTCTGGGTGTAAATCTGAAAAAAAAATCTGTCAAAATAAAAAAAAATGTTTCTGAAAGAATCTTTTAAGGAAACACTTCTTGAACACTTTTGAACTTTTTCACTAGTCAAAGTTTTAAAACACTTCACTTTTGCAAAAGAAAAACTAAAAAAAGAAACTTTTGAAGTAGAGAATGGCTTGCAAATTCCTTTTAATTCCACTGCTTTGCTTATCTTCAAACAGATAGGCCTGTCCGTCTGCGACTTACAGAATTCTTCAGTGTCGAGTGCTTGACACTGAAGAAGTCTGTAAGTTGCTTCAGTAAGTGTAAGATTCCTGCACGAGTTCCCTTCAGGGATTCCTCCAGGAATTCCCTCAGGGATTCCTCCAGGAATTTCCTCAGGGATTCCTCCAGGAATTCCCTCAGGGGTTTCCCCCAGGAATTCTCTCAGGGATTCCTCCAGGAATTTCCTCAGGGACTCCTCCCGGAATTTCCTCAGGGACTCCTCCCGGAATTTCCTCAGGGATTCCTCCCGAAATTCCTTCAGGGATTCCTCCCGGAATTCCCTCAGGGATTCCTCCCGGAATTCCCTCAGGGATTCCTCCCGGAATTCCCTCAGGGATTCCTCCCGGAATTCCCTCAGGGATTCCTCCCGGAATTCCCTCAGGGATTCCTCCCGGAATTCCCTCAGGGATTCCTCCCGGAATTCCCTCAGGGATTCCTCCCGGAATTCCCTCAGGGATTCCTCCCGGAATTCCCTCAGGGATTCCTCCCGGAATTCCCTCAGGGATTCCTCCCGGAATTCCCTCAGGGATTCCTCCCGGAATTCCCTCAGGGATTCCTCCCGGAATTCCCTCAGGGATTCCTCCCGGAATTCCCTCAGGGATTCCTCCCGGAATTCCCTCAGGGATTCCTCCCGGAATTCCCTCAGGGATTCCTCCCGGAATTCCCTCAGGGATTCCTCCCGGAATTCCCTCAGGGATTCCTCCCGGAATTCCCTCAGGGATTCCTCCCGGAATTCCCTCAGGGATTCCTCCCGGAATTCCCTCAGGGATTCCTCCCGGAATTCCCTCAGGGATTCCTCCCGGAATTCCCTCAGGGATTCCTCCCGGAATTCCCTCAGGGATTCCTCCCGGAATTCCCTCAGGGATTCCTCCCGGAATTCCCTCAGGGATTCCTCCCGGAATTCCCTCAGGGATTCCTCCCGGAATTCCCTCAGGGATTCCTCCCGGAATTCCCTCAGGGATTCCTCCCGGAATTCCCTCAGGGATTCCTCCCGGAATTCCCTCAGGGATTCCTCCCGGAATTCCCTCAGGGATTCCTCCCGGAATTCCCTCAGGGATTCCTCCCGGAATTCCCTCACGGATTCCTCCAGGAATTCCCTCACGGATTCCTCCAGGAATTCCCTCAGGAATTCCTCCCGAAATTCCCTCAGGGATTCCTCCAGGAATTCCCTCAGGGATTCCTCCAGGAATTCCCTCAGGGATTCCTCCAGGAATTCCCTCAGGGATTCCTCCAGGATTTCCCTCAGGGATATCTCCAGGAATTCCTTCAGGGAACTCCTCCCTGATGGACTCCTTCAGGAAATCCTTGAGGAATTCCTCTAGTAAATCCCTGAGGGATTCCTCCAGGAATTCCTTCAGGGGTTGCTCTAGGAAATCCTTCAGGGATTCTTCCAGGAAATCCCTCAGGGATTCCTCAAGGAAATCCTTAAGGGATTCCTCCAGGAATTCACTCAGGGATTCCTCAACGAAATTCCTGAGGGATTCCTCCAGGAAATCCCTGAGGGATTCCTCCAGGAAATCCCTGAGGGATTCCTCCAGGAAATCCTTGAGGGATTCCTCCAGGAAATCCCTGAGGGATTCCTCCAGGAAATCCCTGAGGGATTCCTCCAGGAAATCCCTGAGGGATTCCTCCAGGAAATCCCTCAGGGATTCCTCCAGGAAATCCCTGAGGGATTCCTCCAGGAATTCCCTCAGGGATTGCTCCAGGAATTCCCTCAAGAATTCTTCTTATGACGCCCTCAGGGATTCCTCCAGGAATTCCATCAGGGATTCCTCCAGGAATTTCCTCCAGGAATATTCTCGGGGATTCATCCAGGACTTCCCTTGGGGATTCCTCTAGGAATTCTCTCAGAGATTCCTCTAGCAATTCCCTCAGTGAATTCTCCAGCAATTCCTTCAGGTGTTCCTTCAGGAATTTTCTCAGGGTTTCCTTCAGGGATTCCCTCAGGGATTCCACCAGGTATTCCCTTAGTGATTCCTTCAGGAATTCCGCTTGGATTGTTCCAGGTATTCCCTCAGTGATTCATTCAGGAGTTCCCACAGGGATTCTTCTAGGAATTCCCTCAGGGATTCTTCCAGAGATTCCCTCAGGGATTTCTCCAAGAATTCCTTTCGGGATTCCTCCAGAAATTCCCTCAGGAATTACTTCAGGAATTCTCTCAGGGATTCTGCAATGTATTTAGTCAGGAATTCCTCCAGAAATTTTCTCAGGGATTCTTCCAGAAATTATCTCAGGGATTGGCTCTAGGAACTCTCTCAGGGATTCTCTCAGGAAGTCCCCGAGATATTCCTCCAGGAATTCTCTTAGGGATTCCTCCAGGAATGCTCTCAGGGTGCTTCCTGAAGGATTTCTCTTGCAATGTAATTCCGGAGAAATTCCCTCAGGCCAGGGATTTATCCTGGATTTTCTTCAGGAACTCCTCCAGAAATCCTAGCAGAGATTTCTCCTTGAACTATTTTTTCTAAATAGGTTTCATGGATCGCACTAGAAATGCCCTTACGGACTCTGCAAATGTCTTTTCTAAGAAATGTCTCTGAAAATGCTCCTAACAGTTTCTCTAGCTAAACTTTTTGAACTCGTTTGGGCAATTATCCAGGAATTCCATCACAAATTTATCTATGAATTATATTACGTATCACGTATATCTGCACGAACGCCCATCCTGTTTTTTTACCACGAATTTTCATATATCTATGATACCTGTATTAACTCTTCAATGTACCGTTTACATTTCTAGTCTAAACATTCCGTCTAAAGCCAATCGATTACCCGTATGTCTCGGCTTCCACTGTATTAAAAAGTGAAACGACCTCTCGTCAGAAAAAAAAGAGCAGAAGAAGTGTGTTTAGTGTTCGCGTATCCCAACAGCCGATCAGAGTGCACAGCAACTCCAGAACAGCAGCAGCAGCTAATGAAAAGTATTCCACTAACAATCCGTCCGGAAAATCTCATCACCCAATCAACCCAATCCACCCGACAACGCGAGTTGGTGGTGGCATCAAGTGGTTTCGTAAGTGTGATTTGCACATATTTTTTTTACCAACTCTACTGCTGATGTGATTGTCTGCAACTTATCGGGAAGACGCAACCTTGTGGAGGTGTTGTTTTCGTATGAATTGGAACGTGCTGTGTGGGGGCGTCGTCGCGTCGCTTCGTGGTGGTCCAGATGTCATTCATTCTATGGCTTGAAGGGGAGGATTAGAAATTCCCAACGGTTGCAGCAGGTTGTTGTGGTATGTGACAAAACGAGGGGTTTAAGATTGTGACTAGACATCAGAGACTTGAGTTTCGAAGCTATCTTATCAGACGACAGTTTCAATTGTTTCAACGGGTGGGGGGGAGGTATTCTGTTATCGTCTAGCTACCGCCTTTATCACCTGATCACGGGGAATGAACTTTCTCGCAGCGTGCTTGCTAGAAATAATTTTATCTTTTATAATTTTAGCATCACGTAATCTGAGCAATACTTACAGCAATTTATGGTGTTTTTGTTTGATTCGACCTATTTTGAGAAATCAAAGCCCACGATGATTCAATTTCATAACACGATATGAATGAATATATCTACATTTCGGTTCCTTTGCGTAAATTTATTAGTTACAGGTTACCAGTGGCGTAGCTAGGAATTTGAGGGCCCGGTGCGGTACCAAATTTGTGGGCCCCATGATAATTACAGATATACATATTTTACAATGTTAAATCTATTCTTCTAACTCTCAAATAATCACGCCGTTGTATTTTGTACAAAGCGTTAAAAAAATCTCGACTTGTCAACATTAGCGTGGCCAACTGACTGACCAACTGACTGGCCAACTGACTGACTGAAGGTTAAACAATATTTTCTGTATTCCTTCAAGAATGTCTTCGAAGATTTCTGCAAGGATACATCCCGGAGTTCCATCAATGAACGTAATTTTTTTCTAAGAATAATGACGATTTTTTAACATTTTTTTATGAATTGCATTAAGTAATCCTTTCTTTCAAAGATTGCTTTATCATTTTCTTTGAAAAAATCTTTCTTGAATAATAATTTGTCTTCAAGAATGTTTCAAGTAATTCATGAATGGGTGTCATTCAATATTTCTCCAAACACTCTTTCATGTATTCTTACAGTGTTGTCTCCGTGGATGTTTTCAAAAGTACTTCAGAGTACTTCAAAACATTCTTGCAAAGGCTTCAAAGTCCTTTTAGATTTTTTTCAAATCCTCCAAGAAATTTCAAAAGAATCCATTGGATAATAATTTTTAAAAAATCTACCAAGGATCCCTACAGAAGTTCTTCTAAGAAAATTCTGAGAGGAACTTCTGTTGGAATTCTTTCCAAAAAACCTTCTGGATTTCTTCCAAAAAATTCTTTAGAATTCATCTACTCTACGAGTTTCCCCAAGGATTCCTTCAGGAATTCTTGCTAGCATTCCTCTAAGAACTCTTCTAAAAATTTCTATTGTGACTTTTGATCAGACTCCTTAGAAATTCTTTCGAAAAACTCTCATACTCATTCCGAAATAAAAACATTCAAAGTTACCTTCAACATCTCAGTCAAGCATTTCTCCATGATTTATTATTGATTCCTCCAGAAGTTCCTCTGAAATTTCGTCCAAAAAAATCTTCGAGGATTCCTGTTAGGGTCAACGTGTCTTGGTAATCCTACAATCTCAAATTCATCCTTTTCCAAAACAAAGCAATTACCGCGCCGATTGATTACGTAATTTTTGTTATCATTCGTGCTCACTTCTAACAAAAATATAAACAAGCGCTTCATTACTTTGTTTTCAGTAGGATAAAAATAGGAGCGTATATGCTTACATAATAAATGATTTGATAAGATAAAATCAAATGATTTCTTCAGAAGTTTCTACAAGGATTCCTCCTAAGACTGTTTTGCCACTTTCTTCGAGAAATCTTTAAGAATACCTTGAAGCATCTTTTAAGTGATTAATGCAAGTTTAAGATTTCATATAGGGTACCCATCAAGAATTGTTCAGGAATCGCTCCAAAAATTCCTACGGGATTTTTTCCAAGAATTTCTTAAATTTTTCTTCAAACAAATCTTTCGGAATTTCTTCAAATATCTAATTAGGAACCTCTGCGAAGGTTTTATCAATCGGCAAAGAATGCTTGCTTAATTTATTCAATAATTTCTCCAAGAGCTCTATAAAAGATTACTTTTGGGCTTTTTCCAGGGATTGCTTTAGGAATTCTACCAAGGATTTATTGAAAATTCTAAAAGAATTCCTTCTAAGATGCTTTAGAAATTCATCCCAAACTTTCTTCAGGAGTTTTTCCAAAGATTTATTTATTTGTTCATCCAATAAATTCTCTTGCGATTTCTTCAAAGATTCAACTGATTCAAATAAAAAAAAATGAAGGAATTCTTTCAAGAATTCTCACAGAAATTCCCCAAAGAACAGTGGCAAATAAAAAAAAATCTACTGGTATTCCTTCAAACAATTTTTGTGTTTTTTTAGGAAATTGTTTGTGGACTTCCTTAGATTTTCGGAAATTCCTTAGATAATTCGTTGAGATTTTCTTCGGCCGTTCCATTGTAAATGCTTGTTTTTTTTTTTTAATTCGCAAGAGTGTATCTCATAAAATCTCAAAAGTAACAATAGACGGAAATCCGTAAGGAATTATCAAATGAAATTTCCACAGGAATTACCAAAGAAATTTTTTGAGAAATTAATGGAGGAATTTTCCTAAACTGCCGCCTCAATTTACGAATTAACTAAGGAATTTTCAAAGTTCCTGCCTAATGAATTTCGAAAGAAACTATTGAAAGAATTACAAAAGTCAAGTATATTAGCAAAGGGACTGCCAGTGAAACTCCCAAAGAAATTGCTGAAGGGAATATCGTAGGGTTTGCCTGATAAATTTCTAAAGCTATTGCCCAAAGAATTTCGAAAAGTTATGTCGTAGATATCTTGAAAAATTAAAACTTAAATCAATTTCGAATATTATTGCCCAGAAATTTTCGAATGAGTTAATGAACCAAATTTCAAACGAACTGCCGATATCGTTTAAAAAAATTTCAAAAAAAAACCCCAAAACAATGTTATAGCAATTTTAGGATCAAATCCTAGAAAAATGGCTAGAAGGATTTCCAAAAGCTTTGTCAAAAAATGACTTCGCCAAAGGTAATATGAAAGATTTCCACGGGGTAGCTCACAGGAAATCCACCGAATGCATAGCCAAAGTAAGTTCCTCCTCTCTCTCCTCTTCTTGGCGTAACGTCCTCACTGGGACAAAGCCTGCTTCTCAGCTTAGTGTTCTATGAGCACTTCCACAGTTATTAACTGAGAGCTTCCTCTGCCAATGACCATTTTGCATGTGTATATCGTGTGGCAGGCACGAAGATACTCTATGCCCAAGGAAGTCAAGGAAATTTCCTTTACGAAAAGATCCTGGACCGACCGGGAATCGAACCCGTCACCCTCAGCATGGTCATGCTGAATACCCGTGCGTTTACCGCCTCGGCTATATGGCCCCAAAGTAAGTTATTCCCAGTTATTTTACCAGAAGATTTTTCATACGAATTGTCAAAAAAAAAACAACGAGAAGTTGTAAATGGAATTTCCAAAGAAATTTCTGTAGAAAAAATATTCTGGAGAAGTTCGCAATGCCATTTCTGAAGTATTGCCGAGAACTGATCAAAGAAGTTTCCAAAGTAATTGCTTAACAATTACTCAAAAGAATTGCCGTAGGAATTTTCAGTGAAACTTGTAACAGAGTTCCTAAAAAAATCTCGATAGTTTTTACCAAAGGAATTGCGTACACAATAGCTGAGACAATTGCCAAAGAATTTCTTTAAAAATAATAAAGGATGTCGAAGGAGTTTCCAAATAAATTTTCAAAGATATGCCCTCACGAATGGGCCTTTTCATTTGACGTCTTAAATCAACTGATTTCTCGGGCCTTTGACAGTTCTCCAATGAAAATGACAGTTTAGCGTTTGCGCCTTTGATCAGCAATTGTAAACAGTGGCATACACATACCTGTCAACTGAAAAGGCCTATTGCTGCACGGATTTCCAAAGCAATTACTGAAATAGATCCAAAAGAACTTTCCAAAGGAAAATTCTAATAAAAAAAATGTAAAATTTCTTTCAGGAATTATCAATAAAATTCGTCCAAGAAATTTAATTGGAATTTTTTTTATGAACTCTTAAGGCATTCTTCCGAGGTTTCCATCTATTGATACCATTAAAGATTTACTTAGCGATAACACCAATTTCGTTCGAATTTTCTTCACGAAGCTTCTAAGATTTTTTTCTTAGGATTTCATCAAGCATTTGTTCCAAATGAGGAACTCCAAGAACTCTTTCTTAGATATCTTTTACGATTCATCTAGGAATAACTTCAAGAACTTCTTTACAAATACCTCCAAGATTTGTTTCGAAAGTTGCTACAGCGTTTCTGAAGGAATTTATGTATTCCCAAGAATTCCCAAGAATTCCATAAAGAGCTTCTTAAATATTTCAACAAACGATTGCTTTGGGGCTACCCCACATGATCCCTTGAGCAAATCTTCCATAGGAATTCTTTAGGAATTCTTTTAAGATTTGCTTTTAGAAATTTCTGCAAGAATTCTTTTTGCAGTGCCACAAATGGTTTTTTTTGAAGTCCTTTCAAGGATTTCTTACGAAGCATTGTTCAAGCATTTCAAAGATTTCTTCAGAAGTTCTTCCAATAATTGCTGTATGGAATCGTCCAAAGATTCCTTAGGCATTTTTTTCAATTGCCCTTTCACGTTTCAATCATGAATCCTTTAAGAAATTCTAGAGAAGACTTCTTTTTCTCCAAGGATTTTTTCAAGCTACGTTACAAAGATTCCTTCAGGGATATCCCAACGTTTTTCTTCAGATAACCCTGCAAGGGTGAACACATTCATCTCCAAAGGATTCCTGCACAAATTCTCTCAGGGGGTCTTAAAGAGATTTCACCAAGGCTTTCATCAGAAATTTCTCCACGGAAATCTATAGAAATTGTTTTGCAAATCAACATCAACGAATTTGAGAGGAATTCTTTGAGGTTTGTGCCATTGATTTTTTTGAAAAATAATCTAGGCATTCTTCCAAACATTCCTTTGCCTTCAAAATTTCTTCAGGAATCCTTTACGTGATTCCTCATAGTACTTGTAGTAGTTCTACTACTACTTTAAAGTACTGTAGTAGTCCGTCAAGAATGGCATCTAAGATACATATCTCCAAAATCAACCTAATTATTCTTCCCGAATACATCTTAGAATTCATCTAGAAGATTTTTCGAGGATTCCTTTTAAAAATTCCTACAAAACTTCCTGCAAGCATTTTTACAAGGATTCTTTCGGGAATTCTTCCAAAATTCCTTCAGAAAATCTCATAAGAATCCATTCAAGAGCCATACCTGATCAAGCATAATCTCAGAAATTCATCAAAGGTATTTTCCATGAGGAACTCCTGCAAGATTCCTTCTTGGAGAAGTCTCTAAAAGAATCTTGGAGAAATCCCTTAAGGTTCATCTGCAGAATTCGTTGAAGGACTTCATGACATAATCCTCGAAGGACTTTATGAAGGGATCCAAAGAGGTATTCCTGAAGGAATTCTTGGAGGTGTTCATGAAGGAATCAATTCAAGTATTCCAAAATCAATGCTTAGAAGAATTCCTGAAGTAATCCATGAAAAAGTTCTGAAGTAAATCTTAGAGGAATTTTTGTAGAAGTCTTTGAAGATAAATCATATTCCCGAAGGCAATCTCGCAGAAACCCTTCAAGGAATACTTGGGAAGAAATACTTCATGAAATCGTTGGATACATTGATTTCACTTATTTTTCATACGAAAGCAAAAAAAAAATAGACAAACTATTGTTATTACGGTTTTGACCTGACATGTGTTCAGATTTTAATTTTCATAACTGCGGCCCCTGAATTTCAGCTGCCACCTTAAGCTAAGTCAACAACTATGTTTGGTCCTGTAAATAGGATACCAGGGACATTTTCACAATGCTCATGAATTTTACTTTCATATCGATACTGAATTTCCCAAAAATTCAATTTAAATTTAAACACATTTTTCTTTTAATTTTGGGGCCACCTGTGTGCCCCATTCCAAAAAACTCTTGATAATCACGAAGGGGCCCCCACATACCTATTAAAAGTTCTGCGAAGTGTTGAACTTATAGGAATCTTTCGCTATTTAAAGTACTTTATTCTAACTAGTGTTAAAAAACCTTCCTTGATTTGGAGGCCCCCTGAAATCGGGGGCCCGGTGCGGACCGCACCCATCGCACCCCCCCCCCCCCTTGCTACGCCACTGCAGGTTACAGCAAAATGTTATTGCGAACATATCAAATTGTAAATGATCCAACGAAAATCAACAAACGATTATTAAGAATTCTTTGAAAACTCAAAGCACTCTAACAAGTGTGTACTGAAATGATCACCTATATCTGTTTGCGACAACAAAAACTCCTTTCCGTCATGGAGCAATAGAGGTGATCTCGGTCTCTAGCAGCAACGCACATCATACTAATATTCTTTCCCTTCCTTGATGACCGTAAGGACGTAGCCGGCGCTTTTGTTGACTTGAAAAAGTTTGCAATTTTCGAAGGTGCAATTTCGATTATTCTGGTCAATCACGGTGGAGTAACTACGAATTGTATGGTCATCCATGTTCATGCTCATGTTTATATTATTTATTCACTTGAAAAACCATAAATGCAGAGCACTTCGCTGCAATTCAGCATACCAAATTTCCACATTCAACATTCCAAGGCTCGTTGGCAGCAGCAACGAGACCCAAAAAACCATCGAACCAAACGTACCTGCACTCGGACGGACGCCAATACCGCCGATGTCCAAACAAAGCGGCATGTTTCGCGTGAACACGTCTAAATATTGTTTATCACGAAAAAGTTTGTTCTCACCGCATATTAGCCGCGGTTCACTGGTTCCACTGGTGTGGTCTTTCGTCGGTCGGTAGTTAGTATGTAAAATCGACTCAGTACCCGGGCTGCGATCGAAATTATAAATAATAATGCAATCCATCAACGGTTGCCACTAGGTACGAGGAGCGCTCAGCTTAGAACTACGCATACGACCGTTTGGTAGTGGCTCCAATTGCATAAGCAACTTGCACTAATTGACGACGTAACCAGGCCGCCTCGCAGCGGCAGCAGCGGCGTCGCCGGTCATTCCGCATAAGGTTCATGTCAATTAGGTTTCATTTAATTACTTCCAACAATAGTGGCGCTTTGGCGGTTCACAGTATTTTAACGAAACTTGACTTGAACAATTCGATACCCAAGAAACTGAAAACGTGCCTCGATTTAAATGGTTTCCGTCATCAGAATCAATAGGAAATACGATCGACAAACGGTCAGTGACCTACGGTCCAAAGATCCCTGCCTTCTGTGAGCAAATGGTTTTAGATCATATACAGTTTCACACGACGGTAGTTCGCACGTTCAAACGCCCACTCAAAAACTAGTGCTAACTGATGGCTCTCGCGGTTTGAACCAATTTAGGTTTCACTTCTGCACGGCCAAATATATCATGCTAAATTGTTGCAAATTTGCTCGCCTATCTCTGGCGCTACTGGCCTGGAACCAAATCAACCCAGCCTCGCAGTGGACTGTATCGCCTTTCAATCGACCCACACGCTTCGGGATAGATGTCGATTTCGTCGGGGGAGAATTTTTTACACACTCGCTTGCTCGACTAGAGCTACGGGAGCATCCATAAATCTAGTTTATTATAGTAGGTAGCTGCAGTGTTGGGAATACTCACTAGCTAAAAGTTATACTCACTTGCTTCTATCTCAGTCCAGAAGCATGCTATCAAAAAATGATGTTTGAAGGGCTTTTAGATTGTTGTTTAATCTAAAAGTTTGCCGAATATAGTGAAGGTCGCAAACGCATACCAAAGTTATGAAAGAGCTGTGAGCACAAGGTGAGTATAAATTACACGAATTTTACTCACCTCGTACTCACAGCTCTCTCACAACTATGGTATGCGTTTGCGATCTTTACTTTATTCGGCAAACTTTTAGATTAAACAACAATCTAAAAGCCCTTCAAACATCATTTTTTGCAAGCATGTTTCTGGACTGAGATAGACGCAAGTGAGTATCACTCTTGCAAGTGAGTATTCGCAACACTGGGTAGCTGTGCGAAGGATTCAATTTTGCGCTCTTTCCGTAGTATCTGGGAGACAGCTTTTCGTTGAAAATTTAACAACGGGCATTTTATAACCGTTGGCGTTGGATTATCATATGAGCGCAAATGTCACAAAGGATCATAACACTAGTTTACAAAATAAAACGAAAGTCGTGAACTTCTGTCAACGACCAAAATTTTTGAAGCACAATTTAGTACTGATTTTGAAACCGTGCTTCAATTTTTTTTAAGTAGAGCACTTTTTGAGTTTTAGCTCAATATCGAGTTTTACAACTTTTAAAAATATAGAATATACCAAAATTCAAATATCTTGCGTTTTGTTCAACCAATTTCAAATCTTTTTCCATAAATTAAAAGCTGAATACAATACAATTCGATCATCTGAATGCAGGTTTAGCGTCAGATTGATGAAATTCAAGATATTGGCGAGTTTTAGGGACGATCTTCTTAAATTTTAGCCAAATTTCCAAAAATATATGAAGAAATGTATTTTTTTCAATAAGAAAAAAACAATCTAAAAATTCTTTCTCAACGTTTATTTCACATATCATATGTAGGCGAGTTACAGTAAAAAATTCAGCTCAATCGGAGCATTGATTACGGAGAATGAGATGTGTGAAGTGAGCGACGTTGCTTAAAAATAGAACAAAAATCGATTTCAAATCATCAACCTTGTATGGAAAGTCGAAAAAATTTCCGCTCTACTGTAATTTTTTTCCTTCGCGTTTTCGAACTCAGGGCATGATTCTACACCAAAAATGATCATCAGCTTACCGAGTTCAAAAATGCTGTAAACTAGTGTAATTAAGGACAGACTTGTTAGCAGGGCCCTACATTTTCAATTTCAATTGAAATTTTCAGGTGAAGTTTGTAAACAATGTTTTCAATCGTCAATGGAAGCAAGGCGCCGTCGTCGTCGCCCAGTCCGACTGTCATCGTCACCGATGAACCGACGGTGCTGCGCCGTCGCCGATGCCGCTTTGTTTCGCACTCACAAGCTCATGCACGCTCGTTTGACATCAAATAAATTTCTTTGTTGTAACTCCATTAATGAGTGTAACAACCGACAAATCTGTGTAATGTTGATGTATGCTATGCATATTTTACTGAAATAGTCTATTACCCATAAAAAAAATTAAGCAAACAAACATTTTAGATAATTTGAAAATTTCAATTGAAGTCCAGTCGGTGTGAAAATGAGCCGCCGCCCGTCGTTGCGTCGAAGAAAGCAACAAAAAAACGGATGAAGCGAAGCGCTTGGATGTTGTTGTGAATGTTCCCGTCGTCGGCGTCCGTCCGATGCTGATGGGCGCTCGCTTTCAGCGTCATGTTTTGGTTTCGACGATGTAGGCCCCTGCTTGTTAGAATCCCAAAATGGCCACCAGAATGGCCGACTTTGGCACCTACTCACGATTTTGAGCGCACAAATCTCTTCGTAAACAAATCCAGCGCACCTGGTCCTCTTATTTTAAGCTTATTACAAGTGAGCAAGAACAGAATAATAAAATGCACTGTGGTTTGAAGCTTGCTTCTTGAGATTTGTGCGTCTGAAATTCTGATGCACTGTTGAAGCGGGATTTAAAGACGTTTGTCCTTAAAGGCGAATCTCTTTATGGTGTCTACCATTTTATGAGAGCTGGTTTACAAAATACTAGAGTGTTGTCAGCTTTAATTATATTTCACAGATGGATTTACCGAAAGTCCGAAAGTAGTAAATCCGAAAGGTAAAGTGATTTATGGGAAGCTGATTGCAAATTTTCGTTTTTTCATCTTCAAACCAAGATTTATTAGTGTTTCATTTTTACAATTAACCTACAAACTTCTCTCAAAATGTATGGCAATTTTACTGCCATAAGAGCAGCATATGAATTGTATCCATGTAAAAAACATTCTAAGCATGTACATACGAGTTTTGTGAAGTAGAAAGAAGTACCTGGACTCTTGAAAAGTCACTCTTCAATATCTACAGTGTTTAAGACATTCACTAACCCTACATGCACAATAGACAACACTCCTTGTTCTTCTTCTTCTTGGCGTAACGTGCTAACTGGGATGAAGACTACTTTTAAGGTTAGCGTTCTATGAGCGTTTCCACAGTTGTTATTTGAGAACTTCCTGTGCTAATGACCATTTCGCATGTGTAGGGAATTTTCATTGCCTACTGAACGTGCCTGACCCGACCGGGAATCAAACCCAACCCGAGCAGAGGAGAATATCAAATTAATAACTACGAAATAACATAACCTGTTTTTATAACTTGGTTTGTTATTATTACCTTATCAAGGCATTACTTCTCCATAACATCTTTTGTTGGGCAATCCAATTTTGTTATGAGCACGGTATTGGTATACATTCATTAAATGACATTTAAATAATATGTTTTGTTGTTAAACAAATTGAGTTATTATTGAACTATAGAGTGTGCATGAATATTTAATCATCAATACCACAACGATAACAAGTTTTGAAATCAAAACTACATCATTAGATTTACGTTGTTTTGAGCATTCCGTGATGGGGAACCCAAAAGAACATGATTTTACGATTCCAATAAGGCCAACGAGCCAACTTACAAGATGTTTTCGATCAGTTGGTAAAATTCCAGGAGGAACTTATTGAAAGGTTTATTAGAAAAATACCATAAACTTCAGACTAGTCTTCTGGGGAAATTAAAAAAATTGGGTCGATTATGGTGAAGAGAGGGGGCACTCTATCTCCCTCGTGGCATTTACCATACCTTATATTGAACATAAGGTACATTATTATATTTCAGGTATATTGTAATTATAACTAATTTTGTTTTTAAATTATTGTCAATAACATAGAAAGTTCAAAATTTGTTGTTCAAATATTTTTAAATTCATTATTTTCAAGTTGTTATTGAAACCAACAAAGTATGTTATCAAATTGGTCTTCCAGGAAAAAATTTTTGTTATGATTTTTGTTATTTTGCCGCTTATGACAGACAAGTTTATAACATTATATATTATGTCATGCCACAATAGTTCAGCCTATTGGACGCAGTGGCTTAATTTCCCCAACAGGGGAGGAAAAAAAAATGTTAATAACATGAAAATAACTTATTCCATAGCTCAATTATTTTGCCAAAATAACGTATATTATTATGGGGTTGTTATTTCCTTCTGCTCGGGAAGTTGTGTAGTAGTGCGCGTGTTGGCAAACGTCAAACTGCAATCCATCATGGTGGACAGTGTCTCGCGCTGTTATACCAACAGGTGGCAGTGTGTTCATGTAAAAGACATCGGGCAAAAAGTTTGAATGAATTTCCCCTAAAAGTTACGCCTGTTTGTGTGTGGCGAAATGTTTTTGATTTAATTATAAAGGAAACAGTTTTTTTTTCTGATTTAATGAGAAAGTTTTGTAGGGAGTTCCACTTGAGTGATTCGCCAATTGCTGAACACTATCCAAATGTTGAACAGTTTCTGAAAATTTTATCATGTTTCAGCACAACTTTTTAACTATCGTTGTATTCCGGCTGGAAGCTCGGCAGGACTAATTGAAAAAAATCCAAGTGGAATCATAGGAAAAATCCCTTGAGGAATGTCAAAGAAACGAGAAGAATCTTTGAAGGGACCACAGCAAGAATCCTGGCATGAATACCTGAAAGACTCCCGTAAGATTCCCTGAAGGAATCTTTGAAGGAATACAAGGAGAAATGCCTGAAGCCATTCTTGCAAGAACCACTAAAAGAATCCCTTACAAAATCCCGGTAGGATCTTTGAAGGAATTTCCCTGAAAGAATGCCGACTAAAACATTTGTCAAATCAAAATTTTCTAAAGCAATCCCGGCAGAAATCTCTAAAGGAATCTCGGGAGGATTTCCTAACGGAGTTTTGGGAAACATATCTGGTAGAATCGTGAGAGGGATCTCAACTGGAAGCTCGACTAAAACAAGCACGGAAGAAATCCCGAGAGGAATTATTGGAGAAATACCGGGTGAAACCCCGAGAGAATTCCCTGAAAAAAAAATCCGAGAATAATCGTTTAAGTAATTCCATCAGGAATCCGTGCACGAATGCCGACTAGAATTTCTGAAAGAATCCTTTCACGATTTGGTAAATCAGGGATTAGTTTATTACTGAAGGAATCCCGTAGAGAATACCTGATGGAATCCTTAGAGAAACCATGGCAGGAATCTCGTATAGAAGCTCAGCAGAAATTCTTGAAAGAACCATAGAAGAAATCCCGGAAGGAATTATTGAAGAAATCTGTGAAAAAACTCGGGAAGAATTTTAGGAGGAATCCCATCAGAATAATCTAAGGTTACCTGATAAAAATCTCGGCAGAAATCTATATTCTTTTATATACCTTTTCGGGAAGAATCCCCAATAGAATCACAGCAGGAATGCCGAATGGAATAACTAAAAGAATCCTTTCAGGATTTTCTAAAGCAATTCCTGTAGAAATCCCTGAAGAGATCTCAGTAGCAATCCCTACAGCAATTCCAAAAGGAACATCTGAAGGAATCTCGGGAGAAATCCTGGGAAGATTCTCGCGAGAAAAGCCGAAAAAAAAACCCCGGAAAGAATTCTAGAAAGTATCTCAAGAAAATCTCACCTTCTCTTATCCTCAGCGTCTTACCGTCCACATCACCGTCTTCTCTGCCTTCTATCCCAAACCTCTATCCTACGCTTTACCCTAACCCTCAACCCTACCATCTACCCTACCCTCTACTCTATCCTCTACCACATGGTCGCCAGTCTTCATCCAGGGGGTCGCGAGGGACAGTCCAATATTTTACTGTAACAGACAAAAAATGAGGGAATTTCTATGGTGGGTCGCGAAAAGTACCCAGTAGACCGATGCAAATTTTGAAATTTTCGCTCCCCTATGCTTAATCGATGCCAATTTGGGTTCTAATTGTACTACTCAAATTTGAGCTCATTTGAATTAAATTTGACTGAGCACACGCCATTCAAAGTTTGTATGGGAATTACTATGAAAAAGTCAAACTTTCATTTGCACGAGTTGAAACTATTTTCCACGTTACCTTGAAAATGAAACCGATATGGATTTATATAGATTACATTGTCATCTTTCATATTGCTGAAGACGCCTAACACGTAAAACCAACAGAAAAATTGTTATTCAATAACATATGACTTTAAATCTTTTGAAATGATGTTTCTCTTTACTTTTTGGGAACACTGCGAGTGGAAAATTTTGCCTAGTAGGCCAGCGGAAAATTTTTCAATGTAAATGTCAGAATGAAAACGTGATGACATGCAACAAAACGAAAGATAGCGGCTTTATTGCTGAATGGGTAGTCAATTAGGCCAGGAATAACAAAGCGGAAACAAATAATGACAAACTAACTGAAAAGATACTTCCATTTCCGTATTCTCTGAACCAAATACAAACGACCGGGCCAACATGGAAAACTTTAATGCTATTTTACCTATCTATAGATAGCAGTATACTGCTAACGTTCGACAACTCGAAACATTTTAATCCTTCATCAAGATATGTATGGTCAGCCATAATGTTATGAAGTACAGTCCGTCCGCCTTTGCCTGAATCACCCCAAATTTCTTCCATGCCGCCTGTGGACGACGGGTTTCCATAAGACGCTTTCTCAACATGATGGGCTAGCCGGAATCCATGCCTGTGGCCTGTTCATAAGCTACGTAGATGATTGGGAGAGGTGATCTGGCAAAGTCTACAGTCTATCCAAATTTCAAAATATGTATGAACGGAATTCTACGAGAAAAGATGATAGGGGGAAGATTTGAGATGATTAAATTATGAGTGTGTAGTTTATGGATAGCACCCTTGATAGCACCTATGCAAATCATCAAAGCAATAATTTAAAAGTCTGTACGAAGGATCAGTTTTGGTCTATTGATGGATTTTCTTGAGGTACCAAAGTTAAGATTTTCAATAGAAAGAGAAAATTTCCAAAGTACATTAATCATTCATTGGCATTGATGCTGGGGCGGATTGTTATGTTCTTGTTATGTCATTTCGTTTTGCAAAATTTTCCGCTGGCCTACTAGGCAAAATTTTTCACTCGCAGTGTTCCCAAAAAATTTGGATAAACATCATTTCCAAAGGAATAAAGTTATATTTTATTAAATAACAATTTTTCTGTTGGTTTTACGTGTTAGGAGTCTTCGACAATATGAAAGATGGCGATGTAATCTATATAAATCCGTATCGGTTTAATTTTCAAGGTAACGTGGAAAATAGTTTCAACTCGTGCAAATAAAAGTTTAACTTTTTCATAGTAATTCCCATACAAACTTTGAATGCCGTGTGCTCAGTCAAATTTGATTCAATTGAGCTCAAATTTTAGTAGGATAATCAGAATCCAAATTAGCATCGATTAAGCATAGGGGAGCAAAAATTTCAAAATTTGCATCGGTCTAGTACCCAGCCTTCACCCTTTTACTGATCAAGCCCGTTCGATAGATACCCATATGGCATGGTATCATAGCTCAAACTACCACTCCGTGGCCGCCATCTTTTGAGTTCTAGCCATCACACCGTATCGATAGATACACATATTGCATAGTATTCGAAACCGCATTGCCGTAAAATAGCTTACATTCTTGAGTGTTGGGCGCCATCTTGGAATCTAAACCGCCATATTGAATTCCAACACGCTACACCCAACACCAACTTAAAGAATGTGTTTGCCAAATTTAGTTGAAATTGCTTGACGCATTCCAGAGTTATGCCGGAACATACATATATACATTTCAGTCCACCAGAACTCTCTTCAAATGAAAACGATTACTTGTAATTTGAATGAGTTATCTCTTTAATAACTGGGCATAGAACACGAAAACCCCGGAAAAAATCGACCAGACTGAAAAATTAGGGTAAACAGGTTTAATATGCCCCCCTTAAGCAGAAATAGCAATATGTCTGAAACTGGCGCCTTATTCCATATATTGTCCACTGCAAATCGTTGTTTCTAAAGTCAGTGAAGTGTTGCATGCGAACTTGGCCTTTGGAGGGGCGACTATGGAAGCTTTGAAACGTTTTACGAAAACATTCAAAAATTTGCCTTTTCAAAACAAACGGGGCAATACGCCCCATCAAAAGAGAAACGTCTAGCCCCGTGATAAAACTGTCCCAGGGGATAATTCCACCACATGCTTATCCTAGGAGAGTCCTTTAACAAGTGTTTAACTGTATAAAAGTTGCAAAATAACACAAGCGAACAGAACTAGCTTGGTGTACAATGAAGTCAGCTTACAAGAGGTAAAATATTACCCAAGTAACACAGAAAACATCTTTGAAAATGTAATTTGAAAAAGATGTTGTAATACAGTACTATAATCGTATCTGTACACATCTTTTGTTGAAATCATGTTTTATCTATGTTTGGCAATTACAAGCTACTGAAAATTCTTATCAATCTCAGCACAAATTACAGTAACGTAAATTTAACGTTGATTACACCAGCTTTTTGTAACACCATCTTCCTGCAATTAAAGACGTTATGTAGAAAATCGGCAGCACATAGTTATAACATTTGGACTCAAATATGTTACAACAACGTTTTTTTTACGTATTAAATACGTTAAATGTACAAGTTTACCCGTTCGCTGTCTTTTCTCATTCACATCAAAATTATTTTTGAAATATATTTTGCCTTTAAAATACAAGGCAATTCAATTATTACATCAACTATGACAGCACTTATATTTCATGCGCTTTGCTTGTTGATCTCGCTACGAACTAGCAAAACACATTGGTATATGAATATTACCTAAAAAGTTGACGACTAAGTAACTCACTTTAGGCCTGAATGGCTGGGAAGAATCAAGTCACCATTGAAGTTTACATATATGGTGGGCCTTTTATCAGCTAATAATCACTTTATGTACTTACTCGACGGCTAAATCTTACTTCGAAGCACAGTTTCAACACTAAATTGACCCCAAAAAATCATAGAAAACAATTTCCTTATATTGGCTCCATGAATTCCACTCTAACATTGTTATTGTTATATTTATGCTCAAAACTGGTATCCAAGAACAAAAATTACACCGTTGTTTGCTATTTGGAAATGGATGTTCAAAATACGTTACCATGATGTTTTACCAATGTATTTTAAACGATTCAAGTGGTATTCGACAAACACGTCATTCAGATGTTCAACAGAAGTAAATTGAACGTTTTTCTTAATGTTTTGAATTCTTCTTTATCAGTCCAGATAAATTACAGTACTTGCTAGAAAGTTTCATACAAACATTTTTATTTATAATCATTTGCTCATCTACATGTTTTTCTCCCCCTAGTTATTTATCTGTGATAGTTTAAACATTTGATAAAATTCAAAAAAATCCTTATCCATAACGACTAAAAATTCTACAGTCATAAGCATTTCCGTATTCATAATTGAAAAATGTTTTTTTAAACTTCCTAACGGTACTGTATCTAGAAGCCACCATGTTTCATGTCCGAAAATTTGTTGGAAAAACCTACACAAATCAGAGAGACAACAAAAACCTCCCTTCTTATTTCCAATCAGATGGAAAGCAAATGAATTTATGAAGAGTGAATATACTTATTTCACCATAAATTCTGATTGGCACATGAAATTAAGCCATGGTGGCCAAACATCGAGATGATAGATTGCAAATAAAACTTAGGGGATTTTAAGCCATCACCAAATGACACATAAAAATTGACATATTTATTTGCATAGTGCGCGTTTGATTATTTTTTTTTCTGCCAGCAACAAATAAGTTTGTACAACGTTGCTGAGAAGTTATTCAATACTTAATTATATGTTATATTAATGTATTGAAAAACATCTTTAGTAGTATCAAAGATGTTTTATAAGCCGCCATTTTTTGCGCTTTTCCGGTGATATAAGTGTACGAAAATACGTTTTTTAATATTTTGAACAGAACATTGACGTTTGTATGAAACATGTAATATATACATTATTGTAACAAGTTGTGTTACTTGGGTACGCCAAAAGCCTCGATTTCTGAGTTTTTGATATTTGTCTTGCTTTTCTGTACCAATCAACTAACAGACCAGCTTGATGGCAATTATTCTTCAATATTTAAGATTTCTAATCCATCACGCATGCGAAAAGCACTTGAATCGTTAGAAAATTAAGAGGGGCGTTTTGCCCTGGTGGGGCGCATTATACCCTTTTACCTTACTGACGTTCTCTAGATATTTTCAAACTACAGTGCTTGAGCTTGATTGATCGCCCGTAGATGCTACTCTAGTATCGCCATACCAGCTACACTCACACAAGGAACCCATATATGCCGGGGACTAAGCAGGCATCTTCAGTGTGTGAGTGTTGGTGATCTTCTATTTTTAGGCGGCAATGGCGTTTGCCACGTCAAGTTGCAGGTCAATGTGGGGAAGGGTAAGGAAGTGATGATTGCAATCGTTTGTACCCACAGCAGACCGAATATAACTCTGCGCCGCGTTGGTGAGATATGGTTGGCAATGGGTTCACACATTGGTGCGTGGATGCCTGGCGTAAGGTGATAGATTAGTGTATTTATTACTCTGAAGATAGTGCGGCACAGTTGGTTTGATTGCATAACTTGTAGGCGTTATATGATAGATTGACACTGTGCTAGGAAATTTGGAAGGAATGGAAACGGCTTTTTCAACCCCTTTCTGTTCTAGCGATGGCTATATCGGCACCAACATTTCAAAAGGGCGTAACTGCATTTTGAAACAAACCCCTCTTTCACATCTGTAGATCGTATTTCAATGCCGCCATGCAAATCACCGCCAGTATAGGAAAGAAGAGCAATTTCACTGTCTAGTAATGTTTGTGAATTTCGTGGGAAACTTAAAATATGACCCACAGATGTGAAAGAGTGGTTTGTTTCAAAATGCAGTTACGCCCTTTTGAAATGTTGGTGTCGATATGAACATGTGAATATACATGAGCTAGTTTGATTTCATATAGCACGAGAAATATGATAAAGTGGACACATCTACATTTTAATTGACTTTATCTAGTCAGAAAGAAACTTAACATTCAGTATTTCAGTAACCTGAATCTGCTACCAAGAATTGTTGAATTTAAACATTTTATTTTATTGGATCTAATAGGCATCCTCAGTGTGTCAGTGTTGGTGATCTTCTATTTTTAGGCAAGAATGACGTCTGCTACGTTGCTGGCTGCTGGTCAATGTGGGAAAGGGAGCATCCATTAAGTACGTCACGCTAAAATTTGGAATTTTAGACCCCCCCCCCGCTTCGTATGGGTTTTTCCTATACCTAATACATTGCTTGTCACAATTTCATGAAGCCCCTCCCCCTAGGATCGTGACGTTCTTAATGGATGGCCCCAAAGGGGAGGAAAGTGTCAATTGCACTCACTTGCCGACTTCAGGCCGTTGAGTCCTCTGCGCCTGCATCAGGTCATGCGTTGTCAATGTTGTTGAGAAATGGTTATTTTTGACAGAAGCTTCAAACATTGCATTGGTGCTTGGTTGCCAAGTGTAACGTGATATATTGTGTTATTACTGCGAAAATCTGGCACAGTTCGCATAGTTGCATAACTCGTTATGTGATAGATTGACACTGTGCTGTGTAAGGAAAGAAAAGGGCTTGCTCATTCCGTTTCCAATTCTAGCGATGGCTATGAGAATACGACTATATACTTATGAGATGTATAGGTAAAGTTTTTTTTTATAGGTGAGAGAGAAAGTATATAAAAAGATTCAAAGTAGGAGGAAAGGGACAGCCAGGGATTGTACCCAAGACTGCATATGAATCAGAAACGGTAGCCCGTTACAGCAGCTTCAAAAAAGTCGCATCAGAACAGAGATGCAAAATTATTTTATTAAAAATTTGTATCAACACAGATGTTTCTGTATCGCCGTATTTGATGGTATAGCAGACATCGAGTCCTAGATTTCAATAGAAACTAATAAAAATGAACTGCATTTTGACGGTGTATAATTTTTACTGGGGTTATTTTTTGTAGGACATGTGTGAAAATGCACAAATTTTCATTAATTCATCAAAGTTTAAGTAGCAATTTATAAAGTTTTCATTAAATTTATTGAAAATAACTTCAAATTTTATGCTTTCTGGAGAAATCTGTAACACATTTTAAAAATCTGTACTCTGTATCTTGTCTGTATAAAAGGTCAAAAATCTGTATAATACAGAAAAATCTGTATATCTGGCATCACTGCATCAGAAACACTAATCCACAATTCATCAAATCAGATGAACACAAACAATCTTACAAACTTTCAAAAACTTTCTGCATCAGTGCGGCTAGTC
The DNA here is from genome assembly GCF_035046485.1 of Aedes albopictus. Lineage (NCBI taxonomy): Eukaryota > Metazoa > Arthropoda > Insecta > Diptera > Culicidae > Aedes > Aedes albopictus. The sequence continues at coordinate 412,583,459 of NC_085137.1, forward strand.
AATTTTCCAAATTACCCTTCGGGAACGTCACTCGCCCGCCACTAAAACTGACGAATCGAGAGTCGACCATGAATCCAGGAACTTCCCATCTCCGTAATTAGTCTGCCAAACCGATTTGTAGCCAGACACTCATTGGAAAGCAGATGATCGCTCGGTTGATCGCGCGCGTGTGTTAGAAGTTGTCTGGCTTCGTCCGTTCCATGATATTCCAGCAGCAGAACAACCCCATTCTATCGAACATTTTATTGCCCACATGTGCTCGATCGTGGATGACTGCTCTTTTCCTTTACCGTCGTCGTTACGGAGCAATGGTTCGAATGTATAAGGTTTATATATTACAACTGACTGGTTACTACTGTGTAATAGCCATGCCGGGCTGGTGTACGCACTGCAGCAAGAGACACTACGATCCTACGATAGTAATACGATGATCTTCCCAGAAACGTGATCGTAGCGAGAGCCAGCTCAAAAGCAGTTAAGAGGAAACAGATCTAATAAAAGTTTTTCTAGCACCCTTCTAGAGTAAACAACTCTCCACAACAGCAGTCCCCCACTGGGGGTTGCAGATCGACGCGGGAGACTTGATCAGGCCGAATCACAGACACACACCCAAACATTCACGCATCATGGCGGGGAGTCCCGGCCACCACGCCAGCGGAAGAAAATTAATGCCTTTCGGACACTCGACCTTGATGTAATTTATTTATTGCAAACAGCTGGACAGCAGCAGCAGCATCACCCTCGCTCGCTCGTTTCGTCGTCGTCGTAATTCGTCTGATGTTGTCTGACTTGTCTACGTACGGTGTTCAATACGGAGCGTTTGGTCATCGGGCCTTACCTACTTTGCGCGCGGAGGTTACTCATTTCACTTTCGGCTTCGCGGTAAAATTTCCATCAGTCGGTATACAATATGTTTGGACGTTGATGTGTTCGAGACGACCTGTCTGCTGCTGAATCGGGCCTCGGGAGATCTGTTTTTCTCCCTTTATTTAAATTTTCGAGGTTTTAAGGTGTGTTTCTGTTGTATCCATATTGATGAGCGCATGGTGAACAGACAGTCAGACAGATAGACATCCCACGTGCGGTGATCATATACATAGCTATTGGCAGCTTTACCGAATGTTTATGCCCTAGACCGGCGAATGATATTATGAGAGTGCGGTGGAATCATCTATCCTATACACAAGAGCCGCCACGCACCGAACGGCATATTTAATGATGGCACCTCTACGTGGGGTGCGGTAGTTTACATGATTTTGAAGTGACGCTAAATGGGTGGTGATTGATATCCGATTTGGATTGTGTTTGGGCTTGTGGAACTGTAAATATTAGCATATTTTGAGGAAGCTGGCGATGATTAAAGATGTGGGAAAATCGAGAAACGGAAACGTGATGATCACATCACGGTTGGTTTTCAGATGGATGGTGATTGGTACATCGTTGAATTTGTGCAGTCAATGTTGAATCGGTTGAATGATGCACCTAGATATATTGGGAAAGATAGATGAACATTGAACAACTATTATATATCGCGGGCGTATCTGCTATGATCGATTTTTCCTCATCGATGGCCGGGAAATAATTTTCGATTAAATTTGTTGTTCGAATGCAAATAGATGCTAGTTCTAGCCTTCCTTCACTGAAATGTACCGAGTAATCATCGAAATACTGATCGTATATCCCGCAATTATCGAAATCGATCATTGCAGATACGCCCGTATGATACTAAACATGAGGGATTTAGGACATTTGGTCGAATGACATTTGGTCGAATGACGTTTGGTCGAATGACATTTGGTCGAAAGTACGTTTGGTCGAAAGGACATTTGGTCGAATGGACATTTGGTCGAAACCCATTTTGTGGAAGAAGAAGCACATGACATTTAGTCGAATGGTCAATTCGTCGAATGGACATTTGGTCGAAAGGCGCTAACCGATGAAAAGAGATTTAAGTGGAAAAAAAATATTCTAGATTTGGGTATCTGAATTTATTTGTTACTGAACTTATTTGGTTGAAAGTGTGTTTGGACGAAAAATATGTTTTCACCGAAAAAAATCAACAAATCTCGAAACATAAAATTCAACGGTGACGAAAAACCCCACAAAGAATAGACGTTAAGTTGTATAGCAATTTAATCATGTTAATAATATCAAACATTAAACAGCAAATATTTCATTCAAGGGTGTTTATTATTAAGGTAACTTGTTTTGCAATGTAGTTTTCGTTGGCATTGGTGAAGTAGTTGATTTTCCATCGAAGATTTCTCCTTATCTTTAATATTGGCTCTTCTTCCAAGTTTCAGAATTTCACTGCGTTTTTGTGTAGCACATACTGGCTTTTCCATCAGGTTTCTCCTTCTTTTCAACATATGCTGTTCTTTCAAATTAGTTATTTGTGCTGACAGTGGACATTATGGTTGTGATTTTTTTATTGATGATTTTTCCTTCTTTTGAACATGGGCCATTCTTTCAAGTTTCGTATTTGTACTATGTTAAAATGTTATGGCTGCTGTCTTTTTCTCATGTATTTTTCCTTCTTTGAAACATAGGCTATTCTTTCACGTTTATTAACCCTCCTAGGATGTTCGGTTTTTCGCACCACGATGGCGTAATGCACGTTCAGCGTGCCTGTTTGGATCATATTGACCCCAACATCGTTTTCCTGTACGCTGTACAAACTGCTGAATGTTTCATAAGAAATTTTTTCCTTTTGAACACAAGCTGTTCTTCATTAGCTGATGCCTTTTTTTTAGATATTTTTCCTTCTTTCAAACACAGGCTGGTCTTTCCAGTTTACTCATTTCATTGCGTCATGTATCAACTGCTGATTTTTTTCATCAGTGGTTATACCTTCTGGGGTTTTGTTCAAGTTTCCTGATTTTATGTACTATGTTCATATGTTGAAGATGCAGATTTTTCATCTGATATTTTTCCTTCTTTTAAACATAGGCTGTTCTTTCATGTAGTGTTGCACTTGAACTGAACACGAGTCGAAAATATTTAATATAAATGCTTTCAATGTTTTGATTGAAACGCAGTAGAAATTTAACTTGCGTGTCAGAGCTCAAGACCGCCCGTTCAGATACCGATTCAGCTCCGAACTCATATGTGCTTACTCTATCGATATGTTATGCGAATAAACTGGTCCGGTCACCCGGAGTTTCAGAAAATCCGTCAATACATTGTGGGGTTGAGAGGGGATGAGGTGTAAGAAAATGTTATTGATAGCCATGACTTTTTGAGATTTTTTTTTTCTGGAATAGCCCACCAATGGACTGATGACAAGACTGATTGGTTTGTTGGTTTATGATCTTTGATGGTTATTGTAGCTGACATGCCGAACATATTCCTGAAAATCCGGATTCTCCGAAAACCACGGTAATCAGACCGGTTCACTCGGATAAGCTCCCAATAAAACATAAGTTTCTGAATCGAATCCCAAGATTATTCAAATCTTTGAAAAATGGCAGATATATAACCATTTCAGTTTTGAGGATACCAGGGTATCATGCGTTCCAACTTCCAACTGAAGAATTTTCAAATATGTCTGATCGCAGCGTGCCGAGTTTAAACTTGAACGCGTCACTTTTTTCATGTTATCCTCTTATGGTAGTATCATGCACTGCAAGCAAGTATCATCATTCGGGTATCGCTAGGTGTATTTTCGGACATTCTCTCGTATGAAGTAAATAGGTACTGCTGATTTGCATTGCTCTAGCAGCGAATGCCACAAGCCGCAGAGCAATATGGTCCACTGCACGAATTTATGCTGGCCTGCTTACTCTCACGGAAAATTTGACGTTTGAGCGGTGCCGACACCTCTCAAACGTCAAATTTCGTGTGAGAGTAAGCAGGCCAGTATAATTTCGTGCAGTAATCCATTGTTGGTAACGAGATGATAGTTTTCCAATGACAGGTTCAACAAAAGTTTTTTTTCCGTTGATCTGCGAATAGTAGCCCCATTAACGTCGGCATTCTGCAGTTCACGAGCCAGGTGCGCAAGACGTGTGGGTTGAATTAAAGTGCTCACGTTCCAAGATTTGATTTTCCAATCGTTATCCGTAAATCGCTGCCTGGTCTGTTGCCGTTAAATCTATCCGTTTTCTCTAGTTTTGCATTTTTTCTGGTAGGTGACGGTTTAAAACAGGCTTCCTTACCGGGGCTGCTCTGCCTACATGGCGCTCAAGGGGCTACCACCTTGGGTACGCACCTCCCTATTGAGTATTCGGAACGTACCTACTCAAGCTGAAGTCGGAAATACAACAGTGCGCGGACTGCCCTACCTGCTAAGCACATAACTCTTATCTAGCGGTTTTTGTCATCGGCTGGTCTAGTGTCTTTTCATCAGTTAGTGCCTTTCGACCAGATGTCGAATTGTCCGTTCGACTAAATGTCATATGTTTCCTACTCCATAATATGGGTTTCGACCAAATGTCCATTCGACCAAACGTCCGTTCGACCAAATGTACTTTCGACCAAATGTCATTCGACCAAACGTCATTCGACCAAATGTCTTTCGACGAAATGTCATAGATTCTCGATATCATGCACAATAACTACTACTTACTTTCAATCCTGGGCACCCACGGTGGTGCAGAGGGCTGAATTGAAAGATTTCCATAATGGGCGATTGTCAGCCATCGCCTTGACCTGTGGCCAGGTCAAATTTCTGTCGACTTGCTTAATTTCGTTGTTGAGGCTGCGCCGCCATGAGCCTCTGGGTCTGCCTCTGCTGCGATGTCCTGCTGAGTTCCAATCTAACGCTTGCTTGCAGATTTCGTTTCCGCCCCTGCGTAGAGTATGGCCGACCCACCTCCATTTTCGCTCCTGAATTTCTGTCGCTATCGGCTTCTTGATCGGTGCACCTACACTGTGGTGCATAATTGATCGGACAAACGCCGATTTTCATACAAAATGGCCAAGTTTGAGATGATGTAACTATAGTTTGCTTTGGTGGATTGAGCTCAATTTTTGACATGGAACTACGAATATGCTGAATTTTGTGTATACAAAGTATAAAATGTTTTCGTTCACAGGTCTGGGCGTGGCAAGGCGTAGAAAATATTGCAAAAGTAATCGGACAGCGGCACGCGTGAAAATCAAAGGGGTACCGCTGTCCGATCACTTTTGCAATATTTTCAACGCCTTGCCACGCCCAGACCTGTGAACGAAAACATTTTATACTTTGTATACACAAAATTCAGCATATTCGTAGTTCCGTGTCAAAAATTGAGCTTAATCCACCAAAGCAAACTATAGTTACAGCATCTCAAACTTGGTCATTTTGTATGAAAATCGGCGTTTGTCCGATCAATTATGCACCACAGTGTATGTCGATCTTGGTGCCGCCATCGACCGCCATTAGGCTACCAAGATATTGGAAACTTTCAACATTCTCCACTGATTGCCCAGCTACCGTAAAGCTGGAAGGGTTGATCTTGTTTACATCCAACGATTTGGTCTTATTAGCGTTGATGGTAAGACCTGCCGCTGAGGATCGATTGGCAAAATCATCGAGCTTGCTTCGTATATCAGAGCACCGTTGAGCTAGAAGAGCAACGTCATCGGCCAGTTCGAAGTCATTTAGGTGCTCCATGGTAATGGGTTGCCACAGCAATCCACGGTTTGGTTCACGGTCAATTGCACCAACCAGGATCTCGTCGATTACGATGAGGAACAGTAGCTGTGATAGTATGCCTCACTCCAGCAACGACCCGGATGGGATCGGATAAAACACCGTTGTGCAGTACTCTACACGAAAATGCTCTGTACTGTGCTTCAATGAGGCCGATGATTTTCTCAGGGACACCCGTGCGCCTGAGGGCTGGAATTCCCACATGTTTTCGTGATTGAGACGGTCGAAAGCTTTTTCGTAATCAATAGAATTCATTGATTTGCTCCAGAATGATACGGAGCGTGACAATATGGTCCACACAGGATCGTCCGGCACGGAATCCTGCTTGCTGCCATCGGAGAGTTGCGTCAATTTTCTCCTGTATCCGGTAAAGGATTACTTTGCAGAGGACTTTTTGAACGATATACAGTAACATGATGCCCCGCCAATTATCGCATACAATCAGGTCACTCTTTTTGGGTACCTTTACTAAGACGCCTTGCATCACGTCCGATGGAAATGTCGCGGTTTCCCATATGTTGCAGAATAATTGATGCAGTAGTTGTGCGGATACTACGGGGTCAGCTTTGAGCATCTCAGCTGACATGCAATCGACCCCTGGGGCTCTGTTAGATTTCATGCTACGGATGACCGTTTCTATCTCCTGCACTGATGGAGCTTCGGTGCTGATACGGGTAATGCGTCGAACCCTTGGCGGATCATGCTGAGGTGTTGATGGCGTGACCGACACTTGAAAAAGGTTCCCAAAGTGCTCGAACCAGCGTTTCAACTGGTCAGCCGGGTCGGTCAGTAACTGTCCAGACGTGTCTGGAGTAAGGGCTGCGCACGTTTATTATTCTGAAGTTGAAGAATCGGCCCTTGATCCTCAACCTGCACATTCTTTCACGGATCGGTCACCAAGTGATCACGCACCTCTACGCCCATCATGATAAAAGCTGTCCCCAGCTCACGTGTGTTGCCACAACTCTGGTAGATGGTATGATTACCTCTAAACGTTCGCACCATGGATCCTATGAGTGTAGAATTAGCATTTAAGTTAAAATACACATTAATAAAAACTAAAAAAAAAGGATCCTGTCCAACACAATTCCTGCAGCGCTACGATGCCGAACCCGCGGTCCGTCAGTAGTTCGGCAAACATACGCGGCTACTAAGGAAGATGAGAGATCGGCAGTACCACGTACCGAGTTTCCAATCGCAAGTCCTTTTTTGTTCGCTGGGTTGTTGCCGTTGGTCTCGGTTCGTATTAGTCTGTTGCTGATTTTCCGGTACAATAGTTTTTTTTTACGACTAGCTTTATGCCCCACCTGCTCATTATGCCCCGCCTACCCCTACTGCTAATAAACATTTTATTTCAGCAGGATTCAGGTAAATTTATCGCATAATATAAAAAATATTGTAAAAATTTGTAACTGTGGTGAGCGTATCACTAATATGTAGCTTATTTGACGTACGATGTTAATATTATTTTATAAGGCATTGTCCACTTAGAATCCGGACGGACAAAATCACGTATATCTCAGGGATGGAATAACAAACATAAAAGGTGAAGCCCTCAAAACAAAGATTATTTATTGTAGTTTCATGGAAAAATTACATTGAAATTATTTATTTTTGTTTCAAATACATTTTTTCACTTTTTCCGTATTAACTTTCTTAAAAATCTGCACAACGGTGGTAAATTTTAGAATCAACCCCATCGGCATGTTAGTCCAACAATCAGGTCGTCTATGCAATTTCCTGAGTACCTTGATTAGTCTGATTAGGATTCCGAAGAAAAAATTCAAAAAGTTTTTCTTATTGCGAAATGAGAGGCAATTTGGGGAATAGAGTGAACGCGAAATTTGAGTGTTTTTTTCGTTGATAAACACCACCCATCTGTGAAGATACCACTGATCGGCTCCAGCTGCCATGACAGATCATCAAAATAGGTAAAACCTATATAGATCCCTTGTGTGTGTTTTTGAAAAGCAGCACGCTGTTTTGAGGCTGTCATCTTGGTATAAATTTGTTCTCATCATCTTGTTTTTAAAAAACGATGCCCAGATTTCGTACTTCTTACCAAATCTTCGAATTCCAAGCAGATTAATCAATGAACCCAAGCTTTAATCTTCTGGGATACTTCTTTATGCCATGATTAACAACATCTGTGCACAAAACACATAATGGTTTTGGAGATATTAACATTTTTGCGACTGCCGTACCTGACCACGCTAAATTTTCAACGTGTTTGTGCAAGATTTTTTTCCTTCTCTTGTCTTCAATCTGAAATAACTTTTCACTCGTTGCAAGAAAATCGATGAAATTATCACCGTTAAAAGAGGACTAGTGTAGGATCAGACTGCTGTAAAAAAATAAAGATTGTGATCATTGAGAGCGTCCCTAGAAAATATGCCATGCGTCCGGATTCTAAGTGGACAATGCTTTATTTCAGATTATCAACCGAAGAATCTAGTAATTCAACCAAATGCTAACAAGATGACCACCAGGATGAATTGGGCAGACAACTGATTCGAAGCAGCCTAAAAATGGTGTGCCTGAACGTTAACCAAGCGTATCCTTTGGAGTTTACCCTTCCACTAACAACACCCAAATTCCCGTGACACCTAGGCCTGAGAGATCGTAGAGTTGTCTACATTTTTCATAGGTGTCCAAACCTAACCATCCTTTCCCATTCCTCAGCAGTCGCAAGGACGTGGCCAGGACAGTGCTCGACCATTGGAGGATTGCGTCAGTCTTGTCTAAGAGTCAGAGATTAGTCCCAAATCTTTGTGCTTTGGTTCGGACGGGAAGGAGGCAACCCTCATAACAGCGGTCTAGGACTGTACCACCTACGAATTTGTGCGACTCGCTTAATGCTAATGCTAATGCTAATGCAATAGTTTTTTTTTACGACTAGCTCATAGGGCCTGACACCAACAGCCCACTTTCCGGAGGACCATGGTGCACAGTTGAGCTTAGAGTCCTTCCATGGCACTCGGACGTTGATCAGCCGCCCCTAACATGGGGATCAGACGCTGCTGTAAGCCGCTCATCCTGGAGAACAGACGCTCAGATTTTCAGAAGAAAACAGCGACCCCCATTTCAGTCGACCCATTTCAGTCTACGACCAAAGCTCCCAGCAGGCTTGGTTACCCGATCTTCCCTAAGGTTGCTCGCAGCCCGACTGGTTATGGAGCCTATTAAAGGCGTACAAAAGGGTTGCAGAGGGATTTCAAATTGATTATGATGATTTCAAGGGCGTTTCAATGGGAATGCGGAGGTTTCAGGGGCGTTTCGATGCATTTCAGGTCAGGGTCTTATCAAGAAGTTTCAAGAACACCTTTAAATCAACGGGCATTTTAGGGACGTTTATTGTGATGGGGTCTCTGTCAATCCTCTGAAACTTTCTAAAATGCCTGCAAATCCTGCTGAAACCCCACCTGAACCCATGTAACGCACCTGAGATGCTCCGAAACCACCGAAAACTCCTCCGTAACTCTCCCTAACGCTTCTGAATCCCGTCGAAATGCTCTGAAACTTCCTCAAATGCCTCCAAAATCCCCCTAAAAGCCCCTCGAACCGCATGTAACGAAACTGAGAACATCCGAAACCCCCGAAAAGTCTTCCGTAACGCTTCCTTAACGCCTCTGAATCCCGTTGAAAACGTTCTGAAACTTCCTGAAAAGCCTTCGCAATCCCCCTAAAAGCCCCTTGGATCCTATTTAACGCGTCTGAGGCCTTCCGATACCCCAAAAAACGGCTCCACAACGCCTCCGAAACCAGCCTAAAATGCACTGAGACTTCCTGAAATGCCTCCGAAATCCCATTAAGACCCACTCAGACACCACGTAATGCACGTGAGACCCTCGAAAATCCCCATAAATGTACCTGTAACGGATCCATAAACCCATCGAGAAACCTTTGAAACTCTCTGCAATGCTTTCGAAAACCCTCTCAGACCCCCGAAAACCTAGTACCCCGCTGAAACCCCTTGGGACCCACAGAAACACCCTTGTAACCTTTTTTTTGCTCTCCACTATAAATACCGCTAGCCACCGTCGGTTCTGAGTAGCTTTCCTTCTTTTTATGCAGGACATATAATAAGAGGCATACATTGAAAGTAATAAAAATAACATGCACAAAAAGAGGTTTAAGTGTACTGTAATTTGTTGCGGCTTAGCATTCTGAGAAATTTGCTTTGGCATGTTAGCTTTGGTAGATAACATCAGAACATGGTTTTCCGGCGAAAGAAATGAATTTGATACGTTCAACGCTGGAAAATAAATGTCTATCAAACTTTTATGACAAAACTGGATGCATTTCCCAATTTTTTGGTTTTTGATTTTTTTTAATAAACAACGCAGCAATATTTGCAAAATCGGTTTCTTTACACATTTAGAGAAAGGATGACAGTATGTTCTGATTTGGTTTTCTGATTCATTTTTAAACTTTTTCCAATCGTAAAAAAAAACAGGAAATACCTTGATCCTTTTAGCCTTTCTCGTACACCAAGGGTACTGGTACGGCTATATGTTCACTCCAAAAATGACTTTTTGATAGACGTCCCGGAGGGTCGAGTCACATATACCAATCGACTCAGCTCGACGAATTGAGGTGATGTCTTTGTGTGTGTGTGTACAAAACAAACTCACATCCCTTTTTGACAGTAAACCTCAACCGATTTTAATGACCAACGATTCATTCGACGCGGAATCTGGTCCCACTGTTTCCTATTGAAAATGGTTCGGATCGGTCCAGCCGTTCCGAGAGTTATCGCATTTAGGCTGGAACAAAGGGGCCAAATATGAAAATGTTACAAACCCATGCATGCGACACTTCAAACTGCGGCATTTTCGATAACCTAATGAATGGTAAGCAGCAAAATAGTTTTAGACTATATCTGAACCGGTAATGTTCCGGAACGGGTTCCGGGTGTTCTGCCGATTGAAATATAAAAGTGAACTGAACTCATACATGCGATACATCAAATTGCGGCTTTTTCGATGACCAGTTGAACGGTAAGCAGAAAAATTGTTTCAGACCGGTAGTGTTAGATCTGCGAACCAGTAGTGTTCCGGAACCAGTTCCGCGTGTCCTGCCGGAAGTGGCCAAATAAAAAACTCACCCAAACCCATGCATGCGACACATAAAATAGCGTCTTTTTCGAGAATCAGGTGAACAGTAAGCAGCATAATAGTTGCAGACCATATCTGAACCGGTTCCGGGTGTCCCGCCAAAAGTGGTCAATTTAAAAAGAGAACCTAGCACATGCATGCGACACATCAAATAGCGGCCTTTGTGATAACCAGATGAACAGTAAGCAAACAGCAGATGAACAGTAGGAAAATAGTTTCAGACCGGTAGTGTTATATCTGAACCGGTAGTGTTCCGGAACCGGTTTCGGGTGTCCTTCCGGATTAAAATACTGACTCAAATCCTAGCCCAAATGCATGCATGCGACACATTAAATATCAGCTTTTTCGATAATCCTATAAACGGTCAGCAACAAAATAGTCTCTGACCATACCTAAGATGACCGGCAGTGTTGCAGAACCGGGGATGGATGCTTCGCCGAAATTACGAAGGTGAACAAAATCGATACATGAGATAAATATGTGTAAAAGAACAATATCTTGACAAAATGAATCAACGTTGTATGGGAGAATTTGAATTTTATCGCATCAATCCCCTTTTGCGTCTAGAATTATTTTTTTTATATTAACCTATAAACAGTGCTAATAAAATATAGGCTGTGCAGAAAAAAAAAACTTTGTCGAATTGTTTGGATATTGATCGGCAACCGGTGCTAGTGAAGGTGGTCGAGCAGTCATCTGAAAGGTTTGATATTTTTCAGCTCTGCCTACATGTTTAACATAAAGAATAATAAATAAATAATAATAAAGAAGGCATTTTGAAATTTTATCCCTCTTAAGACGTTAGCTTTTTGCAGTACGATGTACACCGTGTCCAATAAGTTCTCATACACAATACAAATTTAGAAAATATCATTTTATTTCACATATGTGATTCATACTTTCAAAATGAATACATGTATTGAAAGGTCACATAATACTGATTAAATAAATCATACGGTTTAGAATAACTTTATTTTCTATTTGTTTTTATAAGCTTAGCAGTACACTTCCGTTTTCTGAAATTTGTTTTCTCCGGCACGCAAGAAAAATATCCGAAAAAAAATCATTCTACGGTAGCGAAATAGAGTCCATAAGGATAAAATTCGAGTTTGTATCCCAAGCTATGTACCAATTGGATATACTAAGGCTAAAACAATACAGTTTTAGAGATGATATGGTAAGAAATACGCAAGTAAGCTCAACTTGGGCTGATTTTCATGAAAATAACCGTTATATCAAAGACAACCATCATAAAACGTAAATTTTGGACAAAATTTACCACAATAGGAATACAAGCATGTTTTATAAGTGAAAATTGTGTGAATCAACCAGATAAGATGCACCCATGCTTCTTTAACACAACAAATCTCATTAAAACAGGTAAATGCACATTTTTGTTTAATTTACGTTTTATTTTGTACAAAATAAAACGGCTCCGTACTTTACCAATACAGGATCTCATATTTTTTCTCTTCTGGTCATAGATGCTACTAGCAATGGGGAGGACAGGAACCTAATTTGTTTCAACTTAAACCCATCACTCGTTAAAATACGACGAAATGCCAATGAAATGGCGTGCGTGCCAGCTGCAATGGACTTACGACACATAAGCGATCAGCAGAGAAGGATATAGGACATTTAGTTCTGAAACATATGCTGTATTTGGTGAATGTTAGTTGGCCTTTCAATAAATAAATTTAATTTGAAAATCCTAATTATAGATGTGAAATGAATTGAATTTGATTTTGTATGAGAACTTATTGGACACGGTGTAGTAGTGCACGTTCAGGGTTAAATAGACCACAGCATCCTACTAGGGTTAAGGTGAAATTAGAGTCCCCCAGAAAATTTCTTAACAAATCCGATAAGTTAAGCGACTTTGCCTAATTGTTTGGGTACTTTTTCATCAAATACATTTATTATTTATCACCCCTCACCTTGACGATTCAACAAGCACTGTGACAAAAGAAAAAAATTAGATTTGTTGCGTTCCAAAGTTTTCTCAGTATTCAGGAGCACTTCGGCTTACGTCGAAGAAAAGATCATGAGTTCATATTCACGAGAAAGGCACTATCACCACTAGGTGGACAAGTCTGGTTTTTTTAAATGAGTACCTATGGAAACTAATTTTGAAAATGTTGCTTCGTTATTTAAAAATATCAAAAGCCAAAAAATAAGGAAATGCATCAAGTCGTCCATTCATTTTAAGATGGATTTAGGAAGGGTTCAACATCAACTGTTCAACATTGTACCTTATGTAGCGACTAAAAGTTCTGGCGTGTAGATATTATACGATCACACGATTGCACAAGCTTGGCTTTGCAAATGGTATGGATATGTTCATATGTATGATTGGTCAAAATGTGACCACAATATTTTAAATTGGCAGAGATGAGCAGAGAACTCCAAACATGTGACCGGGAGTGTACGCAAGCATTTTCAAAGTAAAACAATCAGGCTAACAAAGTGACGTGAACCCAAAAGTGCGACAGTTGTCATCTATCCAGCTGACAACCGATCGACCTCATTCCTGTATCTAATGATCGTCAATGTCCGTTGCCATACCGCCGCCAACCGGACCGGAAGACTGATCATCTGCGATCGATCTTTGCCCCAACTTTGTTTACCAAACATAACGGGCAAATGTTAGGGTAATGCGTCTAGTATTGGGTATACAATTCGAATTTCTTGAAGTGTTGGAAATTTGGGTGCAAATAATTACGTTCGGGATGGCAATGTTTCTGTTTATGCTGCCAGTTTGATTAGTGGTTGTACGATAAATCTTCATTGTTGCCATATGGCACGAGAGTACAGATTTTGACCATTTTAGTTTGCCAAAGGAAGTAGGTATGAGCCTGAGCTTGTTGAACCGCCTGGCAATTTGTTACTACTCAGTTTCTTCAGCAAGAATGCAGGTCAGTTTAGGAGTGGAGAGGAATTGATTATGCATTCGCTCGTCCACTGCGTCTGTGTGAATTTATGTCGATGTTGGTTGTAGGGGTTGTCGCTTGTCAGATGCACTGGATTGAAAGGCAAGACATTCTGCAGACATAATCGGATCAGTAGAACACATATAAGAGGGTTCGCTAAGCTAAGCTAATTTTTGTATGATTTGGTAATGTAAAAAAAATACAGAATGCGTCAAAGGATAGATGCCAGTAATGCTTCTGATCTCAATCAGCCCTTAACCTTAACTAGCTTGCACCCTTACACTGTATATTGCTCTAGTCAACGACGAATGTACGTTTCTATCCAACCATCACTCATCCATCCGATCCACCTCTCGTCCAACACTTCGTGGGTGGTTGGAAACCGCGGCGCTCCACGATGTCTGCCTGCCTCATGTATACATGTGCTCAGAAGTCAACTCGTGGAACGCTTTTTTACGGGTTTTGAGTGAGCAAAATGAGATTCTTTCTTCGTCGACGTTGTTTAGGTTTTCATTATCGAGCGTGGAGCACGTTCTTCGGTTTCGTTGTTAGGTCGTTCTATTTTCGAATGTTTTGAAAGTGTTTGGTGGAGACGCGTGGTTGACTTCGGATGATCGGTTCTCGTTCGACTCCCGCCGACGACGACGTGTTACGAAATCTAGTGCTGCCTAGTTGCTATAGACGAGCGTTCCGGTTGGTTGCTTATCCACACGCGTAGAGCGCGGAGTTTCCAAAGACGCGTGTTTAATTGGGCGCATTTTACGATCGTGATGTTCGATTTGGCGCAATTTGTTCGCGTCGGTGATAGGTTTGATGCAACCGAAATTTGACAGTTGCGTGCCGCGCTCGGTGATTTATGCAGAACCGGGTTGATTGGCCGGGAAATGGTTCTAGCCAGTTGATATCAGACATCAATTAGAAACAATTTAGTCCACGCAGGAAGATATATTCCTCTCAATTTGTTCCTACGACATCCGCAACAATTCATCATCCAGCGATGTATTTCGGGCAATCTAGGAACGAGGTTTCATCAGAAAGTTTCTGCTGCTGTCGAATCAGTGCTGTCATGCTAAAATCAGAGCTGGTTACCCAAGTTTTCAAAATAGCTGCGCCCCTTATGATGCTACGCCCCCATATAAATAATTCAAGCATTGCGCTCAATTTAACTATTTTGCTGTTCCCAAAATAAAGCAAACAAGACAATTTTCCCGCTCACAAAAAAGTGTTAGTCTTGGATGTTAAAATTGCGCTCATCTTATACCAAAAAAGGATAATAGATTTTTCAGTTCCCAAAATATAAAGTGGCTATCTCAGATTCGAAAACAGCTGTCATCGTAAATCAATAACAATGTGAAAATTCCTTCGCTTTTCAATGAGCTGCGATCTCAGTCGTAGAAATTCCCTCAAAATATATCATTAACAATGTAATATATGAAATTACGGATTTATATGATTTTGTTTGGACAAGTTTAATCATATTTGAAAAATAATAGTGTAATAGTTTTCAATTTATCAAATTTGTTGGTCGGAAAAAAATACATATCATAATTCAAAGATAAGTGGTGTAATAGCTGCAAACTTCATAAAATAAAAAAAAAACTAGTGGTGATATCAGATGAAAAACTTGCACTCATAATATCAAGTAGAATGTGACAAATTTTAATTCAATTTAACTATATTCTATTTATACTAGAAAATTGCTCTCATCTAGAGGTGTGCGCCGCCGCGCCGCGCCGCGCCGATGAGAAATCGGCGTGAATCGGCGTGCGGCTCCCTAAGCCAACAAGAATCAAAAATACTATAATTTTTAAATGGAGATAGGTAAAGGGGGGTTATACCCATGCGCTGGTGGAAAAAGTTTATGGTTATGTTGTTTGAAGCCGATCCAGGAAGCATCGGCGTGTCGGCGTGGCAAACGGCGGCGGCGGCGGCGTGAAAACCGCACGCCGATCGGCGTATCCCTTCTCAGAAAGGCTACCATCATCAAAACCAAACAATTTCTGCAGCAGCACATAGCTAGATGTCCATTTGTTGCAATCCAATCATTAGAAAGTAATTTACTTTGTTCACAATTGTTTGAGAAGCCCCACGCCGATGCACGCCGATTTTACGCCGAATATTCGGCGCACACGTCTACTCTCATCGCAAATTGATAAAAATGTGAGAATGTCTGTCTAGCCATTTAAAATAAAGGATTTGCAATCTAAGATGATAAAATATATTATCTAATTGAAAACATTGAGACAATTTTGAAGTACTTAAACAAAATAAACGAGTTTGAATGTTAGATGAGACCATTGCGCTCTTCATACATTAAAAACAGAAATTAATTTGTCGGCTCCCCAAAATAGAAGCGGCGATCGAGGCGGCGATCTTATATTCATAAAACTTCACTCATCGGATAGCCATATGAAACTTCGTCGCTCTTTATAATAAAAGAGTCGCGTACTTAGTTGGAAAAATGTTGCTGTCATATTAAATAGATAATTTGAAAATTGCGCTCATCAAACATGTAAAAATGTTCGCTCTCCTCATAATAATAAAAAAAAAACTGAAAACTGAAACGATTTCTGTTAACTGGCCAAAAGAGAAAAAACTTTCACTAACTTAGAAAAATTTGACCTACCCTAATACGTTAACTACTTTGAATTACCCTAATGAACTAGATGTAACTTGTTTTCCTTTCCAAGTAAACTTACACTACCACAACTATAGACAACCTGTGTAACCCAGTCAGAACAGAAATAAAATGAGTCTATTAGCCTGTGTACACACAGCATATGCTGTCAAAATTCCTTTGGCTTTTGA
This sequence comes from Aedes albopictus, assembly GCF_035046485.1. Taxonomy (NCBI): domain Eukaryota; kingdom Metazoa; phylum Arthropoda; class Insecta; order Diptera; family Culicidae; genus Aedes; species Aedes albopictus. The sequence goes on from NC_085137.1 coordinate 412,599,949, forward strand.
CTTATACTGTGAGCTCTGTTTAGGTGCTATCCTGCTCACTCATACAGGAATTTTGAACACAGTGCTCGCAGTAAAAGTCAAAATCTCACAGCATGCAGAGGCTAATTGCAAACAGTAAAGCTGTTCGGGCGCGTTCTTTCGTTATTTCTCCCCGTCCGAATAATTCCCCGCGAGTTGGAAGTCCGCCATATTCGAAGTCCGCTGCGAAACCCTCGAAGGCCGGTTCCCGAGATTTGGTCGGTTGTGAGCTGTGACCGGGACCGGAAAAAAATCTGGATTTTACATGGTCCTTCGGCTCGGATTTTCGGTTCGGTCGTTTTCCCGGTATGCAAAAGTGCAAATCCGTCCGACTCGTGTTACTGTGAAATTCAGTGTTTGGACGAAAAAGTGATCAGTGAACCACTCGGCAGTTTTTCTTCCCTTCTGTTGGTTCTGTTTCAATTACCAAGCGGTGTATGTTCTCTCGTCGAGTCGCATGTTTCACGAAGGAACACAAAGAGGATACTCCGATATAAACAAGCTGCGGCGATGAGCGGGTATCGCTAAGTGTAACACTTACCGATGATCGCTCATCGTTGGCTTGGGGCAACTGTGAATAATCGTTATTTTCATAAGTGTTTAATGCGTTTTCGCTTTAAAAACGTGAAATACTATTTAATTTAACTGTATTCATGACGTTGCAGGTTGTGTAGTCACAATAAAAAAGAATTATGGCAATAAAATATTCTTACCGAATGCATCGCTTTCATTAGCGTCATCGAGCATCTTCTCTCTTGATTGCGCTCTCGTTTCGAACCGGGCAAGAGAATGAACAGCATTTCGGGGAGCGTTCCCGAGCATGTTGGTTCATGAAATGTTACATTCGCGAATATATCACTTGCTGAGCATGGACCATTCAGTGGTTCGCGATAAAAATCCACACACTGCTGTGAAATTACGCCAAGGATTGGCTGACACCGACAAGGTGTAGTGAAATTGAATCCTCCACATAAAATTGTGCGAGAAACGGTGAAAAAAGTGCGAAAGTGGCTAAAAATCGACGAAATTCGGTCGATATCCGAAATTGCGCAGTGAAATTTCTCGAAGCGCCACCGAAAGAAAAGAGAAGTTCAAGGGCGGCCATCTTGTGCCGAGAAATTTCCACGAGATTCAGCCAGGTTTCAGAGTGTGTGAGTGAAGGAGATCCAACTTGGATCACGAAGTACAGTGCCAGTGTATTGTGGGGAAAGAAAGCAGAGAAGATACGGCACTTGTGAGTGTCTTTAGTGGTGGCTACCCCGACCACTGCGGCTGAGTGGTACAGGCCATCCAAGTGAGAAGAGAATAGTGCGCCGTTCAGTTGTTGCTGTGTATTCCCCACGCAGACCGAGGATTATTTGCGTGTATGCTACCTGCGCTGCTGCTATGTGCGTCGGCGAGAGCAGAGCAAAGAGCGAACTGCCGTTCGTTTGCTCGCGTTTCATTTTCCACGCTGTTCCCGAGGATTCTCTGCCAGCCAGCCACAACAGGGATCGACTGCTGCTGCCGTCATTGAGTGAGTACCTACGCTGCTTCTTTATCATTGCACACGACTCGCGTCGTGGTTCGTTAACCCGTGCCGTTGTCGTCGGCGTCGGTGAGGTACGACTGTTCGTCGTCTCGTTTAGTCGGTTCGGTTGGTCGAGCCTATTGGGGACTACGAAGGTTGATGAGCCGGGAAACACTCTTTCTTCCTACGGGGTTTCTTATGGGAGTATGAGTGAAAAAAAAGCAAAAAATCTTCTTTCCTTCACTTTCTCACAGAAAACCGCAAACAAAATCATCACCTTCGTAGTCCCCAATTGCTGGCACGGAAAGAAATTCGTTTCGTTTCGACTATCGCGTTGAGCCACCGTAAAGACAATGATTAAGGTTGAGGGTGATAAACAAGCAGATGTCCTGAGCCGGGTTCCTGATTTCCACTTTTTATCTTCTTCCACATTCGAAGACAGTCAGCAGCGAACGGTTGTCGCTTTAGTTCGTGTGTATGCTTGTCAGCAACGACAGCAAACTCCGGCGAACGGTGGAAAGCCACACTTGGAAATTACTCATTCGTCAACATTCGCATCGCAAGCGAATGCGATTCGTGAGCAGGGATGGCAAAAATACTTTTTTCTCTTTTCCGTTCATCGATACTGGCAGTAAAATAAAAACAAAACAACGGCAGCACCAATACCATCAGACGCCGCGCCGACGGCAGTCAAGCAGACGCTTGATGGTTTTCGCTTCTCCACGAAAACATTTATGAGCAGTCATGCTGAGGCGGGTGATTGCGAAAAATGTCAAATATTTTCAACTGCTAATAACTCACTTGTTTTAAGAAATAATTTAAATCGATTTGCACAAATAGCTAGAGTACACTCCTAGCTTTGTGATGCATGTAAAGAAGTTTGTCTGGAAGCGGTTTGAAACGCAGAAAAATGCGAAAACGGGAGAGACAGAAATTTTTGTCGTGGTTGTGCTCGAGTACTGGCGCTCTCGCGCTTGGAAACCGTTTCGAGGAAGAAGGCTGCAGGAAAAAAAAATGTTATGACATTTATTTTTCGAACAGTTTAAGTTTGGCTGGGCCTATGATGTTCGTGTGGAAAAATGTCAAATGTACAGCCGGTAACCGTTTTTTCCAGTACATTTCTCATCCCTGTTCGTGAGTGATGCGATTGATATTGTGCATACGAATATTGGATGTTTTTGAATTATTTTCTTTGCTAATCTAGCATTTCAACAACAATACAGTAAAAATGTACAGGGGATACTCAAAATAACTGGGACAGGTAAAATTTTCACTTGTCAAAAAATGTTCAATTCGCTGTAAATTTTTGAAAAGGGCATCAAATATTCTCAAATTTTCACTGTAAGTTCATCAACTAGTTGTGGAGAATTCCCAGAAGAAATTCCTGGAGGAATTTTTGGAAGAATTTCTTGAGGATTAACTAAAAAAAATTCAAGAGAAATCCCTGGAGGAATTCCTGGACGAATCCCAGGAGGAATCCCTGGAGGTATTCCTGGAATAACGCCTATAGGAATTCCTGGGGGAATCCCTGGAGGAGTTCCTGTAGGAATTCCTGGAGGATTTCCTGAGAAATTCCTGGAGGAATACCTAGAGGTATTTCTGGAGGAAATTCTGGAGGAATCTTTGGAGGAATCCCTGGAGGAAGCCCTAGAGGAAGCCCTAGATGAATTACTGGAGGTATCCCTGGAGAAATCCCTGGAGGAATTCCTGGAGGAATACTTGGAAAAATTCTTGGAGGAACCCTGGAGAAATTCCTTAAGAAATCCCTGGAGAAATTCCTCGACGAATCGCTGGATGTATTCCTGGAGGAATCCCTGGACGAATTCCTTGAAGAAACCTTGGAGGAACTCCTGGAGCAATCGCTAGGGGAAATCCAGTAAGTATTCCTGGAGGATTTTCTGAGGACTTCCTTGAGGATTTCCTGTAGGTATTTTTGGAGAAATTCCTGTAGGAATGCTTGAAGGAATCCCTGGAGGTATTTTTGAAAGAATTATGATAATTAGCTTTATTAAGGACAGGGCCCCTATAGCCACAGCTATAAAGGCGTGGGTATTCAGTATGACCAAGCTGAGGGTGACGGGTTCGATTCCCGGTCAGTCCAGGATTTTTTCGTAATGGAAATTTCCTTGGGCATAGAGTATCTTCGTGCCTGCCACACGATATACACATGCACAATGGTCATTGGCAGAGGAAGCTCTCAGTTAATAACTGTGGAAGTTCTCATAGAACACTAAGCTGAGTAGCAGGCTTTGTCCCAGTTGGGACTTTACGCCAAGAAGAGGAGGAGCTTTATTAAGGAAATTTTCAGCCCTTGGCTGGTCGATCTCCGGTTTTTTTGAAAGAATTCGTGCAGGATTTCTTGGAGGAAACCCTGGAGGAAGCCCTGGAGGAATTCCTGGAGGTATCCCTGGAGAAATTCATGAAAAAAAAATCCTTGGAGGAATACTTGAAAAAAAAAAACCCTAGAGAAATTCGTTAAGGAATCCCTGGAGAAAATCCTGGAGGAATCGATGGATGTATTCCTGGAGGAATCCCTGGAGGAATTGCTTAAGGAAACTTTGGGGGAATTCCTGGATGAATTCCTTAAGGAGTCCTTGGAGGAATTCCTGGAGCAATCCCTGGAGAAATTCCTTGAGGAATCCCTGTAGGAATTAATGGAGGAATTTCTGGAAGATTCCCTAGAGAAATCCCTGGAGGAAATCCTGGAGGAATCCATGACGAAATTCCTGGAGGAATCCTGGAAAAATTATTTAAAGATTCCCTGGAGAAATTCCTGGAAGAATCCCTGGGGAAATTCCTGGTGTAATTTCTTAAGGTATACTTGGAGGAATCCCTGGAGCAATTCCTGGAGGTATTTCTGGAAGATCCCCTGGAGGAGCCCTTGGCGAAATTTCTGGAGGCGCCCTGGAGGAATTCCTTAAGGAATCCCTGGAGAAACTCCTGGAGGAATCCCTGGAGAAATTCCTGGTGGAATTCTTGGAGGTATTCCTGGAGGAATCCTTCAGGTATCAGTAGGTCGGCTCCAGAGGCACGTTCTCCTCCATTTCGGAATTTCCTGAGGAATTCCTGGAGGAATCCCTGCAGGTATTTTTTAGAGGAATCCTTGCAGGAATCCCTGGAGGAAGCCCAGGAGGAATCCCTGGAGGTATTTTTTGAAGAATTTCTGGAGGAATCCCTGGGGGAATCCCTGGAGGAAGCCCAGGAGAAATCCCTGGAGGTTATTTTTGGAGGAATTCCTGGATGAATCCTTGGAGGAATCCCTAGAGAAAGCCCTGGGGGAATTCCTTGAGGAATCCCTGAAGGAGTTTCTGGAGGAATCCTTGCATGAATTTTT